>NW_006293349.1:1530799-1534084 GCF_000327345.1 Myotis davidii
GGACGGACTCGGACTTGGCGGGACTTGGCCGGACAGTGACGTCATTCTCGCCTCCCCAGCCCCGCGTCGGCCTTCGAACTAGTGACGTAATGGTGTCCGCTGGACGGATGCCTTTTTGTTGTTGTTCAGCCTCGCCCCCGGGTGTTTTTCCATTGATTTTAGAGAGAGTGGAGGGCGGGGGAGGCAGAGACACATCCATGTGTTGGTTGCCTCCTGCACCCACGCGCCCAACCGGGGACCAGGGCGGGGAACCCGAAATGCAGGCACGTTCCCTGGACCAGAATCGAACCTGGGACCCTTCAGTCCACAGGCTGATGCTCTGTCCACTGAGCCGAACCGGCCAGGGCCGCCGGATGCCTTTTGGTGCTTAAACCTTGCTTTCTAGAGGGAAAGCTGTTCTTGGCGGTCTTTCCAGGACTTAGAAATGGAAACAGTGTATTTTATTTATTTATTCATATTTTCCTGTCTAAAGTTGTACTTATGCCTTCTTTTCCCCCAATTGACCCACCCCCCAGCCATTCCCACCCACCGCCCGTGTCTGTGCGTTGGTTATGCTGACACGCATGCAGACAAGCCCTTTGGCTGCTCTCTACCCCGCCCCCCATTTTTGTATTTTAAAGTTCGGTGTTACGTGGAGGGACGGTCATGTGGATGTGGCGTTTAGAGGCCACTTTCCGCTTGGCCGCCCAGCGTGGAGATGATCTAGACGTTTCCACCCGCAGGGCATGGGGCAGGACCCGGCTCCCAGTCCCTCTGCTGGGGTGGCATCGCTCACCCTGGTGACAGCGGGCGCAGCAGGACACGGGCGGAAGCAGTTGGTGGAGCTGGGCATGGTTTGTGCCGGGAACTCGGTCTTATTTGCTGTTTCAGCTTCAGAGCTGTGAGCCGAGCACAGATTTCCAGAGTGATGAACAGGCGTTACCGTGGGGCATCCACTACCTTCTCTGACTTCATCACCTGCCGGTATCTGTGATGTGAAATTCTTGTTTCCGGGTGTTTTTATGTGCCTGCCTTTAGGCACAGGGGATTTCAGTGGCTCCCGGGGCTGCTCTGTGGGGTTTCATTTGTACAGCAGTTGGGATAGTTTTGAAGATGCGGTGTCTTTTGTCGAGAGTTAGCACTGAACTTAGCGGAGTGAGCACTGCCTACGTCAGGGCTGGTGGAATGTTCTGCAGACGCTGCTCTTGGAGCTGGGCCGCCCTCGGGGCTCAGTGGAGACAAGGACTAGGTGCTCAGCCTTGTTTTTACCGGGCGGTGCGGCCGTTGGACTGTTGCCGTGAGACATTCACTGTGTTTGGTTAGGCCGCTGGATGACTCATCTTTGTTTAGTCACGGAAGTTGCTGCCTCTACTGTGACCTCACAGGTTACGGGACCTCCCATGTGGGCTTTCCAGGGTGAGGTAGATAGAGTCCAGCTTGGTTTGTTTTCAGTGTTTTGAAATCTTCACCAGCGACGTTGTCACTGATAGACTCGTGAGCTCTAGGTATAGCTTTACTGAAGAAATGGAAGTCAGCCCGGCCGGTGTGGCTCAGTGGTTGAGCATCGACCTATGAAGGTCACGGTTCGATTCCCAGTCGGGGCACACGCCCCAGGCTGCAGCTGGATGCCTGGTGTGGGGGCGTGCAGGAGGCAGCCGAT
Organism: Myotis davidii; assembly: GCF_000327345.1. NCBI lineage: Eukaryota > Metazoa > Chordata > Mammalia > Chiroptera > Vespertilionidae > Myotis > Myotis davidii. The sequence continues at coordinate 1,532,439 of NW_006293349.1, forward strand.
CAATCATTCTCTCTCTCCGTTGATGTTTCTTTCTCTCCCACTCCCTTCCTCTCTGAAATCCTGTATAATAAAAGCCTAAGACGCAAAGTGTCCGACCATTCCTTCGGCGGTTCCACTGGTCGCTGTGATGCGCACTGACCACCAGGGGGCAGGTGCTCTGACCAGTAGGTTAGCTTGCTGCTGGGTCTGGCCCATGGGGACTGGGCGGGATGGGCCGGACCTGCCCTGGAGCCCTCCCGAGGTCCCCCCTGGCCCTTATCGGGCACTGGTGGGGTCCCTGGGCCTGGCCTGCGCCCTCTCGAAATCCAGGACCCCTTGGGGGATGTCGGAGAGCTGGTTTTGGCTTGATCTTGCAGGCCTGGCCGAGGGACCCACTGGGGCATGAATTCATGCACCGGACCTCTAGTCAATAATAATCATCATCATCATAATAAAATAGAAATCAGCCAGGCCGGCATCGGCCTATGAACCAGGAGGTCACGGTTCGATGCCCCGTTAGGGCACTTGCCTGGGTTGTGGGCTCCATCCCCAATAGGGGGCGCGCAAGAGGCAGCCAATCAATGATGCTCTCATCATTGATGTTTCTATTTTTCACCCTTCCTCTCTGAAATCAATGAAAACATATTAAAAAAAACAAACAAATCAACTTTAAGATTATTTTTAAAACAAAGTCTATGTAAACAGGTTTCTACTTACTGAATTTTTCAGATTTAATAAAGCATAACGCACAGTTACGCTCCGTTTTGTAAAAAGGCACTTTAACATGCAGCAAACATTGGGTCCAGGGTGCATGACTGCCGTTTATACTCCTACCGGCTGCAGGTTGTAGTACTTGGTGTGATCGTGGGCTTCTAAAGGGAACAAATCCACATAATAAAAGGGCGGTTAAGGTAACTGGTGTGCTCAGTGGTTAGAGCGTCGGCCTGCGGACTGAGGAGTCACAAGTTCGATTCCGGTCAGGGCACATCCAGGGTTGTGGGTTTGATTCCCAGTGTGGGGTGTGCAGGAGGCAGCTGGTCCATGATTCTCTGTCATCATTGGGCTCAGGAGGAAGCCGTGGCAGTCAAGTCCCTCCCGGCCTCGGCTGTGGGGGTGGGGGTGGGGAGTGGGGAGTGGGTGTGGCAGGGTCCGGGTGTGATGGGGAGAGATGGCGTGGGATTCGAGTTCCGTGTCACGTTCAGTCACATTTAAAAGCTCCAGGAAGACGGGCCCGGAGCAGCGCTCCTGTTCAGGTTTCCTTGCGCACAGGAGTTCGCCTTTACCGGAGCCGTGCTGAGGAGCACTGGTCGGGCCTGTCCTCCTCCCTGTTACACACGCGTGGGCCCCAAGGCAGAGTGTGGGGAGCGTGCCTGGCCAGGTCCTGCAACTGCTGGTGGTTCTGCACCCCCTCCTGTTGGCAGCACCGGGAGCTCCCCCAGGAGAGCTTGCCGGGGCCCCTCGGGTCAGCCAGCAGCCGGGAGGGCTTTGCGCCAGGCGATGCCAGGTCACCTGTTTCTGTTCACGGTGCCTCCTCTTCTCCGCCGTCGCCGGGGAAGTGGCTTCACGTCCTCCCTCTCGCTGTCTATTTCCCGTTGTTTCTTTCACTGCGCCCCCCTAATACCAGCCCGGGGTCTGTCACCAGGCCGTAGGTCCCGGAGCCCTTCCTT
>NW_006293349.1:1534375-1535792 GCF_000327345.1 Myotis davidii
GTGCCCACCATGGGGCCCTGGAGCCTGCAGACCTCGCCCGTGCTCCTGGGAGTCGTACCTCTGGGGCACCCTGTGCTCCTGGGAGTCGTACCTCTGGGGCACCCTGTGCTCCTGGGAGTCGTACCTCTGGGGCACCCTGTGCTCCTGGGAGTCGTACCTCTGGGGCACCCTGTGCTCCTGGGAGTCGTACCTCTGGGGCACCCTGTGCTCCTGGGAGTCGTACCTCTGGGGCACCCTGTGCTCCTGGGAGTCGTACCTCTGGGGCACCCTGTGCTCCTGGGAGTCGTACCTCTGGGGCACCCTGTGCTCCTGGGAGTCGTACCTCTGGGGCACCCTGTGCTCCTGGGAGTCGTACCTCTGGGGCACCCTGTGCTCCTGGGAGTCGTACCTCTGGGGCACCCTGTGCTCCTGGGAGTCGTACCTCTGGGGCACCCTGTGCTCCTGGGAGTCGTACCTCTGGGGCACCCTGTGCTCCTGCTGTTTGGCTGCTAATGTCCCCCCCACAGCGTCTCCCTCCCGGGGCCGGAGAGAGGCCCGGCACTCCACTCTGCCTGCACTGCCGGACGCTCACGCCCTACACTGGCCCGTGTGCTTGGTGGTTAGAGCGTTGGAGGGGCACCAAAGGGTCCCAGGTTTGGTTCAGTTCCGGTCAAGGGCACATCCTGGGTTACAGGTCCATCCTGCCCTGGTCAGGGCACGTGCAGAAGGCAACCGATGGATGTGTCTTTCTCACATCAGTGCTTCTCTCTCTCTCTCTCTCTTTCCCCCTCCCTCCACCCTTCCCTCCCACTCTCTCTACAAATCAATGGAAAAATCCAGAGGGAGGTATTCGCGTCCCATGTCTCCCCCATCACGTGACCATGTGCACAGCTCTGTACAAACGACACTTCACACAAAGCTGCAGCGTGGCCCTGGCTGTGTTGGTTCCTTTCCTCCATAAACAACATACGTCCACAGACCGCCTCTTGACTTAGACATTAAACCCTGCGCTGGTTGCTCCTGACTCAGGCCCAGGGTTCGTCGGACGGCATAGAAGAGGAGGGACCTTGTGGGACTTACAGTCCCGCACCTGTGCTGCGTCCTGCGCTTGCTGCCTCGGTAGCATGTCCTAGAGGAAAAGCCAGTGGCTCTGAAGTCTTTGCACACGTCTTTCTGTAACGTACACGGCGGTTTTTCAGACATTCCTTCAGTGGGAGCTCACTGCCCCCGGAGGCGGCCGGGTGTCACCAGCTGCTTCGGGGAGAGGCGTGGCCGGGATCCTCTGCAGGGTTGACTGGGTGTGCGTGTCCTTGTTTGCTGGTTGCCTGTCCGTGGGGGTCAAGGTCACATCCCCGGAGCCGCTGCCCTTGAAGTGACACGTCAGGTCACAGGTGCACCTGTCTGTGTCTTCCTCCATCACTCAGCCCTGCCTCTCCCG
>NW_006293349.1:1535941-1542217 GCF_000327345.1 Myotis davidii
CCCCCGGCCCCACACTTTGCCCTTTACCTTTTAGAATTTCTAAGCGTGATGTCGGCAGCCTGCTCAGGCACGCACACCTTGATTTTGAAATGGAATTGAATGGAAATGTCTCAAGTCATTCAGTGGCTGGTGTGGCTCAGTGGTTGAGCCATTAACCTATGAACCAGGAGGTCACGGTGGGATTCCCGATCAGGGCACTTGCCCGGGTTGGTGTGCAGGAGGCAGCCGATCAAGGATCCTCTCTCATCATTGATGTTTCCGTCTCTCTCTCTCCCTTCCTCTCTGAAATCAACAAAAATGTATTTAAAAAAATAAAATAAACAGAAAGGTGAGGATGGGATCCTGATACTGTTCTTGGCCAAATTCTTGGAGGGAAAGTTTCAGGCAAAAGAAACGAAATTGCTGAGCTTCAGATGATTGGCTGCTGACCAGGGACACCTCTGTGAGCCGTGACCCCTGTGTGCCCTCCCCGTCTCCACCGTTGGCAGGAAATGCGGCAACCCAGCGACTCTCTACCCTTCCTCTTTTCTCTGCGATTTTGCAGCATTTGAGTTCGTCAGTGGTCCTTGGAGGAAAGTAAGGAAAGAAAAAAAAAAAACCCTTAAAAAAAGTAGATTTGGCCCTGGCTGGTTTGGCTCAGTGTATAGAGCGTCAGCCTGCGGACTGAAGGGTCCCAGGTTCGATTCCGGTCAGGGCACATTCCCGGGTTGCGGGCTCGATCCCCAGTGGGGGGCGTGCAGGAGGCAGCCGATCCATGCTTCTCTGTCATCATTGATGTTTCTATCTCTTCCTTTCCCTTCCTCTCTGAAATCAATAAAAAAAAATCAATAAAAATACATTTTTTAAAAATAGCGGATTGAACGTTTCTATGCCTATGTCACTGGGAAGCGTGTTCCTGTTGCTTCTCGTTCGGATGCCGTGGTCTGGTCTCCAGGGGGTGCCGTCAGGGGTTCTAGGCGAGCGGCGTCCTGAAACCTCACTCTGTGGGTCATGGCCGTCGACACTGTTACCTCCATTCAGCACAGAGGAAGCCGACACTGGGAGAATGAACGCAACCCTCCCGGGGGAGTTATGTCAGGTGGTAGCTGTTCAGTCCGAACGGTGCCCCTGGGCAGCGCTGCTTGTGTGGCAAACGCTTCCTCTGGGCGGCCACCCCGTGGCCCTGCTCAAGCCGCTGCGGACGGTCATCGGGTTTCTTGGATGAGCTTCAAGGAGCAATTAGTTAATTTTGTGTCGAGTGTCTCATTAGCAGGCTCTGTGTTATTGTGTCAAAATCCACAGGACATGAAGGGCGCCCTCCCCACACAGGAACAGGCTGTAGTTTTCCGTGATTTGTGCTGTTTCTCACGTTCCTTCATTTTCTCAGCGCCTCTTGCCATCCCCCGTACTCGGTTCCACACAAATATGTAATTTCCTCCACACGACTCCCTCCTCAGACGTTCACGTCCACCCAAGGCCGGTTCGCCTCTTGTATCTCCGTGTTCACTTTTCAACACTCTCCGTGATCCTCGCCAAAGTAACTTAAATTCCATGGTGACATTCTCTTTGCTTATTTATTTATTTTTATGTGTCTTTATTGATTTCAGAGAGGAAGGGGGAGGGAGAGAGAGACAGAAACATCAGTGATGGGAGAGAATCACGGATCGGCTGCCTCCCGCACGCCCCACACTGGGGACGGAGCCCGCAACCCGGGCCTGTGCCCTGACTAGGAATCGAACCCTGACCTCCTGGTTCAGAGGTCGATGCTCAGCCACTGAGCCAGGCCGGCCAGGCACATGCTGACATTTTAGACCAAGAACTTGATTCCTCGGCTCCCTCCCCCCAGGACCTCGCAGTCAGGACCTGCAGACTCACACTCTCCGTCCATGTGGTCCCACCGTGTCTGTCCGTCGTGCTGCAGCCGAGGGTAGGCTGCACACGGAGTATCACAGGGGGACTCGGCGACACCCACGTGCGTCCGTCCGATCGCTGCCCTCATGCCTGGACCGGGCAGTGTGAGATTTCCCTTCTCCCATCGTCACTCACAAGTGACCCCCCACGCAGCGGGGAGCCTGTGTGGCCCTCACTCGCCTGCTGCGATGAAACGTTCCCGTGACGGGCACCAGCGTCCAGGCTCCGCTCTAGAGACAGGGTGGCGAGGGCGGATGCCCGTCTGATCGTTCTCTCGGGGACGGTTCTCGCTGAAGGGAAGCGAGGCCGATTTCTCGCAGAGTCGGGGGCCGGGAGGAGGGCCGGCATTGGGGTGCGCCCGCGGGTGCGCTTCGCTGGGCGCGTCTGCTGTGAGTCTGGGGGTCCAGGTGGGGTCCGGGCAGGTTCCCAGGCCGTGTCCACGCAGCCAGCGCTGAGCACTAGCTGGCCTGGCAGAGGCCTCCCCACGAAATGGAATTGAAACCAAGTAAACGTGACAATGGATGCATGCCCTATGAAGACTGCCCATGGAGAACGCCGGCCTGGAGAGGGCTTTTATGAATATTCCCTGCACCCACAGAGGGCCTCTGGGAGCAGGACCTCCAGGGGCTGAGAGCCGTGCGCCCGAGGGCCCCTGCCCCTTCTGCATCTAAGTTCAGGGGGGACCCAGATCGCCTGGAGGGGTGGGCGGGAGGCGGGCACGGAAGGTGATGTGGTGAGAGCTCGGAGGGGGTGCCCTGAGGCCTGGGGGGCCTTCCCCAGGGCCACCCTGGAGGGCGGGAGCCGGGGCGGCCGGGCTGGGGCTCAGGTGCCTTTGCACCGCCTCTGCTCTGTGCCCTGCTCACGCCCCTCCCTCTGGTTCCAGCATGTTCCTCCTGGTGGGCGCGCCCAAGGCCAACACCACGCAGCCGGGCGTCGTGGAGGGCGGCCAGGTCCTCAGGTGCGACTGGGCGTCCCAGCGGCGGTGCCAGCCCATCGAGTTCGACGCCACAGGTAAGCGCCGGCGCCAGGCCCTGGCCACGCGCTGCCGGTGGATTTTTTAGGAATATTGATTTTTGAGAGTGCTTGCTTTAACGTAACTGTAAAATTCTAATAAAATAAGATACGTAGCCCTGGCTGCTGTGGCTCAGTGGGTAGAGCAGCGGCCTGCGGACTGAAGGGTCCCGGATTCGATTCCGGTCAAAGACACACGCCCAGGTTGTGGGCTCGATCCTCAATAGGGAGCGTGCAGGGGGCAGCCGATCCATGATTCTCTCATCATTGGTGTGTCTCTCTCTCCCTCGCCCTTCCTCTCTGAAATCAATAAAAAAAATAAGTTTTGCATTTAGATCAGTGAAATAAGGTGGAGGGTGTTCCCCCAAGTGTAACAGCTTTAACAGCTGACGGCTCAGTGGATGTTTCCTTCTTCTCAGATGTAACCTGTTGGAATTAGTCATTATTCATTTACATTTACGTTTTATACACTGTGGGGGCTTGCCCTGTGTATGATCCTGCACGCACCCGTGTTGGCATGTTTGTGTATGATCCTGCACGCACGCGTGTTGGCGTGTTTGTGCACGATCCTGCACGCACCCATGTTGGCGTGTTTGTGTATGATCCTGCACGCACCCGTGTTGGCGTGTTCGTGTACGTCTGTGAAAGCGTAGAAGCCCCAGAGAAGCGGAGTGACGCTCTCCAGGTGCAGGGGTTTGACCCTTTTCTTCAGATGCTCCCGGTTCGCCGGCTGAGTTAGGAGGTTAGGAGAAGTTGGGGAGGTGAGTGCCTTTTCCGCATTGTCACTTCCTGCTCGTCCTAAACCGTGTTCGCTCCGGGAACGGCAGTGTCGGTGACACGGAACCGTGACGTGGCCGTTTGTTCCATTCGCCGTCGTGACCGGCGCCAGAGTGGGTGTCAGTCATCAGACCGGCCCAAGGGCAGCGGTCACGTGCCCGGTTTTTCCGTGTGAGCCGTCTGCACGAGGCCCTGCTGTTTCCACACGCGGCTGACATGGGGAACCCCAAAAGGGCCCAACCGGCCCAGGCTTTCCTCAAAGGGAGGAAGACCTGTGAGGCTGCGTGACACGGGTCGGGGCTTTTGCATCTTCTAGCTCAGTGTACGATGACTAGCAGGATGAGCTGTTGTTCATTTGTGACTGATGGTATCACAACTGGAAGGGAGAGGGAGAGAGAGAAATATCAGTGATGAGAGAGAATCATGGACCGGCTGCCTCCTGCACGCCCCACACCGGGGATTGAGCCCACAACCCGGGCCTGTGCCCTGAGCGGGAATCGAACCCTGACCCCCTGGATCCTAAGTCGATGTTCAACCCCTGAGCCACGCCGGCTGGGCTCGCCTTTCCTGTTCTACCGGCCGAAGGGACTCATGACCGAGTGGCTATGCGGCTGGATAGCACTGCTTCCTGCTTCTGCCCACACGGCGCCCGGAGGGTCAATCGTCTTTAGACGGAGCAGCTGCAGGCAGACGGGCAGCACCACTGGGCGGGCTGGGTGTTGGGCGTTGGCGAGTCCGAGAGCTGAGCCAGGAGAGGCGCCCTGATGGTTGTGGGGCCAACATTGGAAGCTTGTAACTGTGGGAAGTCCTTTCTTCCCTCCTTCCCTTTTTTTTCTTTTTTTAATCCTCAGCCCAGGATATTTTCCCGTTGATTTTTGGGGAGTGTGTGTGGAAGGAGAGGGAAAGGCAGAGAGAAACATCGATGTGAGAGAGAGACATGGTGTGGTTGCCTCCTACACGCACCCCAGGCAGGGCCCAGGCCGGGGCGGAGCCTGCAGCCCAGGCATGTGCCCTCAGCCGGAATCAAACCCGGGACCCTTTGGACCGCAGGCCGACGCTCTATCCACTGGGCCACACCGGCTCGGGCTTCCTTTTCTGTGCAATGACACTGTGTCTCCCGAGGTGGTCGGTGCAGAATGAGACCCGTGGGGAGTGGCCGGCCGCCCGGCGTCAGTGAGCCCGTCCTGTGTTACCAGGTGACGCACTCGTGCCGTTAGTTGCTTTTTTAACACTTGCAATGTTTTGCCAAAATTTTCTTAGGATCCTTTGGGGGTCGAACGACCCTTTCACAGGGGTCGCCTAAGACCATCGGAAAACACATGTATGATGACATATTGTTTTTGTGAGTAATCACTATGCTTTAATTATGTTCAATTTGCAACAATGAAATTGGGGGTCACCACACCATGAGGGACTGTGTTAAAGGGTCGCGGCGTCAGGGAGGTTGAGAACCGCTGCTTTAAAGCCTCTTTCTGGGCCACGCTGACCTGACACGTCCCCCCTTTTTAAGGCGAAACATCGACTTGGCTTTAGAACAAAAGCCGTCAGCAAAGCGTTTTGTCTTGAGCTGTTAGATGCTTTCAGGAGCATTTCCGTCTCCTCACTGGGGAACAAGCCAGCATTGGTGGGCGGGGGCGCTCTCAAAGGGCCTGTGTTCTCCGCTGCTCAGCCGAACCTCACGCACTCGCTGGACTCCATGAATGCACAGACGCACACCCGTCCCCGCTCATGGCCTTCATCGTGCCTCCTCCTGGCTCTGCTGTTCTCACTCCTCCTCTTTGCTTTTGGAAAAAGTTATATCTAATTTTATTTTTTTAATTAATTGATTTAAAAATATATCTTTTTGATTTCAGAGAGGAAGGGAGAGGGAGAGAGAGACAGAAACATCAATGATGAGAGAGAACCATTGATCAGCTGCCCCCTGCACGCCCCACACTGGGGACCGAGCCTGCACCCTGGGCACATGCCCTGCCCGGGAACCGAGCCCTGGCCTCCTGGTTCGTCGGTCGATGCTCAACCACCGAGCCACACCGGCCGGGCTCAACTCGACGTTTGAAAGTGATAAAATATGTCAGTTTATGTGATGGGGACGTGTCTTCTCGTCTCCCTATTGTGGGAAATACTGTTTAATTATCTGGAACAGTGGTCGGCAAACTCATCAGTCAGCGGAGCCAAATGTCAACAGCACTTCTTCAAAACAGACTCGCCCAGGCCGAACACCGACTTCTGCGCATGGGCCACGAAGTTTCAATCGCACTGTACGTGCGCCCACACGTGGTATTTTGTGGAAGAGCCACATTCAAGGGGCCAAAGAGCCGCGTGTGGCTCGCGAGCCGCGGTTTGCCGACCACAGATCTGGAAGATCTAAGGAAACGGTCCGAGGGGTTTTACAGAATGATGCGCAGAAGTCGGGGTTCTTTCTTGTCTGGGGCCTGGGACCATGTCCTCCCACGGGCACTTCTGCCTTGACCGCATCCCATTTCTCGGGGAGCCCGGGGCCTGGGCCATGCAGCCTGCGGAGCCGGTGCACTCGCCCTGGGGGCCTCAGGGCGTGACTGTGTCTTCACTTCCCTCCCGCCCCGGGCGTGGCTCCTGCTG
>NW_006293349.1:1542242-1543768 GCF_000327345.1 Myotis davidii
CCAGGGCTGCTTGTCCGTTTGTGCGGACAGAGGGCCCGCCCCTTCGCACTTCCTCTGAGGAGCTTCTGCCTGAGGCTGAGTCGCGTGCTCCCAGGCGGTCTCTGGAGGAAGAGGTCCCAGCGGTTAAAGAGGGAGCTGCCTCCGGAGCAAAGTCCTGAAGGACAGCGACCCCGAAGGCGCGCGCCGTGCTTGTGTGATGCGCCTCTTCCTGAGGGGCTGGTCCTGGGGTCGCTGTGCGTGCGTCCCGTCCGGCCTGCCCGCCTGCCGTGGTCGGTGATGTCACTGACAGCGCAGTGATCACATGACCTCGCAGGCGGCTGTTGGGGCACATCTGCGTTTCAGTTCAGTCCAGGTCCCCAGCGGCGGACACTCCCCATGGTCTCCTCAGCCGATGTGATGTGGGTCCCCCCCCCCCCCGGGACTCGGGGTCGGGGTTCCCTGTGTAGGCCTGAGACAACGCTCCTCAGGGGGACCTTCGCCGCCGAGGGACCCCCCATCCTCTCAGCTGCCGCGGAGCGGGGCCAGCCCAGCTCGACTCCCCCTCCTGCCATCGCTGTGGCTTCTGTCCGTCTGGTTGGGAGACTTCTGTGCGGCCCGTCTGCTCGGTGATCGCTCTGCGTTTCGGCTGCGAATCGGGAGGAGCGCGTGCCTCCCGCCTGCGCTGCCGTCGTCCTGGGTCCTCGGCTCTCCCTCCCTTCGCTCCTCAGGAGGCGGTTAGTTACGTGGCCCCCGTGTCTGGCTGTTGTGGGAGCTGGGAGCACAGAGACCCTTCAGGACAGTGATTTTACTGCCTTTTCCTGTGCAGCCCGGAGCGGGGTTGCTGGCCGCAGGACAGCCCTGCGTGTAACTTCCTGAGCAGCCTGTTTTTTTCCCGATGGCTCCACCAGTGACACTTCCACCGACAGTGGACGGGGCTCCCTCTCGTCCGCATCCTTGCAAACATCTCTTTATCCTTTTTTTTTTTTAAGTAATAGCCATCCCCACTGATGTGCCGTGATGTCTTACTGTGGTTTTCCTTCCCATCTGGACGACGATCAGTTCCCTCATCGCCACGCTGAGCCGTCTGGAACGGTCACTCCTGTCTGCTGAGGGCATTGGCAGGCACTGGGCCCGTGGCTTCGCCTCCCGTGGGCGGATGGCGTGAGGACCCTGGCGGCTGCTTGGGGACCTGCAGGTCATGGACGTGGTTGCTCCCGGGGGGACCGCATGGCGAACACGGCTTCAGAGGCAGCCAGCGGTGCCGGGAGCCTTGGTTTTCACGGTGAGGGACGCGTGTCAACCAGTCCGTTGCTCCTCTTCTTCCCTCTACTTACAGAACGGAGCTCCTGACCACGGATGGAGAACACGGTGTTCGGACTCAGAGAGAGCGAGACCTGTGAGGTTGTCACATTAAACATTTTTTTCAGCCTGGCCAGTGTGGCTCAGGGGTTGAGTGTCGTCCTATGAACCAGGAGGTCAGGGTTCGATTCCCAGTCAGGGCACATGCCAGGGTTGTGGACTCCATCCCCAGTGGAGGGTGGGCAGGA
>NW_006293349.1:1544190-1560116 GCF_000327345.1 Myotis davidii
GGAAGCCTGTGTGATGTTACACATGCTGCAGCCCTAGCTGCTGTGGCTCACTGGATAGAGCGTTGGCCTGCGGACTGAAGGGTCCCCGGTTCGATTCCTGGTCAAGGGCACATGCCCAGTAGGGGGCGTGCAGGAGGCAGCCGATCCATGATTCGCTCTCATCAGGGATGTTTCTCTCTCCCTCTCCCTTCCCCTCTGAAATCAATACAAATATGTTAAAAACATTTTCTAAACAACAAAAAGAGTATTACAATGAACAAGGGTACACCCTTCCCCGTGCCTGTCAGACAGCTGGCATTATTGAGATGCTCATTCATTCTTTAGGTTTGTCCGTGAGTGTCAAGTCTCCAAAACGGATTTAATAACCATCGTACTACCCTACACGGTGCGGCTTAGGGATCAGATTTGAAGAGCGGAGGCACGCGGGGCATTTGGCGATACTCACATGTGGGCCTGCATTCCTGACATGGGCACTGGCATTGGCCCCCGGCACTTATGAGGAAGGATTATGGAGGGATTTTAAGCAGAACAAACTAGAGATTAAAAGTAACCGGTCTCTCCTCCCCAAACACTCCATGTGGCGTCTCTGCGTTTTCTCCGTGAGCTTCACCACGGGAGGGATTTTTATCGTGTTTTCAATGACGGCGCTTCCCACGGCGCCTGGGACTTTGGGGGTAGTTTTTGCGGTGACGCCGCCCGGAGGAGAAATGAGTTCTCTTCCCTCGGACCGGCGTCCTGGCTCCTGGCTCCGCTCTGACATCACAGCGCCCGGCCGCCTGGTCCCTGGCGGTGGCCCTTCTGCGGCTGGTGTTCAGCGCGTTTCGTAGCCTCTTATTTCCGTGAACATCTTTATGCCACAGAGAGAGCTGCCGGGGTCCAGTCGGCATCATAAGTATTTGTTTATCATCAATTACCTTACAATTTAGCAACCGGAAAACTTCCATGGCTGTTACTGTTCCACGTCTGCCCTAGGGTGATCGATGAGGTTAGTGACACCCTGAGACGTGGCTAAGGCATCTTTTCGGATTCGGTGGGAAGTGCAGGAGATAAACAAGCGAGGTGGAGCTTGGATGAGCAGAGCCACGCTGTCAAAGCTGCCGCATGGAACCAGCTGTTGCCCTAGAATGTGCTGCTTGATGCGCATCCCGCACACTGTCTGTTTTTCAGGCAACCGGGACTATGCCAAGGACGACCCGTTGGAATTTAAGTCGCACCAGTGGTTTGGCGCATCCGTGAGGTCCAAGCAGGACAAAATCTTGGTGAGTGTTTTGGATGTTTGTTCATCGTCGGTTTATGTAGAAATGGAGTTTCATGTTTAAACATCACCGATCCGCTGCCTCCTGCACACCCCACACTGGGGATCGAGTGTGCATCCTGGGCATGTGCCCTTGACCAGAATTGAACCGTGACCCCCTAGTTCATGGGCCGACCCCCAACCACTGAGCCACACTGGCCTGGCAACCCCTCTTTGAAGTCATGCCCTTCCCTTGGCTACAGACCCCGTCCTGGCCTGGCTTCCTCCCCTCTCGCTGGCTGCTCCTTTGCCGACTCCTTCCATGGCTCCTCTCCTGCTCACTTTCTAAGGGTGGGGTGTCCCCGGGGTCTGTTCTGGGCCCCAGAGTCTCTGTCGAGGCCTTCTCCCCGGCCCCCCTACCCTGCCCGTGGCTGGAAGTACGCGCCATCCGTAGGTCGGAGCCCTGAGCCAGAGGACTGTTGCTCTGAGGCGGCGAGGTGGTCTGAGATGCTGGTTTCAGAGAATTCGCACTCACTGGCCCCTCTGATGGCAGGCCTGCGCCCCGCTGTACCACTGGAGGACGGAGACGAAGCAGGAGCGAGAGCCCGTGGGCACCTGCTTCCTTCAGGACGGGGCGCGGACCGTGGAGTACGCCCCGTGCCGGTCAAGTACGTGTGGGACGTGCACCCCCTCTGAGAACAGGGCTGGGGGGCCTAGATGGTTAAGGATGTGTGTGCGTGTGTGCATGTGTGTGCACATGTGTGTGTGTGTGCGTGTCAAGGGAGGGGGTGAACATTTATAGACAGGTGGTCATGTTTGGTGACAGCAAAGTGAAGCCAGTCCTGTTACCGTAAAGCCAGGACACATGTGCGGGCGGCAGGCTTGTCTCTGAAGAAGGGGTCTCCATCCTCCGTAGTTAGTCGTAACTCATACTCGATGTTGGAAGCTTGTATTTTTAGTCACTTTTAGTCAAAAGAAGCTGCACTGAGCTTTTCTAACAGACGTTAGACTCTGATTCACTAGGACGAGGGCAGGCCTGGGGACCTGCGTTTTAGAGAAATTCCATGGGTGGCTTTGAGGGTTACTCTGGTTTGAGAGCTTCAGACTAATACAGTTTTTTTTAATTGATAGGGAGAGAGAGAGAGAGAGAGAGAGAGAGAGAGAGAGAGGAACATCAGTGATGAGAGAGACTCACTGATCGACTGCCTCCTGCAGGCCCCCCCACTGGGGATGGAGCCCACAACCCGGGCAGGTGCCCTGACTGGGAGTCAAACCCTGACCTACTAGACCAGTGATGGCGAAACTTCTGAGCTCGGCGTGCCAGCATTTTGAAAAACCCTAACTTCACTCTGGTGCCGTGTCACATATAGAAATTTTTTGATCTTTGCAACCATAGTAAAACAAAGACTTCTATTTTTGATATTTATTTTATATATTTAAATGCTATTTAACAGAAAAATCAACCAAAAAGCTGAGTTTGCGCGTCAGAGGTTCGCCATCACTGCACTAGTTCATAGGTTGACACTCACCACTGAGCCGCGCAGGCATGACCCGTGGGGACACCCTGGGCTGGAACCTGACTGTGAGCAGCTTCCTGGTTGCTGATGACACGTGCTCTGGGCTTCTGCTGTGTCTGTGGCCGGCGCACAGTAGGCCCAGCCTCTCTGCTCCAGTGCGGAGCCCCCATCGCCGGACGCACCTGACCTCACTCCCACGCCCGACGGAGGCACGTGTGCCGCCCGCTCCCGACCACGATGTTGTGGGAACACAGCTCCTTCTTGGTTTTCATGTCCAGTTGGCTTCCCGCCCCTGGTGGCTCCTGCGGGGAGAGGGGACTGCGCCTCCTGGTGGACACACTGGGGCTCGCACCTGCTCTGGCCCTACCGGCTGCTCCGACTGGTCAGGGTGCCAGCGTCTGGAAGCCTTCGCTCCCCTGCGTGTGGACGGTGGGCACTGAGATGCCGCCGGGAGGGGCTGAGAGCAGGGCCGGCCCCAGAGAGGCCCCGTGCACAGCTGCCCTGCCTGCACCGTCAGCGCTGCTGCCAGGCTTCCTGACAGCGACAGTAACCGCAGTAACCGTCGCAGGAATGAAAGCAAAAGCTCCCCCGAAGGAGGTCGTGGTCCACGAGAAACTCCTAACGGCAGCATTAGCTCTCCGTTCAGTGGTGTGCCTGCCAGGCCGGCGGGGCTCGGGCTGAGCGTCGACCTGTGAGCCAGGAGGGCAGGGTTCGATTCCGGTCAGGGCACAGGCCCGGCCTGTGGGCTCCATCCCTGGTGGGGGGCGTGCAGGAGGCAGCCGATCCGTGATTCTCTCTCATCACTGATGTTTCTGCCTGTCTCTCCCTCTCCCTTATTCTCTCTCTAAAAATCAATTTTTAAAAAACCACAAGCACATTAAAAAAAAATAGTGTTCCTGTTAAGACAATTTTAAAGGGCAGGGTGGTTTCTAACGGGATGTTCTGGGAAACCGTAGGAAGTCTGACGGAGAAAGGACGTCCTTATAAATAGTCCGAGATAGTTCCCCAGATGTGACTGAGTAAAGGAAGTGCTTGTCTGGCCTGAGGTCAGAGAGAATTCCTGCCTGTGAGTCCGCAGATGCTGTCGATGGAAACCCCGCTGCAGCTCCCAGCCCCTCCTGGGAGGAAATTTTACACGGGTAACTTTACAGTCTTGAGGATTATTTCTGGAAAAAAAAAATCTAAATTTGGAATACGAAGTGTGTAATCTTGGGCAGTTCCCAAGTTATTTAAAAAGGGCTCAGAATGTTTGGTGGGAGTATTTGAAAAAAGTCCTCGCACGCTGCCCTAATGACTTCAGACAGAGCGGTTTTGGTTCCTCTATTTGGGAGGCAAATGCAGTCACTGCGGCGTGATTATCTCTGTGTGGCGACATTGGCTGTAAGGATTCCTTTATATTACCAGGATGATCGCGTCACGAGGCATATACATCTCTCATCGCTATTTGTGCACCGGAAAGTAATACAATATTGTCTGTCAACTGTGAGTGAAAAGGAGGTTAAGAAAAGAAAATTCCTTGCCAAGTGAAGAGCAGCTTTTTCTTCGCTGTTTCCCGTTATCCTCAGAAAAAAACAAGGGGAAACCTTTAGGTTCCTTCCTACGTCTGTTCTAGGTACAATATTGCTCATGATTAAATTTCGTTTAAATTAATAGACCAGTTGCCTAGAAATCGTCCCCCAAAAAGGGTCGCCCCCAAGGAGTAGAACAATGGAGTCCGTTATCAGGTAGAAGCACCTGAAAGTGTCATGTTTAACGCCGCCCGCGTTCATCGACCCCAGAACTAAACGTGTTGTGAGGCGTGGTCCGTGTTTTGCTTTTCACAGACATCAGTTAGGTGCTGGCTGTCCCCTGCAGGTCTGAACTGTGTTTTAAATAGATTCTGTTGTTGTTATTGGCTGTAAAATATACATGAGAGATGGATGTGTTAGGAATGTATGTGTTTCTTTACTCGTGCAAAGACCTACCGACTGCAGGATAGTAACAGTAAGAGACGGGGATCTCAAAGGGGAGTTTTTAACTCAGATCACAACTCGTCATTGTTTATGAAGTCAGATAGTGGGTCCTAACCAGTCACCAAAAAAAAAAAAAAGGAATGAAATACGATAAACTACAGAATGGTAGAGTGTACGGTACCTAATAATGGTGGCAGTGTTTTGTGAAATTGTTTTATTTGTGTGTGCATGGTGGTGGTGGTGGTGTGTGTGTGTGTGTGTGTGTGTGAGATAAAATGTAACCTTGCTGTGGTTTGTGGTTAAAAGTAAGAAGTGGAAGATTCACCGCCTTCGGCGTTTCTTCTGTTGCCTGGTGACTGGCCGGGCACTTGGATCTGTGGTCCTCGCTGCGAGAACACGCGTGGGCACCTGTTCGTCCCGTGACGGCCGCTCCCAGTGCCGAGCGAGTGAGCTGCGCGCCATCTTACCATCTCAGCGACATCGGGGTGGTTCTTGTGTGTCGTTCGCTTGTTGTGGGGGCTTGTGTACATTTCCAATCTTTTCTTTATTTTAGAAAATATTGATGCTGATGGACAGGGATTCTGTCAAGGAGGATTCAGCATTGATTTTACGAAGGTAAGTTCTCATTTATGACGCAGCGGGGCGCCAGGCCACCTTCCTCCCGGCCTTGGTTAAAAGGAATCGGCCGGTGCCTCAGCTTCTCCGTAGCGGCTGCTCGTTTCGTGCAGACAGCTAGCGAACGTGGCCCAGGCGTTGATCTCTGCGTTCTCTCCCTCGAGGCTGCTTTTGCTGGAATTGGCATCCACCTGGGGCCGAGGGCAGGGGGGCGGATAACTGTTAGGACTCAGCGTTAAAATTCCCAGTTAGACGCGCTCCTGGAGCGTTCGCGTTTTCTGGTTTTAATGGAAGCTGATTTGTCACCAACGCTGTCACCGGGAGCTTTATGACGGAGTTGGAGTCCCGTTACACAGACGCCGGGAGACAAGGGTACTTGCCGTCCGTCACGCGCCCGCAGCCCCGAGCGGACCTGAAGCCAGGGAGAGGCGGGACCAGTCGGATGTGCAGGATCCATGTATTTCTTTTTTTAAAAAAATATATTTTATTGATTTTCCACAGAGAGGAAGGGAGAGGGATAGCGAGTTAGAAACATCGATGAGAGAGAAACATCGATCAGCTGCCTCCTGCACGCCCCCTACTGGGGATGTGCCCGCAACCAAGGTACTTGTATATATCATACACCCTGGAAATCTGCCTTCTCACCTCGCCCCTGCTTAGGTCTGCAGGAGACTAAAAGCTCCCTTTAGCTGACACATCTGTAAGGGTTTTAGGAGGGAAGGCTGCCGTGTAGTCACACAGGGAACATACAATATTAAGGAGTGACTTTTTTCCGTATTGTGAGCCTGTGGTAACTTCTGTACCCAGTTTGTGAAGCAGCCTCGAGCCACGGAATCTGTGGCTGTGGTGTCATGTTCGTTAACTTTCATATATTAAATGAATATAACTTCGCATTTTTGTTGTATTTTAGAAAAGGCACGTTGAGAATACCTGAGACTGAGTTGGATGAGTCTGAGGTTTATGATCCTGTTTGCTCCAATATACGTGTATCTATGTTCCATTCCTATATGTACATCGATGCAGCTCGTGTTTAACTCACTGCTTCCTGTGTTTAAAGCCCCTGCTTTTAAATACATCGTTTTCTCTGATTTAATCTAGGCCGGCAGAGTGCTTCTTGGTGGTCCTGGGAGCTTTTATTGGCAAGGTAGGTTAACATGGTTTAATCACCCGATAATGACCTGCTAATTAGCACCCACCCGTCTTACCGTGTCCCTCTGAGATTTCACATTATTATTATGTTAGTATACACTGACTTTATTGTTGATGGCCTTACAGAGTCTCCCGTTTCCGTCCCTTAACCCCTCTCTGCCCAGCCTCTACCCCCCCCGCAGGTCTTCACCCCCCCTATTGCCCGTGTCCATGGGCCGTGCATATGAGTGTGTAAGTCCTTTGGTTTATCTCTGCTCGTCCCCCCACCCCCACATCGAGGCACATCCGTCTGTTCCGCGCCTCCCTGATTCAGGTCTTACCTTGTTGTTCAGTTCATTTTGTTCATTAGATTCCACACATAAGTGAGATCATGTGATGCTTGTCTTCCTCAGATTGGCTTATTCCACTTAGAAAGAAATAGAAAAATACAATATAGAGCAGTGGTTCAGCCAAGGTTGAGAACCACTGATATAGAGGGTATCCCCCAAAAATGTATAGCAGCGGATAACTCGATTTTGAAAATGAACTGTGTGTTCATAAACATTGACTTTGTAATCATTCAAAATGCACACACATTTTTGGGGACACCCTGTTCAATCACTGACCAGTCCCACAGTGTTTTTTAAGGTATTATAAAACAGCATTTCTAGTGTTTTACGTGTATAGCGTGTACATAATATACAGCAGTACATGTATTCTTAGGAGAAAATAACCTGGATATTTAAAAGGTGAAGTGTAAGTTAGGGTAGAAAGAGAGTTACAGTCCTTCCCGTGTTGGTGCGTGTCCTCTGTGTCTGCTGTGAGGCCGCGACAGGAGCGGCAGGCAGTGCGTGGGCTGAGCTGTGATGGGCAGGGGTTGGCGTCCCAGACGCTCCGGCTCCAACAGTGTTTGGAATGTGCTCGTTCGGATATGGAGATGGTGATTTCCTCACTCACCATGGACAGCACGAATGATGTCTTTGTGTTGGGCAGTGGTTCTCAACCTGCAGGTCGCGACCCCTTTGGCGGTCGAACGACCCTTTCACAGGGGTCGCCTCAGACCATCCTGCATATCAGATATTTACATGACGATTCATGACAGCAGCAACATGACAGTCATGAAGTAGCAACGAGAATAATTTTATGGTTGGGTCACAACTTGAGGAACTGTATTGAAAGGGCCAGAAGGTTGAGAACCACTGGTGTTGGGAGTTTTTAAAATAAAGGATCTTATTAATTTCCAAAAGGATGTAGTTAAACTGGCATTGATGGTTGATGTGAAGATACAACATAACAGACCAAGGTCTGCTGACGGCTTCAGAACCGTTAACCACCTGCGCTTCTCCGCTGGCTGTTCCATTGGTCATTAGACGCACGTGTATTTTCTGCGGAGAAAGCCGTTTGCCGGTCGGCGCTCCTGTTCTCGGCACTCCGGTGTTTGCCGGATTGGGGAGAACGGGCACCCTCCAGCCAGAGGGTTTGAAGTGGGCCGGACGCTGCTCTTACTCCCACAGGCCACGCGTTTCTTACTTGTTCTC
Organism: Myotis davidii; assembly: GCF_000327345.1. NCBI lineage: Eukaryota > Metazoa > Chordata > Mammalia > Chiroptera > Vespertilionidae > Myotis > Myotis davidii. Next base: position 1,552,175 of record NW_006293349.1, read on the forward strand.
TGCGGGAAAACCACGCCTTCGCTCTGTAGGCCGGGAGGCTCAAGAGAGAGATTTGCTGGAGGGAATAGGAGGCCTGGGAAGTGGGAGTAACTGAAGGTGGAAGGGGGGACAAAGGAGAGAAGGGAGAAAAGAAGCCAGGCCAAGATGGGGTCAGTGTGAGAGCCGCGCTCGCTACGGCCAAGGCTGCCTTCCTGTGAGTTACGCTTGGCCTGGACAGCGGGAGGCAGGAGATGACACCGGCCGGTACAGCTCTGCAGTGGGAACAGTGGCTCTAATTGCACAGGAGGAAATGCATGCTCATCGTTACATGAATAGACATGAAACATTTATTCTTCTTGGTGCCGGGTGTGCTGGTCCTGGGGGAGGGACGTGTCTCATCCGCTCGTGTGGGAACCAGTCGGGGCGGGGCGGGGTGGGCGCTGCCTTCCTGGAGCCGCCGCACCCTGTGCTGGAGGTGCGGACGGTGCAGGTGCCAGTGGCGTCCTGGGCCCTGGGCTTCGTTGTAAACGGGGGGAGCCAGTCTGTGGCGGAGACTCGGGGGCCGGGCAGAGCCTGTGATTCTGTTCTCATGAGATGTCAGCGAGCAGGTTCCACCGGGAACAGACCTGTTGGAGGGAGTTTCCCGTGGAGCCCGCACTGTCTCTGAGCACAGGGACGCGATGGCGGTGCTGTAGCCACAGAGATGAGCCTTTTCCTGTTCTTGGCTCGGGAGATACTGAATGGACCCCCCCCCAACACCGCCCGTGTGTCAGGTCCTGGGTGGCCCAGCGGGTGAGGGGCGACCCAGACGGACAGTTTCTCCCGGTCGTCCCCCCTCTGGGCTGCACGGAGAGGGACAGGGCTCAGCCTTTAGTCGCTGCGGCTTCTTTCTACAGCCGCAGAGGCAGAGGTGGTTCTCAGGCCGCGGAGGTGGCGGGTTCGGCCTGAGTTTCTTGTCGTCTGGATCTGTCTGCCCGGTCACTGCCGGTTGAGAAGGAAAGCGAGCTTGCCCACCAGGCTGCTTCCTGAAGTTTCTTCAGATAATTCGCTGGAAAAAGTCAGTTGACCCGGTGATTCTTATGGTGAAGGAAAGATGTTTCATTGCTTCAGATCGTTTTTCCAGTTCTCAGAGATTTTGTTGGAAAATAGCCCGTGATTTTATTCCATTTACTTAACATTGGTTTTTTTTAGGGAATTAAGACAAAGTCTCTACTCAGAAAATTTTGTTATTAGCAGAGACCAGTTTTACGTGTGTACAGGATTGAATAGAAATGATTGTGACTTAAAAATAAAATCCAGTTTCAGGTTTACTGTGATGAAGGAGAGGTGTTTACGGCTCATCGTTAGAAGTAGTAATTCCCAGGCCGTTTTCTTCATGCAGGTGCCACCATCGTCCGCATCTTCACGTTCCCACTAGACAGTGACTTCTCTGTGTTCCAGGTCAGCTCATATCGGACCAAGTGGCAGAAATTGTTTCTAAATACGACCCCAAGGTTTACAGCATCCAGTACAGCAACCAGCTGGCAACGCGGACCGCACAGGCCGTGTTTGACGACAGCTACTTGGGTAGGTGGAGCCGACGCCCGGAGTGGACTTTTCCTGTGGTTCCTGCTTTACACGGGAAAACCTTTCATGTGAAATAGATTAAGGTCTTTGTGTGTTTGTTTGTTTTTAATGTAAGGGGCATATAACTTCAAATTGTTACTGAATACTTAGGTTATGTTACATTTCAGTAACTGGAATTGAAGAGCATGATCATTTATGCCAGTGGTTCTCAACCTTCCTAACGCCGCGACCCTTTCATACAGTTCCTCATGTTGTGCTGACCCCCAACCATAACATTATTTTCGTTGCTACTTCATCACTGTCATGTTGCTGCTGTTATGAGTCGTCATGTAAATTATATGCAGGATGTATTTTCATTGTTACAAATTGAACATAATTAAAGCATAGTGATTAATCACACAAACAATCTGTAATTATATATGTGTTTTCCAATGGTCTTAGGCGACCCCTGTGAAAGGGTCATTAGACCCCCAAAGGGTCGCGACCCACAGGTTGAGAACCGCTGGTTTATGCTATGACAATAGCAGATAACGTTTAAGTTATGCTACTGGGTGTGGTACCAAGTGCTTCTCAGTGTTTCCTCATTGAATCCTCACAGGAAGTCAGTAACGTGCACTGTGATTGTTCACGTTTTACATAAAATAGACTCGGCCCCGAGAGGCCGAATAACTTCCCGAAGCCCCTCACTTAGAAGTTGCTGTTCTGCCGTCACACCAGGCGGCCTGGCTCCGAGCCGGAATTATTGCCGTGTTAAACGACGGCCGTGGCGTTAGGTGTATGAACGCTTGTTCTCTCCCTCAGTGTCTCTGATGCATTAAACCCAGTGCACACGACGGACACGGGGCTTGGCTGGCTGAGGACGTCTGCTACTTGGCGATGAATTGCAGACTTACCGTTTCTCAGTAGCTCTGACGTTGGTAAAGCCTTGTTTTTCTGACAGTTTATTCTACTCTTCGAATATTTAGCTCAGGTGCTTTAAGGGCATCTCCTGTGCACGTGCGACTCTGACCCCAGGGCAGGAAGTATTGCAGTTGGAGGAATTGCTGGAAGGTTCTGCCGAGCGTGCGCTGAGTGGCGAGGGTGGCGGTGCCCGCCTGACGCTGTCCACCTTCTGTCCCCTGTGCAGGTTACTCGGTGGCCGTCGGCGATTTCAACGGGGACGGCGTCGACGGTACGAGGGGCTTGAGCTGCGTTTCTTCCTTTTTCACACACGGGGGCCAGGGTTGAGCAAGTCCAGCCACTGACGAGCTCTGACACCGTTTCAGGGACTGTCCCAGGAACGAGGGGGGGTGGTGCATGGACAGGAGCTGCTCGTGTCCGAGGTCCTCAAGCCACGGCTGAGACGCTGGAGCCTGTGCTGGGGGCGGGGGCTCAGTCTCCCCCCAGCAGCCCTTCCCCGCCCCCCAGTTACGGGCAGACCTCGTTTCTCGAACGTCTCCCATCTCCAACAATTCGGTTCTCCACCAAGGTGTTCACAGAAAGAAATGTCTCGGTTGTCGACCAAAACTCCAGTTTTCGACCCGACAGCGCTTTCCGGCTGGCACCTCAGCGGGACTGCAAGCCCCTGGCAGGCGACGGCCGAGGAGAGGGGGCCTCGCTGCTGGGATTGGCGCCCCTTTAAAACGAGAGGCCTCCACCGGGCCAGCCTTGCGAGGGTGTGACTGCTCACAAAACAGCAACCACGGGCAGTTGGAGAGCTAGGAAACCCTGTTGGTTCGGACAAAAGAGAAGCAATGAGCCTGGGAGAGCGTTCGGGAGGCAGGGACGGGAGTAACTCCTTTAAGGCTGGCGGGCGGTGGGTCTGTGAATTTAGGAAAAGAGTGTTTGTTTATACATTAAACAGCACATCGGGCAGGGACTGTTTATAGGAAAGGCTGACACAGGGAATCAGTGGGGTCTGGAACGATTACCTTAATTTCCATTATTTAATGGGGAAATGATTCAGTTTTCGAAGGAATCGCTGCTCAGACAGCCTCTGGGGTGAAGTTCGTTCCGGACCAGCGTCCACTGTGTTTCCTGGGCTCCGCCCTCCTTGCTCAGCAGGTGGTCCCCATGGAGGGCGTGGCTACTCCCTCCTTCAGGCTAATTGGCACCCGCCCCTCTGGGCGCTGGGCACGGTGGTCACTTCACCCACCCCCTGTCCACCCGTCACCCCTCAGAGCTTATCTGGTGGCCGCAGACGTGCCCTGATTCGGATCCCGTTTCTGAGTAACTGCCACCTCTGCCCTGTTTCATTGGCTCTCCTGGTTTTCTTCCTCCTTATCTTTTCTTAAATATATTATTGATTTCAGAGAGGAAGGGAGAGGGAGAGAGAGAGAGAAACATCAGTGATGAGAGAATCATGGATCGGCTGCCTCCTGCACGCTCCACACTGGGGATCGAGTCCGCAACCTGGGCCTGTGCCCTGACCGGGAATCGAACCCTGACCCCCTGGATCCTAGGTGGACGCTCAGCCCCTGAGCCACGCCGGCCAGAGGTTTTCTTCATCCTTGGGCCACTCTGTCTCACTGCTCTTGTCCACCAGGTTACACCCATGCGCTTATTGGAGGGTCCTCATGAGTCTGTTTTGTACGTGTTTGATTTTGGGGTTGAAAACACACTGGTCACTGGTTATGGAGAACCGATTCTTTGAAAAATCTCTTACTGATCGTCCGTTGAAATCAAAGCCTACAGCTTTCGGACATGTCCCTTCCTCCGTTAGTTTCCGATGTTGGTCTTCAAAATGAGTAATTGAGTTTTTTCTTTTCAGACTTTGTCTCGGGAGTTCCGAGAGCAGCGAGGACTTTGGGAATGGTAGGAAAGTGAACACATATTTTTAAAAATTCTCTGGGTTATCTTAGCTTTTCCTGTGTCTCACACTCTTGCTTTCCCGCACAGGTTTATATTTACGACGGGAAGAACATGTCCTCCTTACACAACTTCACTGGCGAGCAGGTACGCACGCTTCGGAACGTTCTTTCCACTTCACATCTTACTGTCAGCATTTCCTGACGTCTTGCAGTTTTTCTTGGCAAATCCTAATGGTTTAATATTCAATATGTAATAAATATCAGTTCAGCATTCAGTAGTACAGATGTAAAATGGGCTTTAGGTATTTTATATTGTTTTAATCAAAGTAATTTGTTTAGGCAAACACTTTTGTAATTGCATGTGGTGCTAGTTTTTTTAAAAGGAAATGCAGAACCAAGTCGCTCACACTCAAACCAGGAACATCCTTTTCTTTGCTGATGACGCTAACCTCTCTAAGGAACGCTCTGTGCCTTTTAAACGTCCCAGGTGCGGGTTTGCTCCGTAAGGGGGTAACGACGCGGGAAAAGTGCGTTAGCACTCGGGGGAACAACTGCCTGGTTTTCAGGCCCCGGCTCAGGCCCACGTCCTGCTCAGCACAGATGGTTGGGCCTCGCTAGAGGGTTGATAGCAGGAGGGAGTGGACCCCGGTCCCCACAGCCTCTTCCCACTGGGGGACAGTCAGGGTTGCTGCTCAGCTGGGAGCGAATGGCCTGCCATTGGGGTGTAGGGGGGTGTCCCTCTGTGCTGGGGCGGCTTCCCCACCTCAGGCAGCTCCTCCTGTGTGCGGGCATGATCCTCCTCCGGTGTGCGGGCATGCCCCTCCTGTGTGCGGGCATGAGCCTCCTGTGTGCAGGCATGAGCCTCCTGTGTGCAGGCATGAGCCTCCTGTGTGCAGGCATGAGCCTCCTGTGTGCAGGCATGAGCCTCCTGTGTGCAGGCATGAGCCTCCTGTGTGCAGGCATGAGCCTCCTGTGTGCAGGCATGAGCCTCCTGTGTGCAGGCATGAGCCTCCTGTGTGCAGGCATGAGCCTCCTGTGTGCAGGCATGAGCCTCCTGTGTGCAGGCATGAGCCTCCTGTGTGCAGGCATGAGCCTCCTGTGTGCAGGCATGAGCCTCCTGTGTGCAGGCATGAGCCTCCTGTGTGCAGGCATGAGCCTCCTGTGTGCAGGCATGATCCGCCTGTGTGCGGGCATGACCCTCCTGTGTGCAGGCATGATCCTGTGTGCGACACGATCCTCCTCCTGTGTGCAGGCATGATCCTCCTGTGTGCGGGCATGATCCTCCTGTGTGCAGGCGTGATCCTCCTCCCGTGTGCAGGCGTGATCCTCCCGTGTGCGGGCATGATCCTCCAGTGTGCGGGCATGATCCCCCCGTGTGCAGACATGATCCTCCCGTGTGCAGACATGATCCTCCTGTGCGCGGACATGATCCTCCCACGTGCGGGCATGATCCTCCTGTGTGCAGGCATGATCCTCCTGTGTGCAGGCATGATCCTCCCATGTGCAGGCATGATCCTCCCATGTGCAGGCATGATCCTCCTCGGCTCTTTGTGGGGAACCTCGGCTTCGCGTTAGGACCATTAGGCAGCCCTGTGCTCCCATCCGCAGTGTTACTATTATTATTACTTTAAATATTTTTATTGCCGTAGCCGGTTTGGCTCAGTGGATAGAGCGTCGGCCTGCGGACTGAAGGGTCCCAGGTTCGATTCTGGTCAAGGGCATGTACCTGAGTTGCGGGCACATCCCCAGTAGGGGGCGTGCGGGAGGCAGCTGATCGATGTTTCTCTCTCATTGATGATTCTAATTATCCCTCTCCCTTCTTCTCTGTAAAAAATCAATAAAATATACTTTTTAAAAAAGAAAGAAAGCTGAAGGTTCCGAGGGGCTGAATTTGAGCTGGGACATTTAAATGGGCTTTGGAAAGGGCATGATTTGAGAGAGAGAGAGATAGATAGAGAGAGAGAGAGAGAGAGAGAGAGATTGGTTGCCTTCCACATCACCCTCTTGAACAGTGATCAAACCTGAAACCCTTTGGTGCATGGGAGGACACTCGAACCAACTGAATGACCGGGCCAGGGCAACAAAACATTTTTCTTTTTTTTTAGATTGTGATTGTGTAGCTGTGACTACAAGTAATATTTGGTGCCACTTCCTTGATTTGTGCTAAAATATCGACCCGGAACCGTGACCTGCGGGCTCATAGGTCGATGCTCAACCACGGAGCCACGCCGGCCGGGCTTGCTCAGCCTGTCGCATTGCCCAGGGGTTTCCCCCTGTAAATCCCGATGCCCAGAAGCAGGGATGCTGTGACTGCCCCGCGGGCTGTGTCGAGAACCACCGAGCACGTGTCAGCCTCAGGCCCAGGCCACAGCCTCAGGCAGCGCCACCCTTTCCGTCCGTCAGGCAGGCCCAGCGCCCAGAGGAAGGCCGGCGAAGCGTCCATGACATTCCAGGCGGCACGTCAGCATGTGCCCCCCACACATACACATCATCATATGTGCTCTGACCTCGTACCTGGGTCCAGGCGTGTCTCTCATTTTCCCAGTTACACCGCGTCGGCCCACAACACAGTCAGCCCACAACACAGTCAGCCCGCAACGCAGTCCTGTGCCCTGACTGGGAATCGAACCGTGAGCTCCTGGTTCCTAGGTCGACGCTCACCACTGAGCCACGCTGGCTGGGTTGTGTATGTTGAAGTCACTGAAACGGTGTACGCGGACACGCTCTGCCCGTGAATGCAGGGGGATAACACGCTCGGTGCCTGAGGGTGCCGTGGGGGGGATGAACCGCAGAGGAGCTCAGGCTAAGCACTGCGTGCGGAGACACCGCCCGTCTCCTGACACAGACCACGGCTGCCGGGGTCAGACCGGCCGGAGGGATGACCTGTCCTTTCATCTCCTTCCCAGATGGCTGCGTATTTCGGATTTGCTGTCGCTGCCACGGACATCAATGGGGACGAGTAAGTCAAAACGGTGTTTCCAGAAACTGCTTTCGTCCGGGCTGACGAGTGCGTTCCTAAAACTCAGCGTTTCCTCTCTGCCTGGCCCCTCGCCTCTCAGGCTTCTGGTAGGGAACCGGTTTGAGCAGCCTTACCAGGAATGCTAGGCGGCCTCTGTTTTCCATCATCTCTCTTATTTTATATTTATTTTATTATTTAAATCTTATTGTTGAAAGTATTACCGATGTCCCCCTTTCCCCCCACTGCCCTCCCAGCCGCACCCCCGCCCCCGCCCCTGCCCCAGGCCATCATCCCCGTTGTCAGGGCCCAGGGGTGATGCTTGTACGCATATGAGTTCATGGGTTGATGCCTCCCCCCTCCCCTGCCAACCCTCATAATGTCTTTTAATAGCGTTGATCGTATGACAGAGAGAAGTGATGTTGTGGATCACTCCTAGTTTTGTTAGACGAGTTGGAGGGACCTTCAGCTTTGAAATGACCGTTCTGAGCCTCCGTGCGGTTGGGGGTGGGGGGAGTGAGGAGTGATGGGGGGACTGGATCCGCACGAACGGCTGTTCCCTAGCTACGCGGACGTGTTCGTGGGCGCCCCGCTGTTCATGGACCGCGGCTCGGACGGGAAGCTGCAGGAGGTGGGGCAGGTCTCCGTGTCC
>NW_006293349.1:1560197-1577913 GCF_000327345.1 Myotis davidii
TTCGGCAGCATCGCACCGCTGGGAGACCTGGACCAGGACGGCTTCAACGGTGAGGCCAGGCCGGCCGTGGGCCCCGTGTGCCGGGTCCGGTGGAGAAGTTCTGCCCCCGTGACAACCTCCTTCTGGGGGCAGGTGCGGGGAGAGTGGCAGACACCCCAGGGCCAGCGCGAAGGTGCTCCTTTCCCTTAGAAACCGGAGCGAGCATTTCAGAAACGGACTCCCATGCGCTGCTGTTCGTGGGAATAGATGGGGTAGTGCCCATGGGAGAGGGGCTGGCCCGGCCTCCAGCCCTGCCCTGGCCTGTGTGGCCTGTGAGCCCGGAGTGCCCCTGCCCTGGCCTGTGAGCCCGGAGTGCCCCTGCCCTGGCCTGTGAGCCCGGAGTGCCCCTGCCCTGGCCTGTGAGCCCGGAGTGCCCCTGCCCTGCCCTGTTGAGCGGGAGTGCCCCTGCCCTGGCCTGTGAGCGGGAGTGCCCCCTGCTGTCCACCATGGGGACAAGCGCAAACTAAGCGCCCAGGCCCCGGGGCAGCTGTCACTCACACTCAAAGCTGCGATAGGCTGTGAATATTTTTAAAGCTGCAACTTCGTTGTGACTGAGGGAGGTTCTCGCTCCCTTCACGAGGGCAAAGGAACAAGCGCCCTGTTTAGAAGAGTCCTGTTTAGTAATTTACTCAATCGCTGCAGGTATTTTTAAAAAAAATTTAGCTGGCTTTTATGATAGGGTGAAATATAGATTACACGTGACCAAGATTTAAAAAAAGAATACTGCTAAAGCCCTTTCTAAGAGATCACAGGCTGCATAGTTGAGCTGTTAGTGTGTCATCAACAACAAGTAGGGACCTGCCCCTTAACATCTAAAGAAAGTTAAACATGAAGAAGGAAACTCCATAGTCTCTCCCGGGGCCAGGCAGCGGGCGGGGCGGGCGGGGCCCGGCGGCAGAGGGAGCGGAGTGGGCGCGTTTGTAAAATATTGCAGTTGGAAAGGGTCACGGTGACCGCTTGCTGGGTTTTGCTTTAGTATGTGTTTTTTAAGAATTCCAAGCGTTTATTGGTTTGTGTTAGTTCAGGAGAAGCTGAGCAGGACCAAGAAGGATTTCTGACTTCCAAGTTTCCAAGCCACATTGACTTTTGCTTTTGGGGGAAAAAACCACAAAAACCCAAACCACGTGCAGCTGCTGGCTGGATGTGGGAGCCAGGGCCGCCTGGGCGGGTCCGACCCTCACCCCGTCCACTGGAGGGCGAGGAGCTCGAGGCCCCGAGAGGTTAACTGACCGGTCGCGGGTCAGACCCAGAGCGTCTGCCTCCACCTGTGTCCCTTCCACCCGGTGCTGCCGAGTCTCCTCGGGTTCGAGGCTGCCTTTGAGCGAGACACGCTAAGCCCTGCTCCTCTCCCTCCTGCTCTCCCTCCTCCTCTCCCTCCTGCTCTCCCTCCTCCTCTCCCTCCTCCTCTCCCTCCTGCTCTCCCTCCTCCTCTCCCTCCTGCTCTCCCTCCTCCTCTCCCTCCTCCTCTCCCTCCTCCTCTCCCTCCTCCTCTCCCTCTCTCACGTCTCCCTCTCTGCCCCCTCCTTCCCCCCAGATATCGCCATCGCCGCTCCCTACGGGGGTGAAGACAGGAAGGGGATCGTTTACATCTTCAACGGCAGATCCACGGGCTTGAACGCGGCGCCGTCGCAGGCCCTGGAGGGGAGGTGGGCCGCACAGACCATGCCGCCCAGCTTCGGCTACGCCATGAAGGGAGCCACGGACATCGACCGCAACGGGTACCCAGGTGTGGCCGCACTCAGCGCACAGGTGCTCGGCCCGGAGCAAACGGGCCCGTGCTGCATGGTGCTGTGCTGAGTGGGTGCTGTGCTGCGTGGTGCTGTGCTGAGTGATGCTGTGCTGAGTGGGTGCTGTGCTGAGTGATGCTGTGCTGTGTGGATGCTGTGCTGGGTGGGTGCTGTGCTGGGTGGGTGCTGTGCTGAGTGGTGCTGGGCTGAGTGATGCTGTGCTGAGTGGATGCTGTGCTGGGTGGGTGCTGTGCTGCGTGGTGCTGTGCTGAGTGATGCTGTGCTGAGGGGGTGCTGTGCTGCGTGGTGCTGTGCTGAGTGATGCTGTGCTGAGGGGGTGCTGTGCTGCGTGGTGCTGTGCTGAGTGATGCTGTGCTGAGGGGGTGCTGTGCTGCGTGGTGCTGTGCTGAGTGATGCTGTGCTGAGGGGGTGCTGTGCTGCGTGGTGCTGTGCTGAGTGATGCTGTGCTGAGGGGGTGCTGTGCTGCGTGGTGCTGTGCTGAGTGATGCTGTGCTGAGGGGGTGCTGTGCTGCGTGGTGCTGTGCTGAGTGATGCTGTGCTGAGGGGGTGCTGTGCTGCGTGGTGCTGTGCTGAGTGATGCTGTGCTGAGGGGGTGCTGTGCTGCGTGGTGCTGTGCTGAGTGATGCTGTGCTGAGGGGGTGCTGTGCTGCGTGGTGCTGTGCTGAGTGATGCTGTGCTGAGGGGGTGCTGTGCTGCGTGGTGCTGTGCTGAGTGATGCTGTGCTGAGGGGGTGCTGTGCTGCGTGGTGCTGTGCTGAGTGATGCTGTGCTGAGGGGGTGCTGTGCTGCGTGGTGCTGTGCTGAGTGATGCTGTGCTGAGGGGGTGCTGTGCTGCGTGGTGCTGTGCTGAGTGATGCTGTGCTGAGGGGGTGCTGTGCTGCGTGGTGCTGTGCTGAGTGATGCTGTGCTGAGGGGGTGCTGTGCTGCGTGGTGCTGTGCTGAGTGATGCTGTGCTGAGGGGGTGCTGTGCTGCGTGGTGCTGTGCTGAGTGATGCTGTGCTGAGGGGGTGCTGTGCTGCGTGGTGCTGTGCTGAGTGATGCTGTGCTGAGGGGGTGCTGTGCTGCGTGGTGCTGTGCTGAGTGATGCTGTGCTGAGGGGGTGCTGTGCTGCGTGGTGCTGTGCTGAGTGATGCTGTGCTGAGGGGGTGCTGTGCTGCGTGGTGCTGTGCTGAGTGATGCTGTGCTGAGGGGGTGCTGTGCTGCGTGGTGCTGTGCTGAGTGATGCTGTGCTGAGGGGGTGCTGTGCTGCGTGGTGCTGTGCTGAGTGATGCTGTGCTGAGGGGGTGCTGTGCTGCGTGGTGCTGTGCTGAGTGATGCTGTGCTGAGGGGGTGCTGTGCTGCGTGGTGCTGTGCTGAGTGATGCTGTGCTGAGGGGGTGCTGTGCTGCGTGGTGCTGTGCTGAGTGATGCTGTGCTGAGTGGGTGCTGTGCTGAGTGGTGCTGTGTGTCAGTTCAGTCCGGGAGCTCACGTGCTGGTTGGGCCCCGCGGTGGTTGTGGTGCTGCTCTGACTGCCCAGGGGCATTGCAGGAAAGGCAGCTCTGTTTCCTGGTCGTTAACAGCAAAACCACGGGCTCTGAGCTTCCTGCGTTGAAGTTTGTAAGGAAATGTCAGGGAATCACTCACAGGCGAAACGCTCCTTTTGAGTTTTTGAACGTTAGGCATCTTTTTAAAAAATATATATTTTTATTGATTTCAGAGAGGAAGGGAGAGGGAGAGAGATGGAAACATCAACAGTGAGAGAGAATCATGGATCGGCTGCCTCCTGCACACCCCACTCTGGGGATTGAGCCGCAACCCGGGCCTGTGCCCTGACCGGAAATCAAACCCGGGACCCTTCAGTCCGCAGGCTGACGCTCCATCCACTGAGCCACACCGCCAGGGCCTTTTTGGTTTTCAATGATCTAACATTTTTGTGGATTTGACTAATCATTGTGGTTTTTAGCAAATACGTTATTTCATGTAAGTCTCTGGAGAACGCGCGCTATCTCAGCTCATCACCATCTTCTGGATGAGAAGAGAGACTCAGAAAGGGCGTTGGCCCAACGTGCTCACTGGTTTGAGCCAGTGGAGAAAGTGAGGTTTTTATTTTCTGGCTCATATATACTTTGGAGTTACTGCAGTAGACCTGGGATTATAATGGGTCTATTCCTTAAACGAATATAGTGCAGAAAACGTAACTGCCCTTTTTTTGGGACAGTCACAGTGAGCTCAGTGGGCCAAGTCTGTTGAAGCGCTCTTAGAAATACAACAGGAAGTTGATTCTTATCTCTGTGTTCAAGGATTTTCTGATTATAAGTGCAATATATTTATAGAACTTTTAGCAAATAGAGCAGAACATATTTTGCAATCTTTTTTCCAATGCACTCATACACATTTATGAACAAAATAGAATTGTGGTTTATGCACTATTAATAGCATTTTTAAAAAAATATATTTTATTGGTTTTTTACAGAGAGGAAGGGAGAGGGATAGAGAGTTAGAAACATCGATGAGAGAGAAACATCGATCAGCTGCCTCCTGCACACCCCCTACTGGGGATGCGCCTGCAACCAAGGTACATGCCCTTGGCCAGAATCGAACCTGGGACCCTTCAGTCTGCAGGCCGACGCTCTATCCACTGAGCCAAACCGGTCAGGGCAAATAATAGCATGTTTTATTCACTGAAAGTATCAGAAATGTTTTCCCATGTTACTAATTTTTCTTCAAAAGCATGAGTTTTGTATTTTTCATTTTATTAAATGACTATATCGTATCATATTTACCTTATTTTGGGGCATTTATATTCTTGTATATAATTCTGGTGTCTATACACCTTATTTTTAAAAACTTTTTATTTTTTTATTAGACAAAGTTTTAAAATTGTTTTGTCAAAGATAAGCACGGTGTTTTTTTTAAGTTTGTTGATTCGCTTGTCAAACTACAATCCCACTCCCTCTAAACGAAGGTTTTGCCACTTTTTAAACCACTTAACCAGCAGCGAGTGAGGGTCCTTCTCTCACATTCGTTCCCATGTCGAGTGTCATCTCTGTTCCCTGTAGAGTAACTTTATGTGGCGGCTGGAAACTGTCCTTTTGTCTTAATTTGCAGTTTTTGGTTATTAGTGAGGGTAAGCGTTTTGTTTATTTGCATCTATTTACTTCTGTGAATTTCTTTTTTTACATCTTTTTTCTCTCTCTGTTTTATTGGGATGTTTTTCTTTCACTAATTCATTTTTTTTACCTTGTGGCGGGTGCCTTAAAATAGCATGTTTTAGGCTATTAACTCAAAGACAAAAATAGGTTTACAGCTGTTCGTGTGGGAAACAGTAACAATGATAAATAATAGAACGAGAATAAACCGCGCTTCCTACGCACATAGCTGTGCACCTCCTTCCCCGCCCCGTGTCCTTCTGGGCTTCTCACATTTGCTTTTCGGGCACAGAGAAGTTACTAATTTTTTTTGTAGTGCAATCTGCCTGTTTTTTTGTGTTGTTTTTTTTCCCCCCACGTACTTTTTTTTTTTTTTTTTTTTTTTTTTAAAAAAAAGTTTTGCCAGGAAAGGGCTCCCTCCAGTCTAGCTTGTTTATACTGCGAGAGCATTATTTTTTCCTAATTGTGAGCCCTTTTCACCTCTCACACATGAAGACGAATGCCTTCTGTCTGTGTTGACGTGAGTGCTGTCTGCTGTCAGGTCTAAGATTTCTAAACGTGTGCGATGTGCTTTTTGGTTTTGGTTAAAAAAAATAAAAAGAGGGATATTGGCCTGTAATTCTCTTTCATTGTGTTGTCTTTACCTGGTTTTGGTATTAGGGTGATGCTGGCTTCATAGAATGAGCTTGGAAGTGTTCCTTCCTCTTGAATTTTTTGTAGTAGTCTGAGGAGGATAGGTTTTAGTTCTTCCTTGAATGTTTGGTAAAACTCCCCTGTGAAGCCGTCTGGTCCTGGGCTTTTGTTTGCTGGAAGCTTTTTGATGACTGCTTCAATTTCTTCCATAGTTATTGGCTTGTTGAGATTTTTTGATTCTTCCTTATTGAGTTTTGGAAGGTTGTATTTTTCTAGGATGCTAGGCGGCTGATCACCTGAACCCTGTCTCTGTATCATTCCTTCTTCGCCGACTTTGTCCACACCTCTGGGGACCCCTGGACCTGCTGCGGTTGGACCCCAGCAGGCCTGTAGAGCTATAAACTTCCCTCTCAGGACTGCTTTCATTATGTCCCATAGGTTTTGGATTGTTGTGTGTTCATTGTCATTAGTTTCCAGGATGTTTTTAATTTCTTCTTTGATCTCATTGGTAACCCAATCAATATTGAATAGCATGCTATTCAGCTTCCAGGTGTTTGAGTATTTTGGGTTGTTTTTATTGTAGTTTATTTCTAATATTAATGAAAAAATACTTGTACAGCAGCATCCACAGGCTCCACAGGCTTTCCCTTGTGGTCCATGTTTTGGGGTTCTGCTCCCTGCTTTGCTGACTAAGTGTCCAGGGGAAGACCGTCCGCCCGAATGGAAGACTCGTTTTATGAGGCACGTTTGCCGTCGGCAGGAGCTCATTTCGAGTTTTCCTATCCTAACCTCCTAAAGGTCATCTTCCGCCTCCTCATGGAGGTAGATTTGAGACTGTTTAAAGCCTGATCATGTGTATTGGAAGCTGTATGGACTGGCATGTGAATTTTAAAGAATCACTATCATTATTATTAACGTTTTTTCTGCTCTTTTCAGACTTGGTTGTGGGAGCTTTTGGTGTGGACAGAGCTGTGTTGTACAGGTGAGCGCCTTCCCATCACTGCTTCTGTTCGGAATTAGTCAAACGGTTTATAGTTAAGTCCCAGGGCGTTAAGTTCAGCTTAGTTTTCTGGAAATGACGGTACACCCTGTTCTTTCTCTTTAAGATTTGCTGTAGGCAAGCGGTACCTGTAGAAGGAGAGCTCCCCACGCAGAGAAAGCGTAGACATGGTTAATTTCAGAAAGCATGTAGGGTTTCCCTCTTCGTTCTTGAAATCATGTCTAGAGAGAGTCTCCTACCTTTTCAATGTCCCCCCACATTCTCGGAGTTGGCGTTTTCCGCTGAGAGGCGAGAACTAACTCGTGTTTGTGCGTGACATTCTGAGCACAGAGGCCGCGTGCAGTGATTCCCGGGACCACGGTTGCTCAGAGCAGCATGTATGTCCCGGCCTGTGTCTCCCGGCTTCGTGCACCTTCCCAGTTACTCTGTGCCCATCACTCCCTCCTGCCCTCGGCCGCCCTCCCGCCTCCCAGGAGATGAAGGTGTTCACCTTCCCCGGGCCGCGGGCGCGGGCAGGACGCTGACCCGGCAGCTGCTGGGGCCGTGGCCGGAGGAACGCGACTGGCTCCCGGGCCCCGTGTCCGCCAGACGCGTGTCCTTGGCCGGAGCGGCTGCGTTTCTGGAAAGAGTTTAAATCGGTGCCTCTTTCAGTTTTTATTTTATTTATTGTAAGTTTTAAAAAATATATTTTTATTGATTTCAGAGAAGGAGAGAGAGATGGAAACATCGATGATGAGAGAGAATCATGGATCGGCTGCCTCCTGCGTGCCCCCCTACAGCAGATGGAGCCCACAGCACGGGCCTGTGCCCCGACCGGGAGTCAAACCGTGACCTCCCGGTTCATAGGTCAATGCGCAACCCCTGAGCCCCGCTGGCCGGGCTCCGTTTCAGTTTTTAAAATGGCTGTTCACGAAGTCATACATGCAGGCGGTAAACATTCAAATAATATAAAGAGGGCGTACATTGAAGCCTCTTCTCAGACTAGTCACTAGTTTCCTAGTGTGTACAGTCAGAAGCGTGCTAGGCATTACAGTGATTGTGTGTGTGCGTGCGTCCTTTGCACACTGTTGGTCTTTCCCGTGCCGCACTGCCATTACCTGTGGCGTGTATCTCAGCTCCCCCGTCACAGCACGGATGGCGCACGGCCCTCGTCCCGCTGTGAGCGCTGCGTTAGGTCCATGGCGCACGGCTGGCCTCGCTGTCCTGCTCTCATGGGCAGAGTTCAGAGATTTGGCCAGTCGTCCCGCTTAGCCTGGCCCGAGGGGTTGCCGGTCGCGGGACTTCCTGCTGGAATCGGCAGCCCTGGGCGGCGGGGACGGTGGTCATTCGAGGTTTAGTTCTTGTCTTTTCACTGCCCTGTGAGCGCGAACCCGAAATGCTCAGTCAGCCCACCATTGCAAACAGCTCCTTCGTTTTCCTCACTTCCCGCCTCTCCCTCCCTCCCTCTCCCTATCTCTTTCCCCCCACTAGAGCCAGACCGGTCATCACAGTCAATGCTGGCCTTGAAGTCTACCCGAGCATTTTAAACCAAGACAATAAGACCTGCTTGCTGCCTGGGACAGATCTTAAAGTTTCCTGGTAAGAGTATTAGCTGAATGTTGTGATTATTATAGTTATTATTCTGATGAGTGGTTCAGTTATTTTATTTTTATAAAATATATTTTATTGATTTTTTACAGAGAGAAAGGGAGAGAGATAGAGAGTCAGAAACATCGATGAGAGAGAAACATCGATCAGCTGCCTCCTGCACACTCCCCACTGGGGATGTGCCCGCAACCCAGGTACATGCCCTTGGCGAGAATCGAACCTGGGACCGTTCAGTCCACAGGCCGACGCTCTATCCACTGAGCCACACCGGTTAGGGGACGTGGTTCAATTATTATAAAAACAATCGAAAATGAAGGTGGGGTGAGATAGTGCGAAAGCAGGTTGCATTTGTCTGCTCTCTTCTCATGTCATGGATTGGATTATAGAAATACTGTTCCAGAAAGCTATGCAGAAGCTCCAGAAGCGTGTTAAAAACTAGTGGAAAGTTTATATGTGTGTGTGTGTGTGTGTGTATTTGATTTTAGAGAGAGGAAGGGAGAGGGAGAGACAGAAACACCAATGATGAGAGAGAAGCATGGATCGGCTGCCTCCTGCACGCCCCCCACTGGGGATCGAGCCTGCAACCCGGGCATGTGCCCTGAGCGGGAATCAAACTGTGACCTCCTGGTTCATAGGACAACGCTAGTGTAGTTTTTTTAAGTGACGCATGCTCAATGAATATATTAAAAAAGAAGGAAGAGCTAGTAAGATTTCAGAATTCATCCATACTTAATTTTAAAAAAGACCCATGAACTTTTTAATTTTTAAAAGGTATGATCTTTTTCAGATTCAATATCTGTGAGTAGCTGTATGGAAAAATATTATTTTGCTCTAATATACCAGTCTTCTATTGTCCCTTTACTAGTTTTTAAATAAAAAAAAATATTTTTTAAAATTTAACGTTTGAATTCTTCTATGGTTTGCGGTTTCTCAAGTCTCCTTATTTTATGCTACTCTTCCCTAAAGCGCGTGATTTTGCATATTTTCATTCTACCTGTATTTGTAATTTCCTGAAGATTTTTTTCTTTAAACTGACATGTTTTGTCTAAAACATTTTAAGATAGAATGGAGAAACCAGTATCTTTCTCTTACATGTCAGAATAAGTATGACTTAGTCATGACAGGCCTGGACCCACATGCTGTGAAGTCACCCCGAGAGCCCCACTTGGGGGAGCACCCCGGTTCTGGGCACAGGGGCCGGAGCACTCAGCTGGAGGGGGTGACGGGAGCTGGGATGACTTCCTTTCCCAAGAGCCGGGGATAGCGATCGTGGGCTCGCTAGAGAGGGGGAGCCCCGTCAGGGAGCTGGCTCGTTGGGGAGCGTTGGTGGGACTTCGGTGACACGGCGTCACTTCACGCCTGGATTCTGTCCCTGATTCCACGTGTCCCCGGACCTGGGGACTCGGGGGCAAGCCGGGGAATCCTTTCCTTTCTTCCTCATCGGGACGAGGGAGGAAGGGAACCTGCGCTAGGGAGGCTGAGGGAGGGTAGTTTGTCCAGTTTCATTGTTAAATACAAGATGAAGACAGACAGACAGGAAACTTTGCCGGGTGAGCTCCCCGCGGGCGTGAGGACACGGGAGCACGGCCGGCCTCCGTGACGACGCGTGTGTTCTTGTTTCCCTGCAGCTTCAACGTCAGGTTCTGCCTGCGGGCGGACGGCAAAGGCACGCTTCCCGCCAAACTGAGTAAGTGTCCGCATCCGTGTCCGCGTCCGTGTCCGTGGGGATCACGCGAGTTACCGACGCTGCGCACACAGCTCACACTGTGGGGGCGGGAGTCACTTGGGCCGTTGTTACTTATTTGGATGTTTAGTCCACAATCACTCTGGGTGGAAACTCCTACCCAGTGGGGAGATGACACACCTGTTCGTTGACGTGGCGAAGAGTCGCCCCTGAACGTGCCTGCAACCCTCACCGGGCCCAGCGCGTCCCTGTGCGAGGGAATGAGCCGATGGCCCGTAAGCCAGGGGTCCCGATGGCCCGTAAGCCAGGGGTCCCGATGGCCCGTAAGCCAGGGGTCCCGATGGCCCGTAAGCCAGGGGTCCCGATGGCCCGTAAGCCAGGGGTCCCGATGGCCCGTAAGCCAGGGGTCCCGATGGCCCGTAAGCCAGGGGTCCCGATGGCCCGTAAGCCAGGGGTCCCGATGGCCCGTAAGCCAGGGGTCCCGATGGCCCGTAAGCCAGGGGTCCCGATGGCCCGTAAGCCAGGGGTCCCGATGGCCCGTAAGCCAGGGGTCCCGATGGCCCGTAAGCCAGGGGTCCCGATGGCCCGTAAGCCAGGGGTCCCGATGGCCCGTAAGCCAGGGGTCCCGATGGCCCGTAAGCCAGGGGTCCCGATGGCCCGTAAGCCAGGGGTCCCGATGGCCCGTAAGCCAGGGGTCCCGATGGCCCGTAAGCCAGGGGTCCCGATGGCCCGTAAGCCAGGGGTCCCGATGGCCCGTAAGCCAGGGGTCCCGATGGCCCGTAAGCCAGGGGTCCCGATGGCCCGTAAGCCAGGGGTCCCGATGGCCCGTAAGCCAGGGGTCCCGATGGCCCGTAAGCCAGGGGTCCCGATGGCCCGTAAGCCAGGGGTCCCGATGGCCCGTAAGCCAGGGGTCCCGATGGCCCGTAAGCCAGGGGTCCCGATGGCCCGTAAGCCAGGGGTCCCGATGGCCCGTAAGCCAGGGGTCCCGATGGCCCGTAAGCCAGGGGTCCCGATGGCCCGTAAGCCAGGGGTCCCGATGGCCCGTAAGCCAGGGGTCCCGATGGCCCGTAAGCCAGGGGTCCCGATGGCCCGTAAGCCAGGGGTCCCGATGGCCCGTAAGCCAGGGGTCCCGATGGCCCGTAAGCCAGGGGTCCCGATGGCCCGTAAGCCAGGGGTCCCGATGGCCCGTAAGCCAGGGGTCCCGATGGCCCGTAAGCCAGGGGTCTCGATGGCCCGTAAGCCAGGGGTCTCGATGGCCCGTAAGCAGGGGTCCCGATGGCCCGTAAGCAGGGGTCCCGATGGCCCGTAAGCCAGGGGTCCCGATGGCCCGTAAGCCAGGGGTCTCCTGGGACCTCCATCCATAGGCCTTGGGGAGCCCCCGCTGGCTCTGGCCTGGAGGTGGTTTAGAAAGAGCAGGAGACATGGTCTGGGCCACTCATGTAACCACACAGCCAGCTCCCAGGTGGCTCTTCCCTCCCAAGACGTGGTTCTGCGTCCTGAGAGCGGGGGGAGCGTTAAGTCCTGTGGCCACGATCTGCCGCGTGGCAGGGACAGTGCTGGGAGGCAGGGCAGCGGGCGGAGGCTGCACCCGTGCGGTGGTGTGTGTGCTGGTGTGTGTGCTGGTGCGTGTGCTGGTGCGTGTGCTGGTGTGTGCGGTGGTGCGTGTTCTGGTATGTGTGGTGGTGCGTGCACTGGTGTGTATGATGGTGTGTGCGGTGGTGCGTGGTATTCACGGGGAGCAAGGGAGGCAGGCCCTGGTCGGGACAAGAGGAAGCCCCCCCAGAGGAGACGGCATGTCGGGGCCGCGGGAGGGGCGTGCCTGGCGTGTGAGTGCACGGAGGGCAGTGGGCCCCGCACGCCCTCTCACGGGAGCCTGTCCCCCGTGCTCCCGCCGGGAGCTGATGGTTTGCACTAAACTTTTGTCTATAAACGTGTCCCCTGTGAAGTCCACACAGACATTTAGTGCAAACTGTCACCTCCCCGGCGGGAGCACGGAGGACAGGCCCCCGCGAGAGGGCGTGCGGGTCAGGAAGCACAGGCCACACGCAGCTGTTCGGGTCAAGCTTTGCCTTAGAGCAGCGGTTCTCAACCTTCCTGATGCCGCGACCCTTTAATACAGTTCCTCATGTTGTGGTGACCCCCAACCATAAAATTATTTTCGTGGCTACTTCATCACTGTAATTTTGCTGCTGTTATGAATCGTCATGTAAATATCTGATATGCAGGATGTATTTTCATTGTTACAAATTGAACATAATGAAAGCACAGTGATGAATCACACAAACAATATGTGATTATATATGTGTTTTCCGATGGTCTTAGGCGACCCCTGTGGAAGGGTCGTTCAACCCCCAAAGAGGTTGTGACCCCCAGGTTGAGAACCGCTGCTCTAGCTGCTCTAGTGGAAAGGTGCCTCTTCGTCGCCCTCAGCAGGAGTCCCGCCCCTGCACTCAGGGAGCGCCATTTGCTGGGATTTGCACGGCGTTCCCCTCAGGCTTGTTGCTCTAACGGGGAAGGGAGGGGTCCTCCCCTGTTTTACTGCCTCAGGATCTGGAGCCTGGATCACCCACCTTCCCCGGGGGTAACTGGGTGAATTCTGCCATTAATTGTGACACATTTATCCCCAACGAGTGGCGGTGGTCTCCCTGCCGAGCACAGCGGCCCGAGGGCGTCGGGGGTGGGCGTCTGCGTGAACCGCGGGTGCAGGGCGGGCGGCGTCCGGGGGCCGCGTTGGTTCTAAACCTTTGGTTTGTGCAGACTTTCAGGTGGAGCTTCTTTTGGATAAACTCAAGCAAAAGGGAGCAATTCGCCGAGCACTGTTTCTCCATAACAGGTCCTCGGGCCACCCCAAGAACATGACCGTCTCCCGGGGGGGCCGCATGCAGTGCGAGGAGCTGGTGGCGTACCTGCGGGTGAGGCCCTCTCCCTCCACGTCTGCTCTTCTCTCCTGTTGCTTTTCTTCTCATCCGGGCGCTTTTCACGTTCGGTACACGTTCGTGCTTTAAGTCCACAGGAAAATACACGTGAGGAAGTGCGGCTCTTTATTTTTTTTATTATTATTATTTTTTAAATATATTTTATTGATTTTTTACAGAGAGGAAGGGAGAGGGATAGAGAGTTAGAAACATTGATGAGAGAGAGACATCGATCAGCTGCCTCCTGCACACCTCCTACTGGGGATGTGCCCAGGTACACGCCCTTGGCTGGAATCAAACCTGGGACCCTTCAGTCCGCAGGCCGACGCTCTGTCCACTGAGCCAAACCGGCCAGGGCAAGTGTGGCTCTTTAAATGTCGGACCCGAGTAGTGGCCTCCTCCTCCTGGTGGACTGCATGCCCCCAAGAACCCCTCACGATACAGTCTGTGGGACACAGGCCCCCCCCCCCCCCCCGAGAGGGAGTGTGTGGCGTCACAGGCCTCCCTCGAGAAACAGGAGAACTTACGTAAACGACCGAACTTTACACTCAGAGACACTAGGACACGAACAGCAATCAAAGCCCGAGTGCGTAGGAGAAAGGAAATAGTAACGATCAGAGCAGCAATGAACGAAACAGAGTCTAAAGTACAAGTCCAGGTCTAGCCAGTGTGGCTCAGTGGTTGAGCGTCCGCCCGTGCACAAGAGGGGCTGGTTCGATTCCCGACCAGGGTACCTGCCAGGCTGTGGGCACGACCCCCAGTGGGGGGCCTGCAGGAGGCAGGCAGTCAGTGATTCTCATCGTGGATGTTGTATCTCTCTCCCTCTCCCCCTCTTTCTAAAATAAACGTAAAATTTAGAAGCCCTGAAGGTTCCACCAAAAACTACCAAAACTGACAGATGAATTCAGTTAAAGCAGCAGGATGCAAAACCAGCGTCCAGAAAACAGCTGCATTTTGTGCGTTAATAATAGACCGTCAGAAAGGGAGACTAAGAGAAGGATCTCACTTACAACGGCACCGAGAAAACCACAGTGACCTTGGGGTAAACTTCACCAAGGATGTGCAAACCTGAACCAGAAAACGGTAAGACACGGAAGGAAGAAAGTGGAGAAGATGCAGATACGTGGAGTGTACGCTGTGGCCACGAGAGCTGGGCCGGTGGCCCGATGGATACGGGGTCTGGCTACGGACCCGAAGATTCCAGCGAGGGTATTGAACGGAGGAAGCAAATCAAAGAATCCGCACCATCTGATTCTTAAATAGACAGGAAAGCAAACTCGGAACGTGCTGTTAGAGACGGTACCCGGTCACAAACTGCCGCAGGCCAGCACGGGGATGGGGACTTGGGCCCAGGACGGCGGTCGCTCGGAAGGAAGGCAGAGGGGTGAGGCGCTCCAGAGAGGACCATGTGGGTAGCTGAAGCGATGGCAGTAACGTTCCAGTTATAATACTGGGCGTGTATTTTTAAAAATACGTTTTTATTAGTATTTATTTTAGAGAGAGGAAGGGAGAGGGAGAGAAAGAGAAACATCAATGAGATAGACGTTCCTGACCGCTGCCTCCTGCACGCCCCACATGAGGATCCAGCCCGCAGCCCCGGGCGTGTGCCCTGCCCGGGAACCAGACCAGTGACTTCTTGGCTTTTAGGTCAATGCTCAACCACTGCGCCGCACCTGCCAGGTGGGCGTGTAATTGAGTGCTCATTTTATTAACACGCTTCGAATCAAATACTGACATTCCGATGCATAAACTGATTGTGTTCTCAGTGAATAACAACCTTCCATAAGTTTACATTCACGAGGGTTTGGCAGAGTCGGACGGAGAGATGATCCCACAGCTGGCTTTGTGTTCTCGCTGACGGGTTTCTCCGGCTGCTTGATGCCCTCATTAACGCGCAGCTTCTCCGTTTCTAGGATGAGTCCGAGTTTAGAGACAAGCTCACTCCCATCACCATTTTCATGGAGTACCGGCTGGACTACAGAACGGCGGCTGACGCCACCGGCCTGCGGCCCATCCTCAACCAGTTCACGCCCGCCAACCTCAGTCGGCAGGTACGCCTCCTCGCTGCTCCCGAGTCTCAGCCTTTCCTTTCTTCAGGTCTTGCCGTTCGTGTTTTAAATTACCACAGGGGTTGCTCTTGTAACCTTGGGATTTTAGTCAAAGAAGTACAAGGGGGAGGCGTCAAGTTAGAGACATTGAAAGCCACTTGGAACTCGGTGATACGGAGAGAACGTTGGGGTCACATAGAAAGTTAACTAATTCAAGGAAAACAACAAAACGCCAATTTACACAGTATTTTAATATTTTGCTGAACAAGTTTAATATCTGTTTTATCTTTGATTTAATTTGAAAAAAAATACATACACACACACACACACACACACACACACACACTGAGTTCCACAACCATCAGATCTCACAGAACTGGACAGTGCTATTCATCAGGCACGGTGTCAGATTCCTCGCATCACCTTTCAACATCTTGTGGAGTCAATGCCAAAAAGAATCGCCGCAGTCGTGTTGTGCAGGAGTGGCCCAACGAAGTACTGATGGGGTGGTCATAATAATCTGGCCACTCAGTATATATATATATATATTACTTTCTTTTCATAAAACCAAATAAAGCAATAAAATGTCATATGGGCTGTATTACAATATTCTTAGAAAATGTTATGTAAAATCCATGTATTAAGATATTATGATTGCATTTCCTATTTCTTCCTCTTTTTTATTACATGTTCATATTTTTAGGTTAACATTTCTTCTTTTACAGGATTCTTTACCCTGCATTTTGGTTGTTATTTCTTCTTTGTCTAACACTCTAACATCTCAAATACTCTTTTTTTAAAAAATATGTGTTTATTGATTTCAGAGAGGAAGGGAGAGGGAGAAAGAGATAGAAACATCCTTGATGAGAGAAAATCATGGACCGGCTGCCTCCTGCACGCCCCACATTGGGGATCGAGCCCATAACCTGGGCCTGTGCCCTGACCTGGAATCGAACCACGACTTCCTGGTTCGTGGGTCAATGCTAAACCACTGAGCCACGCTGGCCGGGCTCAAATACTCCTTTGTGTGTGGTTTGATAAAACTATACATGGTAGATGTGTAAGGCAAATTAAAATATATTTTAATGTACTTTTGAATTAAAATCCAAAGTCTTCCGTGATTTGTATATTTTAACAATGTAGTTTACATCTTACTTTGCATGTGGGTACTTAGAACATGTGCGTGTCTAGGATGGTTTCTGCCCCCTTTCTCCACGTGCCACACACACTGGACTCCTGGTGTCCAGTGGCTGTTCCCGTGGTGGATCCCTACGTGGCCGCCCCCCGTGCTATTCCCGTGGCTGGTTCCCTCGCTCTGTGGCTGTTCCCGTGGCTGGTCCCGTGGCTGGTTCCTTGGTTGCTCTCTGAACTGCCGCTCTGTCCCCTCCTCCCTTTACACCCCGCAGCCACGTTTCCATGGCGTTGACAGAACCGTAGTCTGGAATGAGAAACCCTAGAAGGAGTTCATTTTGCCCAAGATCACACACCTTAGCTAGCAGCCGCTGAGCCCTCATTTATTTTTTTCATTTTTATTGATGTCAGAGAGGAAGGGGGAGGGAGGCAGATAGAAACATCCATGATGACTGGCTGCCTCCTGCACGCTCCCTACTGGGCATGGAGCCTGCAACCCGGGCCTGTGCCCTGATGAGAATCGAGCTGTGACCTCCTGGCCCATAGTTTGATGCTCAATCACCACACCCAGCTGGCCGGGTGGAACCCTCATTTCTTGACTGTCACTTTCTCTTCTATGTGACACTTCATTCCACAATCTTAGCAGCTCAGCTGGAGATGGAGCAAAAGCTCCCACCAGGTCGTCTGATGTCCTGAGTCCTTTCCTCCCTGCCATTCTGACCGTTCACTGGCCCGTGTAAAAGGAAGTAGCCACGAGCCCTGTTAGCATGCGAAGAAGTTGATGAATCCATGTGCCTGTATATGTGTGTGCACATGCGTGTCCACGCGCTCCACGTGTAGTAGGACATGCCCTGCACCGCTCTCTCCCGCGCAGGAGATGTAACCGCTCCTCTCTCCTAGGCTCACATCCTCCTGGACTGCGGCGAAGACAACGTCTGCAAACCCAAGCTGGAGGTCTCCGTGGACAGGTGAGGCCCGCCCGCCCCGACAACGCGCACAGGACGGCTCGCGGCCGAGCCAGCTCCTCCTCCCGGGGGCGGTGTATTTGAGCGAGAACGCGTCACCTCCGAGGGGGTGCGCGGCTGTCTGAGGCCAGGCTGTCGGGGCTGACTTCGGAGCAGCAGGCGCTGAGCTCTCCTCGCTGTGTGGGCGGCAGGCTGGTCCCTTCCCCGCTGGGTCCTGTGAGAGGCCCCCGCGTCCTCTCACGGCCGCCCTTCATCACCGCCTCCTCCCGACGGAAGGAATCCCATCACATGTGCACGAGACATAAATCACAAGGGGTTTTTGTGAGAATCGTGACACATGAGCAATTCCGTTTTCTCCTAAAATCAGAGACTTAGTCAGGACGCGCAGGGAGCCGTGAAGGACGCCTGTGACGGATGCGCGGCGGGGACATGCTGGCGGCATCGCCTCGTGTGCTCGGACGAGCGTGGGCTCTGCGCCGCGTGCAGGCCCGTTTCCCGTTGAGCTGGGGGTCGTGTCAACGCCCCGAGACCTGGGAGGGTGTCAGTGCCGCCGTCTGCGTGTCTGTCTCCCGTCCCGGGGACGGCCCTGCTGCCCCCCGCGGCCCGTCTCACGGTCTGGGCCTGTGTTGCTCCACAGAGACCAGAAGAAGATCTACGTCGGGGACGACAACCCCCTGACCTTGATGGTGACGGCGCAGAACCAGGGCGAAGGTGCCTACGAAGCGGAGCTCATCGTGGCCCTCCCCCCGCAGGCCGACTTCATCGGCGTCGTCCGCAACAGCGAGGTAGGCACGGCCTGTTCGGAACCCAGGGCACCCCCAGTCTCAGGCCGCCCGCCC
>NW_006293349.1:1577992-1584480 GCF_000327345.1 Myotis davidii
GTACCTGTCGGGCAGACGGTGCCTCGGCCTGGCCCTCGGACCCCGGCCCTCAGCTGCTGGGGTTCCGTGTCTGCGTCCAGAACCTTCCAGAAGGGCCTCCGCGCGCATACGTGGCAGCTGTGCACGCCTGGCTTCTGCCCGCCCCGCCCCCGTTGCTCAGAGGGGTGTATTGCCTTGTCCAGCAAGAATGTAAACCTCCGCCTGCATGACACTGTCTGGGAACGTTTAGGCTCCTGGCTTCTGCTGTCTTTCTTTTTTCTGTCGTTAGTTTATTTTCCTTGTGACCCTTTCTCTGTCTCTCCAAGGCCCTGGCGAGACTTTCCTGTGCGTTTAAGACCGAAAACCAGACCCGCCAGGTGGTGTGTGACCTGGGGAACCCCATGAAGGCCGGGACGCAGGTGAGGCGCTCTGATCACGTGGGAGTTTACCTGCGAAGGAAAGTAGCACATTCTTTCCCCTGTGGGTTTGTCTACAGTAAATTTCTTTTCTTTTTTTAAAAAATATATTTTATTGATTTTTTTACAAAGAGGAAGGGAGAGAGACAGAGAGCTAGAAACATCGATGTGAGAGAAACATCGATCAGCTGCCTCCTGCACATCTCCCACTGGGGATGTGCCCACAACCCAGGTACATGCCCTTGACCGGAATCGAACCCGGGACCCCTCGGTCCGCAGGCCGACGCTCCATCCACTGAGCCAAACCGGCTTTGGCTACAGTAAATTTCTTAAATAAACATTTCAAAATGGTGCCTTTCAGTGGGTTTTGACTTAGAGGCCAGTGATTGGCAGGTGCTCAAACCGAGCCGCCGGCCAGGGCTCACGAATATTTAACACAATGTTTCGCTGACAAGTGGAGCGTACTTTGTTTTTTTTCGTGTTTCTCAGTCTCTCTAGCGTCTCCGCTCACAGCTCATCAGTCCGGACGAGGCCAGGCCATTCCCGGTGCCGGCTCCGGGCTCTGAGGGTGGGAAATGCCTGGTTATGTGTCGCTTACATGAACCCCCAGCCGGCGTCCTCTCCTCTCGTAACGGTCCTCCCTGCAGGCACCGGGTGCTGGGTGTGGAGCGCTGTGAGCGGGGCTGGCCCTGTCCGTGTCTCCTGAGTCCAGTCCTTCCTGCCCCGTAACACAGGCTCAGGGTGCGCTTCCTGCAGACACATCACTGTGCGTAGTCGTTTCCTGCCATTGAACGAACAGACATTCACTTTTTCACTTTTTTGAAAGACGATGAGCATTACAAGGAGGTAGACTCACCATAGACCCCATCGTGGGTTGGCCCAGGGGTCCTGGAAGATCCAATGTAATGAGCCCATTGAGACACTTCCAGGTCCTTGCGAGCGCAGAAAACCCGCTTAGGACGTCCTTTTCATTGGACGTGGACGTGTCACGAATCGGACCTGATCTTCTGGCATCTCCCTCCCCTCCCGTCAGCTCCTTGCCGGCCTCCGGTTCAGTGTGCACCAGCAGTCAGAGATGGACACGTCCGTGAAGTTTGACTTACAAATCCGAAGGTATGACACGGCCTTTCCGCTTTTCTCATTGGATTTATTGGGGTGACTGAAAACCACCTTTCCAATGGATAACTGATGAGGAAATACCTGTTAAAAGTGGTATATAATATAATTTAATATGCAATAGAATAGACTAAAACTTCATTACGTGGTTATACTCTTTTAAAATCATTGTTTATATCATAAGAATGACTGTCAGTTTTGAGTTTATAAGACAAAAAGTTAAGTAAAACTTGGAATTGAAGGCTGATGCAAATAATGGATTTATATGTTTTTCATTTCTTGTTGCTTTTCATTTGCTCGTTTGAGTGAGGATGATGCTCAGCTCGGGCCTCAGGGCGTGTTTTCTCTTCCAGCTCCAACCTCTTTGATCAAGTCAGCCCGGTGGTGTCCTACAGGGTCGACCTGGCTGTCCTCGCTGCCGTGGAGATCAGAGGGTCAGTGTGGGCACCGAGCAGCGTCTGGCGTTCTCACAACTTAAGCTGCTTTACAAAGGAGTTTGTTCATCTTCCCCTGGGGACGTTTCCCCCCGAGTTTTAGAGAGAGTGGAAGGGAGGGGAGCGGGGAGAGACAGAGAGAGAAACATCGATGTGAGGGAGACACGGCAATGGTTGCCTCCCACATGCACCTCACCTGGGGCCAGGGATCCAGCCTGCGAGCCAGGCGCATGCCCTCGACAGGAATCACACCCATGACCTGTGGGGCGCAGACCGACGCGCTAACCACTCGCGCACACGGGCCAGGGCGGCGGTTACTTTTTAGAAGTAAAGCCTCGGCCCCTCACTGCTCTGGGGGAGCAGGCGCTCCGCTTGCTGCTGGCCTGTGAGCTGCAGCTCCAGGGGAGAGAAGGGTCTAGGGCAGTGATGGGGAACCTATGACACGCGTGTCAGAGGTGACACACAGACTCATTTTCTTGGTTGATTTTTCTTTGTTAAATGGCATTTAAACATATAAAATAAATATCAGAAATATAAGTCTTTGTTTGACTATGGTCGCAAATATCAAAAAATGTCTCTATGTGACACGGCCCCAGAGTTAAGTGAGGGTTTTTCAAAATGCTGACACGCCGAGCTCAAAAGGCTCGCCGTCACTGGCCTAGGTGCTGCTCCAAACGTTCGTTTGCGAATCATCTGAAATAACCCCCCAGGCGACAGCGGGCACAGCATGAGGGCCCTGAGCTCTCACGCAGCTTGGCACCCGTTCACCTGTCACGTTAGGGTTGTAGGCAGGAGTGCACACGGTGGTTCTTAAACAGGCAGCGCTTTTGTAACGGTGAGGTCTGCTTTTCTTTGTCCGGGCGCAGGGCGCTCTGGAGAACGAACCGACTGTCACTGCGATGTTCGTGGTGGGTTTTCTCTGGTTGTTTAGGGTCTCGAGTCCGGACCATGTCTTCCTCCCGATCCCCAACTGGGAGTACAAGGAGCACCCCGAGACTGAGGAGGACGTGGGGCCCGTGATTCAGCACATCTACGAGGTGCGCGGGGTGGGCTTCGGGGGCCCGGGCGGGGCCCACGGAGGGGACGGCTGCTGCTGGAAAGACGCGTTGGAGTTTTACGGAAACCACGCTGGTGTGACTCTGGTTGTGTGAATTGTCCCCAAGTTCATTTTCATGAGACAAGTGGCTTCAGTGGCTCCCGAACGCAGCCAGCACACGTGGTTGTCCCAGCCCCTTAGTGCTACCGGAGTGGAAGCCACAGGCGGCCGAGTATGAGCACAGGGACATGGCCAGGTCCGACTCCACATGGGAAACGCTGAGAGCGGATCTGGCTTCTGCAGGAGGAGCATTTCCTGTGCCGTCTTCACCAGAACCTTGCCCAGATCTTCCTCTTCATTTAAGTTTTTATCCCGACCTCCCCCTGAGCAGATCCCGGGTTTGATCTCTTTTGCGTAGTAACAGTCGTGTGGGGATGTGAGCGTAACCATGGAGACGCTCTGCTTCCGCTCCTGTTGCTAAGGCTCCTGCGGGAGGGCGGGGGCTGCGGGCTGCGGGTGGATCGTGGCCGGACCGAGGCTGACGGTTTCCCGCCCCCATAGCTGAGGAACAACGGCCCCAGCTCCTTCAGCAAGGCCATGCTGACCCTCCATTGGCCCCACAAGTTCCACAACAGCACGCTGCTCTACATCCTCCAGTACGACGTGGACGGGCCCATGAACTGCACGGCCGACACCGAGATCAACCCCCTGAGGATCAAGGTAGACCCGACCTGAGAAATGCATGAAACGAAATGGCTGTTTCCTCGCAGCCCGTTCCGCAGACCGTTTTAGTTCACAGCCAGGACGCCGGGGGCGAAATTGATCGTGTGTATAATGACTCCCTGAAGTCCGGGTGCACCATGTCTAGGGGGTGTTCAGTGACCTGTGGAAGGATCCTTTTACATGTGAACTGTGGAGAGAGAGGAAGCAAGAGGGATAGAGAGAGAGAATCCTCACTGATCGGCTGCCTCTTGCAGGCCCCACACTGGGGATGGAGCTCACAACCCGGGCCTGTGCCCTGCCCTGGAATCGAACCATTGACCTCCTGGTTTAGGGGTCGATGCCCAACCTCCGAGCCACACCGGCCGGGCTCAGGAGGCATGAAGTGACCGAATCTGACTTTGGTCCCATTGCATTGTGACTTGTCCCCAGACGACACCGTGTCAAGAGTGCTCTGTTGTTGCCATTTTGTCTTTGGGGAGAAGGTGCCCCGTTTCATGGTTCTCTGGACTTGGGGGCCTAGAAGCGTGGCGTTTCGTGGGGTCTGTGGACGTGGGGACCGCCCCCTCCCGCCCAGCACACACGCGGCGCCCTGTGACGTGCAGGCTCCTCCAAGGGGGTGTCAGGTTCCCCCGGAGGCTGCGAGGGGAGGAGGGCCGTGGGCAGGCCCAGGCGACCTTCCCTGGCACACTCAGGGCGGACCCTCACTTCCTGTGTCTCCGCCGTGTGTGTGTGTGTGTGTGGGTGTGTGTGTGTGTGTGTGTCTGTGTCTGGAGGAGCGGGTTGCCCGTCCGCCCGGGTTCGGTCCCATTTCAATGGCCTCTGGCAGCCTGTGCGACGACGGGCGTGTGAGCCGTTTCCGTGGTGACGCGCCACTTTGTTCTGTGACCCCCAGGTCTCCAGTTCGCAGCCGGCGGAGAACGACAGCGTCCCCGGGCAGGGCGAGCGCGGCCACCTGGTCACCAGGCGGGACCTGGCCCAGAGCGAAGGGGGCGTCCACACGCTGGTAAGTGCGGCTCCGCAGCGAGCCCTCAGACCTGACACACACGGTTCTGGGACCGACCCGGAGACACGTCAGCGACGGCGGCAGCTGCGCTCGGAGAGCTGCACGTCGTCCATGCCGCTCGGTCCTCCCTCCTTATTCCTGTCTCGCGAAGGCCCATCGCTGCGGATCACCATGACAGATACGCTGTTCCCACGTGTGTGTTCTGTTCTCCGTTAACTGGCCCATTTTCTCGGTCTCACCCTGATCTTTGAGGCTTTCCTGCAAAACTGCAGGAAAATCCCAGAAACCTCAGCAAAAATATTGTATAAGAATAAATTTTGAAATCTAACAGTTGTGCATGCCCGGCCGGCGTGGCTCCGTGGTTGAGCGTTGACCTATGAACCAGGAGGTCCCGGTTCAATTCCCCTTCAAGGGCACAGGCCCGGGTTGCAGGCTCCATCCCCAGTAGAGGGCGTGCAGGAGGCAGCCGATCAAGGATTCTCTCACCATTGATGTTTCTCTCTCCCTCTCCCCTCCTCTGACATCAATAAAAATATATTTTAAAAAGGCTGCAGTGGGGACAGAGCGCCCTGTCCTGTGAGCCACGACGTCTCATTGGCAGGGCTGCGGGGTGGCTGAGTGCCTGAAGATCGTCTGCCAGGTGGGGCGCCTGGACCGCGGGAAGAGCGCCATCCTGTACGTGCGGTCGCTGCTGTGGACGCAGACCTTCATGAACGTGAGTGCACGGGTGCAGCCCCGCACACGCCTGCTAGCTCCTCAGAGATGAACACGCCTCACACGCATGTCCCTTCCGCAGAAGGAAAACCAGAACCGCTCCTACTCCCTGACGTCGTCGGCGTCCTTCAGCGTCATCGAGTTCCCCTACAAGAACCTCCCCATCGACGACATCTCCAACTCCACCCTCGTACGTCCTGGCGGGCGAGCGGGGCAGATGCGCGGCTTCCTGCCCTGGATGTTGCGTTTACTTAGATAACGGCCGTTCAGCTGTTTTGATGATTTAAAGCAGTGGTTCTCGACCTTCCTGACGCCGCGACCCTTTAATCCAGTTCCTCATGTTGTGGTGACCCCCAACCATAGAATTATTTTCCTTGCTACTTCATAACTGTAATGTTGCTACTGTTATGAATCGTCATGTAAATATCTGATCTGCAGGATGTATTTTCATGGTTACAAATTGAACATAATGAAAGCATAGTGATTAATCACAAAAACAATATGTAATTATATATGTGTTTTCCGATGGTCTTAGGCGACCCCCGTGAAAGGGTCGTTCGACCCCCAAAGGGGTCACGACCCACAGGTTGAGAACCACTGATTTAAAGTAACTAAGAGTCATTCGATAGGATTATAAACTAGTTTAATAATTTACTCCCTCGCCCCATACCTGTCAAAGGCAGGCCTTTCTCTTCAGCATCTTGTCCTGTGTAATAGTCTTAGAGTTTCCTGAATCTCATGGGGAAGCTCTTGGCAGTTTTCCCCTTCGCATTAGACAGCGGGACGGTAACTACAGGAGGGAAGGCGTTTTAAAGGTCTGTGATCGGAGGATTGAAAGTTGGACCAACACACCATCGACTGGACTGGGTTGTCTGAAAACCACTTCAGAGGCGACCGGAAGTTGCCCTGCTGTTGGGAGTTGTGTGTGTGTGTGTGTGTGTGAATGTCTGCTGTCGATGCCAGATGTTTAATCGTAACTCCTCATGCACAGGAAAAGGAAAGAATGTGATCACCATTAAAACAGAGCAGGCATTCTGGTAGCTGCACTGTTTTTAAGACCCAAAACC
>NW_006293349.1:1585107-1585452 GCF_000327345.1 Myotis davidii
TGTCTGAAAACCACTTCAGAGGCGACCGGAAGTTGCCCTGCTGTTGGGAGTTGTGTGTGTGTGTGTGTGTGTGAATGTCTGCTGTCGATGCCAGATGTTTAATCGTAACTCCTCATGCACAGGAAAAGGAAAGAATGTGAACACCATTAAAACAGAGCAGGCATTCTGGTAGCTGCACTGTTTTTAAGACCCAAAACCTTCTTTCCCTGACAGGTCGCCACGGACGTCACCTGGGGCATCCAGCCGGCGCCCATGCCTGTCCCCGTGTGGGTGATCATCTTAGCGGTTCTGGCAGGGCTGCTGCTGGAATGTTCTCAGGGCAATTATTTGCATGTACTGGTTTTG
>NW_006293349.1:1585493-1588825 GCF_000327345.1 Myotis davidii
CCTGAGGAGGAGCCCGAGAGGGAGCAGCTCCAGCCGCACGAGAACGGCGAAGGCAACTCGGAGACCTAGCCGGCGGTTCAAGCTGCGCGGCCCCCGGCCCGGAGGGCGGCCTGGGCCCCGGGTCCCGGTCCCTTCGCGGGGCTGAATCACGCTGCTGCCGGGGGCGTCGGCCACAGCACGGGAGCGATACCCGCCAGGCTGCCCGCCACCAAGTTCAGACGCACCTTGAACGCACCCGCTGACACGTGCGTCTGGTGCTTGAGTGACGCGGTTCCCGTGGTAGCTCATCATGTACATAGGCCGGTCGTCAGCGGCTCACACTTTCTGTGACACGGTACCCTCCCTCCCCCCCCACAGTGACCGTTTCTGGCTTGTGCTCTGGATTTAACGAAATCTGTTGTTGTTGTTCTAAAGCGATTCCTTCTTGGATGTTCGCATCCGCATCGTTTGCACAGGGACTCGGTGTTCATACACATCACACTACAGGCGCGTCTTCAGTGACTGAAGACGTTACAGCTCCGGGAACTGGGATTTTAATATTTAATACCTACACTTATTACCACATCAGAATGTCTTCCTGGAATAGATAGAGTATTTTGACTTAGTATGAAATTCGGGTACGTGTTGTTAAACTTTTATTTATATCTAATCCACAGTCCGCTTTATTGCCTTTTGACTATTGAAGTGTACGCTGCATTTCCCATCCTTTAAGTCAACCTGTGCTAAAAATTAGTTCTTACATCACAGACACCCCGTGTGTAACAGCTTGATTTCAGCTGAGCGCCGTGCTGCTTAAATCCATATGGAGTTGGAAGTCATTTATTTCATTGAATTGGTCTGGCCACTTATAATACAAAAAAAAGGGCATTTAAATTTAAAAACCACGTTTGTAGTTCTCCGATAGAGTTGCTTGTCAATAGTACGTTCTGAGGTTGGACCGAGTGTCCAGTCGGGTTCACTTGTTTCCCTCCGGTGCTAGTCTGGGTTCTTTCCCTTCTGTTCCCCAAACTGTTACTGAGGAACGTCAAGGCCAGCGAGGAGTCTTGCACCTCAGGAGCCGGCACCAGCCTCGGCCGCACGGGAAGGGCCTGGCGTCGAACGTCTCGAGCATCCGTGGTGCGAGGCTGCGTACCTGGCGTTACCGCGTTCGGAGCGAGGTGTAACGTGCAAAACCAGTCTCAGCTCTCAGATAATTTTTTAAAGGTACTTTTATAAGCAATTCCAGTTACTGGGAAGATTTTAAAACTTTCTTAGGGTTTTTACCGTGAATTACTTTTCTAGGAATTTTTTATAAAAGCTGCACGGAGTGTTCTGGGCCTGCAGGCGATACGTTTGCTGGAGGCCTGGGTGACTCACTCACAGCCCCTCAGAGCCGGCTGCGATGACTCTCATCACTATTTTTGTGCAATTACATCATGTTATGCGTTAGAGGTTGAGATTCAGTCGCTTTTTAACTGCTGTCTTCATGAGGCAATGACAAGTGTTTCCCTTAAATCACTGAGTATCTTTCTGTTTTAAAGACAACTGGGATTTATCCTGCCGTGACTCACGTGGTAATTCCCCTCGCGGCCAACGCGAGAGGCACGTGGGTGAGTCACACACGATCCAACAGCAGGACCCCCTAGTTAGCATCAGTGGTAGGATGGATTTTATTAGCAGCTTAAGAGAGCTTACTCACATGCAGTTGGGACTTTTATTGCCAATAAACTTATTTCTTTTAAAGAAAAAACCATGTTTCTCCTAGGGCCCGCCCCCAGGCAGTCGCTGTCGCTCTATAACGACTTGACCCATTTTCCTGGCCCCCCGCGCACCGACAGTCATTCCTGAAGTGACGTGTTGGGTAGATATTCACTCTTTCTAAGCACAGTTTGTGTTTCCTTTCGCATAGTCTGTCCCTCGTGGGGCTTCGGTCCGAGGTCCAGTCTGGTATCGGAGATCGAAGGGCGCCCCATCGGAACGTCACGTGATGTTTCAGATTGCCTTTATGCACTGTGGTCTTAGGCAGTAGGATTTTCTTTAAAAATGAAAATTTACATCTCTAAAGAATATGGTAGAAGTCTAATGTGAGCGCCTACTCGTGGAGGGAAATGTTTGGATTCTCTGTACCTGGAAGTAGCCTGTCAATATATTTGGTTAAAATGTAAAAGAACAAAACCCTATGAAAACTATTTTAATTTTCAACTATTTTAATTACTATTGTGCTATTTATTGAGAATTAAAATCCAGTTTGAGTAGACGGTTCTTGTAATCTGATTCAGTTTAAAAAAACACATGAGTGAGGTACATAATATTTAAAGCATTTGTTGTTGGTAAATATTGATGCTGTCGTTGATTTCTTACGTAGGCATTTATTTGAGAATTAATATTTTAAAAAACATTTGCATGAGACATTCGTTCCTTGCCTTCCCTTTCCCTTTCCCTTGCGATTATTATAATCATTCTGATTGAGTTCTTAATTCCGACGTGTAAAACAATCAAAAAGGGAGTGCCACAATGATACCTGCGATATGAAACTACTTATTCATGGTGAATTCTAATACTTTTCTATAAAGAGGAAATTTGCGTATTAAGAAAAGAGACTCTGCTGACTTCCTGAGAGGCTGCGGACGGTTTTAACAGCGAGCCGTGACCCTCAGGGAGGGTCTGTGTGGCGACAGCACAGCGTGTCCCAGGCCGGCGGGGTTATCAGGCCAACAGCTCGGGAGGCGGCGGGCGCTCCTGTGGCAGAGGGAGCGCCCGGCACGGTGAGGACCGGTCCCCTGGGCCTGACTCATTGCCACCTGCTGTGCTGTTGGGGAGCTCGTGCAGGTGGGAGTTTGATAAATAAGAAAAAAATAAAATCTGAAGATGGAATTGGGATCAAACGTGGTGAAGAAATGGCGTAGGCCTGTGTTCTGGAGCCTTACCCCTCTCGCTGGCTGGGAGGCGGATGCAGTGAGGATGGGACGTGCTTGCCTTTCACTGTCACTTCTGGTACAGAATGAGCTCCCGGGAGAGGTGCCGAGCCTGGCGTCCTGTTGCCATTGTCCCCAAGTGCAATATAACGAGTAACCAGGCCCGGACAGTCTCCGGCATCAGTCGCTCAGTGACCCTGAGCTGATGGCGATGGATTGATGCTTGGTGAGCAGGAGGAGTGAGTCTGCGGGGGGCGCACAGAGGAAGTCACTCCGATCGGTCCCTTCTGCATGTTCCTTCCGGCTGGACACGGCTCCGCCTTGGGTCTGGAACACTTCGGAATCCCCTGACGCGATGGGGAAGCCGCGGGCGTCAGGGCGGTTTGCTGCCTGGGTAACAGGCTTTCTTAGTTCGCGTCCCCTGAGCAGCACGCAGGC
>NW_006293349.1:1595445-1600395 GCF_000327345.1 Myotis davidii
GGAGTTGTAAGTCATTTATTTCATTGAATTGGTCTGGCCACTTACAATACAAAAAAAAGGGCATTTAAATTTAAAAACCACGTTTGTAGTTCTCCGATAGAGTTGCTTGTCAATAGTACGTTCTGAGGTTGGACCGAGTGTCCAGTCGGGTTCACTTGTTTCCCTCCGGTGCTAGTCTGGGTTCTTTCCCTTCTGTTCCCCAAACTGTTACTGAGGAACGT
The DNA here is from genome assembly GCF_000327345.1 of Myotis davidii. Lineage (NCBI taxonomy): Eukaryota > Metazoa > Chordata > Mammalia > Chiroptera > Vespertilionidae > Myotis > Myotis davidii. Next base: position 1,595,667 of record NW_006293349.1, read on the forward strand.
CAAGGCCAGCGAGGAGTCCTTGCACCTCGGAGCCGGCGCCAGCCTCGGCCGCACGGGAAGGGCCTGGCGTCGAACGTCTCGAGCATCCGTGGTGCGAGGCTGCGTACCTGGCGTTACCGCGTTCGGAGCGAGGTGTAACGTGCAAAACCAGTCTCAGCTCTCAGATAATTTTTTAAAGGTACTTTTATAAGCAATTCCAGTTACTGGGAAGATTTTAAAACTTTCTTAGGGTTTTTACCGTGAATTACTTTTCTAGGAATTTTTTATAAAAGCTGCACGGAGTGTTCTGGGCCTGCAGGCGATACGTTTGCTGGAGGCCTGGGTGACTCACTCACAGCCCCTCAGAGCCGGCTGCGATGACTCTCATCACTATTTTTGTGCAATTACATCATGTTATGCGTTAGAGGTTGAGATTCAGTCGCTTTTTAACTGCTGTCTTCATGAGGCAATGACAAGTGTTTCCCTTAAATCACTGAGTATCTTTCTGTTTTAAAGACAACTGGGATTTATCCTGCCGTGACTCACGTGGTAATTCCCCTCGCGGCCAACGCGAGAGGCACGTGGGTGAGTCACACACGATCCAACAGCAGGACCCCCTAGTTAGCATCAGTGGTAGGATGGATTTTATTAGCAGCTTAAGAGAGCTTACTCACATGCAGTTGGGACTTTTATTGCCAATAAACTTATTTCTTTTAAAGAAAAAACCATGTTTCTCCTAGGGCCCGCCCCCAGGCAGTCGCTGTCGCTCTATAACGACTTGACCCATTTTCCTGGCCCCCCGCGCACCGACAGTCATTCCTGAAGTGACGTGTTTCCTTTCGCATAGTCTGTCCCTCGTGGGGCTTCGGTCCGAGGTCCAGTCTGGTATCGGAGATCGAAGGGCGCCCCATCGGAACGTCACGTGATGTTTCAGATTGCCTTTATGCACTGTGGTCTTAGGCAGTAGGATTTTCTTTAAAAATGAAAATTTACATCTCTAAAGAATATGGTAGAAGTCTAATGTGAGCGCCTACTCGTGGAGGGAAATGTTTGGATTCTCTGTACCTGGAAGTAGCCTGTCAATATATTTGGTTAAAATGTAAAAGAACAAAACCCTATGAAAACTATTTTAATTTTCAACTATTTTAATTACTATTGTGCTATTTATTGAGAATTAAAATCCAGTTTGAGTAGACGGTTCTTGTAATCTGATTCAGTTTAAAAAAACACATGAGTGAGGTACATAATATTTAAAGCATTTGTTGTTGGTAAATATTGATGCTGTCGTTGATTTCTTACGTAGGCATTTATTTGAGAATTAATATTTTAAAAAACATTTGCATGAGACATTCGTTCCTTGCCTTCCCTTTCCCTTTCCCTTGCGATTATTATAATCATTCTGATTGAGTTCTTAATTCCGACGTGTAAAACAATCAAAAAGGGAGTGCCACAATGATACCTGCGATATGAAACTACTTATTCATGGTGAATTCTAATACTTTTCTATAAAGAGGAAATTTGCGTATTAAGAAAAGAGACTCTGCTGACTTCCTGAGAGGCTGCGGACGGTTTTAACAGCGAGCCGTGACCCTCAGGGAGGGTCTGTGTGGCGACAGCACAGCGTGTCCCAGGCCGGCGGGGTTATCAGGCCAACAGCTCGGGAGGCGGCGGGCGCTCCTGTGGCAGAGGGAGCGCCCGGCACGGTGAGGACCGGTCCCCTGGGCCTGACTCATTGCCACCTGCTGTGCTGTTGGGGAGCTCGTGCAGGTGGGAGTTTGATAAATAAGAAAAAAATAAAATCTGAAGATGGAATTGGGATCAAACGTGGTGAAGAAATGGCGTAGGCCTGTGTTCTGGAGCCTCACCCCTCTCGCTGGCTGGGAGGCGGATGCAGTGAGGATGGGACGTGCTTGCCTTTCACTGTCACTTCTGGTACAGAATGAGCTCCCGGGAGAGGTGCCGAGCCTGGCGTCCTGTTGCCATTGTCCCCAAGTGCAATATAACGAGTAACCAGGCCCGGACAGTCTCCGGCATCAGTCGCTCAGTGACCCTGAGCTGATGGCGATGGATTGATGCTTGGTGAGCAGGAGGAGTGAGTCTGCGGGGGGCGCACAGAGGAAGTCACTCCGATCGGTCCCTTCTGCATGTTCCTTCCGGCTGGACACGGCTCCGCCTTGGGTCTGGAACACTTCGGAATCCCCTGACGCGATGGGGAAGCCGCGGGCGTCAGGGCGGTTTGCTGCCTGGGTAACAGGCTTCCTTAGTTTGCGTCCCCTGAGCAGCCCGTGGGCGAGGCATAAAACGCGCGTGTTCTACCCTTGTCGTTGCCAACTTGCTCTGGGTTTGTGGAGCGGGTACCGTGTCCTCCTGGTGTCCGGTGTGTGACTCGCGACCGCCCGCCCAATAAATGAGCCTCAGGTGCCACTTGTGTGTAGACCGTGTCTTCCTTCTGGGACGTTTGTTTTTTACTCACACGAACAAGCAGCTGTGACGCAGGAAAAGGGTCACGTCCGTGACACGCACACCTCGTCCATGCCTGCCTGAATTCCTAACAAAGAACATGCTACATAGACCAATAGGACTCATCGCCTCAAGCCCAGGGAAGGAGGAGAGAAATAGTCTCCCTGAGCCAGGGGGCAGTCTAACCAGGTATGCAGAGTCTGGGGAGAGAATGGGCCAGACAAAATATTGGCAGCCAGCCCGGCCGGCGTGGCTCAGGGGCTGAGCATCGACCTAGGAGCCAGGAGGTCAGGGTTCAATTCCCGGTCAGGGCACCTGCCCAGGTTGTGGGCTCGATCCCCAGTGTGGGGTGTGCAGGAGGCAGCTGATCAATGATTCTCATCGCTGATGTTTCGAATTGTTTTTATCACTCTATCCCTCTCCCTTCCTCTCTCTAAAAATCAATAAAAACATTTTAGAAGTATATTTTAAAAAGAATGGAAATCTTACCTTTAAAAATATTCATATTAGAAGGCAGACAGCTTCCGAATTTGATCAAAAGTAGAACGTACAGTTTTGGAAGCTCAGTAAACGCAAAACAGGAACTCACAGAAAGCCACACATATCCTGGCCCAGCAGCTGAGCCGCAGGTGAGAAGGGGGCACCTATGGGCATGAATGTCCTAACTCCTCATCGGGTCGCGTGGGTGGGGCTTGGGTCCTGATCTACCCCCGGGTGCCAGTCCTCTCTGCAGAGCCGGGAAACCAAAGAAACCAGTTATCTGCTCCCAACACATCTTGGTGGGACAGGCATTGGATAGCAACGACGGACGTTCAGGTTCAAAGAAGGGAAGAGTCCCTGGTCCCAAGCGGGGCAGACTCCAGTGGTGTCAAATGGTTCCTCGAGGAATTCTCTGGCTCGTGGGTCCCCATTGAGCCCTCTCCCCCAACCATGAACGGGTCCTCACCGAGTCCCCCCATGAAAGGCAGCACGTGTCCGCAGCTGAGCACTAGTACAGAGTGTGGGCCAATAGCCTTCCTGTGGTGCTTCCTGTAGACCACGACCTTTTGGTGCACATGATGACACTCAACCGACTGAGCAACTGGCCAGGGCGAACCAGCGGGCACCAGAGAACAATCATCATACGTGTGCAGATGTGTCTGGGCCCCCTGTTCTGTTCCATTAGTTGATGGGTCTGTTTCCATATCATTTCCATGCCGTTTGGACTACTTTGTATTTATGTGTGTGTGTGTGTATACTATTTATGTATATGTGTGTGTATATATGGAGGCCCAGTGCATGAATTTGAGCTCGGGCAGGGCCCCTCCCGGCCGATCCGGGCTGTCTCACCCAGTCCCAATCGGGACTGATCTGGCCGGCCAGGGGAGGGACCATGGGAGGTTGGCTGTGAGAGTGCACTGACCACCAGGGGGCAGCTCCTGCATTGAGTGCCTGCCCCCTGGTGGTCAGTGCTCATCATAGCGACCATCCCGTTGTCCGGTCGTAACGGTCACTTAGGCTTTTGCATATATAGATATATCTATGTATATAAATTTAATTTCAGAGAGGAAGGAAGAGGGAGAGAGAAACATCAATGATGAGAGAGAATCATTGTTTGGCTGCTGCCTGCACGCCCCACCCTGGGAATAGAGTGGCAGCCCAGACATGTGTCCTGACTGGGAATCCAACCGTGACCTCCTGGTTCATGGGTCAACGGCCCACCACTGAGCCACGCCTGGGGCTGTATTGTATTTTGGGGTCAGGCAGGGCATTATCTCCAGCTTTGTTCTTTTTGCTCAAGATTGCTTTGGCTACTCATGGCCTTTGTGGTTTCCTATGAATTTTAGGATTTAAAAGAAGTATTTCTGTGAACGCCACGGGAATTCTGAAAGGGGTGGCAGTGAATCTATAGAGGCTTCGGGGCGTGTGGACAGTGCAACCGCATTCACTCTTCCAGCCCACGAGGGAGGGATGGCGCTCCATCGCCTGTGCCTTCCTTGCGCTCATCATTGTTCCGTAGTTTTCAGCCTGCAGATCTGTCCCCTTTGGTTAAATGTATTCCTAAGGCTTTTCCGTTAATGCCTTTGTAAGTGGGATTTTTTCCTTAATTGCTGGTCCGTGTGGTCCATCGCTAGTGCGTAAACACACATCTTATGTGTTCATTTCGGGTCCTGTGGTAGTTCTGTGCGTTTTGGTGGTCAGGGCGCACGCCTGGGTCAGGGCGCAGGTGGCAGGGTGCCTGAGGGGCCGCAGGTGGCAGCTGGGATGGCCGGGCTCCCGCGCCCCGCCCCGCGAGCACTCGCGCGAGGAT
>NW_006293349.1:1600682-1607786 GCF_000327345.1 Myotis davidii
CGGACCCCCTGCTCAGCCCAGACCCCCTGCCCACCGGCCTCGCTGCCAGGACTGGGCGCTGCTGGGTGGGGGGTCCGCCTGGGGGCAGGAGCTTTCTGGGAATCACCTGGCTCTGCAGTGGGTGCAGAGGGTGCAGTGGGTGCGGAGGGTGCGGAGGGGGCGCCGGTGCTGCCTCCATGGATCTTCCCTCCCTCCCTGTTCCTGAGGGATCCCCTGCCGGGCTGTGCACATACCTCACACTCACACACAGACACACGCACACTCACAGACACACACACAGACACACGCACACCCACACACTCACAGAGACACACACAGACACATGCACAGACACTCTCACACACACACTCAGACACGCACACTCACACACACACAGACACACGCACACAGACACCGACACACACACACACACCAAAATACACACACACTCACACTCATACATACACACTCACACCCCCCACACTCACACGGTGCTCACACACATACACACACACACACACACACACACACACACTCCAACAGACACACACTCACAGACTCACATACACACTCACATACACACACTCACACTCCAACAGACACACACTCTCACACACACCTACACCCACACTCACACAGGCTTTCACATCCCATGAGCATCCTGTTCTGTATCCGTTTCTGTCCTGCTCCCCATCTCCCCATCTCCCCGCCCGCCCACCTGCTGTATTTAAACGCAGACATTGGAGGAAAAAGTCTTGATTGATTTCCATGTATTTCTCTCTCTTCTTATTCCGGGAAGGAGGGGTGTAGGTAGTTTGCCAGAATCCCTTCAGGATGTAACACACCCTGAGGGGAGTTTGTGATGGAGGGAAGGGGAGAGGGCGGAGAGGAGGAGCCCTGGTGATGCCCACACGGCAAGCCCCCCCGAACCCCCCTGCCCCCCCGCTCCGTCTGCCCCAGGGGCCTCCTGAGCTGGGGGTGGAACTTACAGGCAGGTGCCCAGCGCCCTCCAGCCAGAGACTGGCCCTCAGTCCCCCCACCCCCCCCACACACACCAGCCCGGCTCAGGGAGCTGGACTCCATTTCACTGCCGCTCCCCACCCCCACCCCATATGCCCGCCCTCCTGCTCTTCGGAAGAAAAAAAGCCATGGGTTTGTTGGCGAACGGGCTGAGGTTTCTGCAGACCCGGAGCGAATTACAGCATCTGTGTGTGTGTTTAAGGGCTGCCCAGTGAGATTCCTCGAGAGTCTGGACGGAGACTTTTAGTGGGGAGCCGGCATCGCCCTTGGTGCTGCTGGAGCCTCGTCCATCCGAGAGCGGTACCCAGGCACCCGGCGGGACTGGGGACACAGGGGGTGCTTTCCCCTGTCGGGGTGCCCTGAGCCAGGAGGGGCCGACCCTCTCAGCAGGGCATGGCGCTCCCACGTGGTTCCCCTGGACGCGGCTTTCCCAGGGGGTCTCTGTAACGGGAGCTGCGGCCTGGTCGCCTACGCTGTTGGCTCAGCTTAAGGAAGTGACGGGCTGGACTTCAGTTCGTACCGGAGAGGGCGGAGTGGCCGGTTTAGGGTTTGCAGGCCTTTCCATTCGGTTCATTGTGGGGAATAGTGAGTGGTTGTGACTGCGCGGGGCAGTGCGTGAGGAGGTGCGTGGGGCGCACACGGTGACAGCCCACACACAGTGTACACGGGGACATCGCACTGACACTCACTGTATCCGCGCGGCACAGTTTTGAGGAGGGTGGAGGCCGGGAAGCTCTGCCTCTCTCCGCGTGCGATGAGTGAGATGAAGGAGCTACGGCCCGTGGATGAGCCCGAGCCCAACAGGTCACCCCTGAGCCTTTGCTTTCCCTCAGGAACTCGGGCTCCCAGCCAGCGCCCAGCAGGAGAGCAGCAGCTGGAGGCGGGTTTCCTTGTTGGGAGACAGGGCTGCGCAGTGAAGGTACAGGGTCCCCGGGGCCTGAGGTCTCCGGGTGACCTGGCTGCCGGCTCTGGCCCGCGTTCCTCTCCTCACACCACCAGTGGCCTTTAAAAACATTCAATACGGCCGAAACCGGTTTGGCTCAGTGGATAGAGCGTCGGCCTGCGGACTGAAAGGTCCCAGGTTCAATTCCGGTCAAGGGCATGTACCTGGGTTGCGGGCACATCCCCAGTAGGAGATGTGCAGGAGGCAGCTGATTGATGTTTCTCTCTCATCGATGTTTCTAACTCTCTATCTCTCTCCCTTCCTCTCTGTAAAAAATCAATAAAATATATTAAAAAAAATATTCAATACGATCCTTTCTGCCCACTGCCCTCCAGGGGCTGCCCACCGTCCCAGACTGGACGCCAGGCCCTGGAAATGGCCTGCAGAGCTTCCACCCGGGCCCGAGCCTCCCCCCATCCCCCACCTCCCACAGCCCTGACTGACCCTTGCTCCCTCCGGCAGCCACCCTGCTTCTCTTCCTCCCTTTGCAAGTGGCCGGGGCACGGGGGCCTTCGCACTTGCCTTTTTTGCCTGGAATCCTTTGGGTTTGCTCAGGTGTCACTATAACAGGGAAGCCCTTTTTATCAATTTTATTTTTTATTAATTTTTTGCGGGGGAGGAGAGAGAGAGAGAGAGAGAGAGAGAGAGGGGAGAGAGAGAGAGAGAGAGACATCAATAGGCTTTCTCTCTGTGTCTCCCACTGGGGGCCCAGCCTGCAGCTGAGCCTGTGCCCTGACCAGAGCCGACCCAGCAGCCTTTCGGTGCTTGGATGACACCCAGCAACCGAGCCACGCGCCAGGGCAGGGAGCTTTCCCGACCGGCGTATGAAACCACATCCGTACTGATTCTCCCACCGCACGCAGTGTCCTCGGCTCTTAGAAGCCCGTCTCCCTTCCTGGATTGTAAGCCCTCTGGCAGCATCGCCCTCGTTCTGTTCACTGTGATATTAAACTAGAGGCCTGGTGCACGACATTCGTGCACGGGTAGGGTCCCTAGGCCTGGCTGGCGATCAGGGTGATTGGGACCATCTGGTTGCTGGCTGCCGGCTGGGGCCTTCCTTCCTTCGTTCTGCGCCACCCCCTGGTGGTCAGCGCACGTCATAGCGAGCAATCGAAGTCCCGGTCTCCCGGTCGAACTCCCGAGGGGGGACACTGCATAGTAGCCTTTTACATACGTAGGTTGTTCTGCATGTCTCTGATACCTAAAAGAGCACCTGGTGTGCCCAGGCCAGCATGGGTTTGTTGGATGAATGGATGGATGAGTGGACGATCAAAAATGCTGGCATCAGGCCCAGCCAGCGTGGCTCAGTGGTTGAGCTTCAACCTGTGAACCAGGAGGTCACGGTTTGATTCTTGGTCAGGGCACATGCCTGGGTTGTGGGCTTGATCACCAGTGTGGGGTGTGGAGGGGGAAGCCGATCAATGATTCTCTCTCATCACTGATGTTTCTCTCTCTCGCTCTCCCTCTCCCTTCCTCTCCGAAATCAATAAAAATATATTTTAAAAAATGCTGGCATCAGGATCCCTTTCACTGATGTAACCTCCTGTGAAATTCTTCTTGGAATTTAGCAGGCGACATATGCAAAGTAAGGAAACGTTCGGTAGAAGTATTTGTGGTAGAGGTTATAAATAGATATACAAATTGTGGATTTTTAGTATCAGCTGATTTCAGTGTTTGTCTTATGCTGGCCGTAGCTGACTGATTGGTGCCAACACCAGAGTCCAGTTACTGGGTTCTGTCCAGGAAATTCTGTCCCGGTGTGCACCGGCAGCCCTCTTACGGCCTCGCAGGCATGAGCGTGTCTTTAAATGGCTGCGGCTGAGCAGCGGTTCTTCTCTGCCTCTGTGTGGTGTTCTGATCCTCAGGACGTGGAATGTGGAAAAGGAGAGGACTTTGCTCAGGAAAAATCTAGAAAATGATGAAGACACATCCAGTGAGTGGTGTGTGCTGAGCAGATAGCAGAGAAACTAGCCATGGGCCTCGGTTAGTGCTCTCTGGGTTTTATGAGTCAGAGACTGTACGTCTCTCTGTTTGCGAGGAAGAAGAATGTGGGTTAAAAAGGGGTGAGTGTGTCCCGGCCAGTGCGTATTTTTATGGTATAAACATGTTTTGATTGTACATCTCACTGATACATATTTTTAAACTTTTTATGTTGGAAAATGTAAAATACAGGAAGCAAAAAAAATAGTATCTAAAAGGAGATTAACCAGAGAACTTGCATGCATAGATGCGTAACCATGGACACAGCCGATAGTGCAGTTGAGGCCTGGGGAGGGGACGGGAGCCGGGTGGAGGGGGCAAAGGATGGGGGGGTAAAGGGGACATCTTTCAACAATGAAGGTAAATAAATAAAAACCCATACGCATCACAGCCTGGACGAAGAGCACCTTCAGCTGTGAATTCTGTGCCCACACTCCCCCCATTCCCCCACCCCGGGCTCTTCTTTCCCTTTGAGGTAAAATACACGGACATGCGCACCCCTCAGTGCGCTGTCTGACCGGTGGGTGTCTGACCGATGGGTGTCCGCCCGTGACCACCCCCCAAAGGAGACACGGAGCCTGCACATCCCCTCGCCGTCCCTGGGGCCCCTTCCCAGGCAGGGTCTCCTCTTTCCCAGGGCGCCCCCCCCCGCCCCCCGGATGGTTTTCCCAATAGGTGAGCGTGGAATTTCCGCCTCCTCCCGTGAAGGCATGAAGCACGGACTCTGCGTGTGTAGCTTCTTCCGCTCAGTCCGCTTTCCGTGGGTTCCCTGTGCGGTGGCTTGTTCAGTAGTTTTTCTTTTTCCTGCGGAATCGTATTTCATTATCGGAATGACCGCGCTTGGCCTGTCAACTGCTTCTGGGGATGGATATGTGGGTCGCTTCCCATTTTAGATATTGTACCTGGAGCTGCTACATTCTTGTACAGATCTTTGTGTTGACACATCTTCTCTAAAATATATATATATATATTTTATTGATTTCAGAGAGGAAGAGAGAGAGAGAGATAGAAACATCAATGATGAGAGAGAATCATTGATGGGCTGCATGCCCCACACTGGGGATCGAGTCTGCGACTCGGGCATATGTCCTGACTAGACTCGAACCCTGGCCTCCTGGTTCATGGGTGGATGCTCAACCACTGAGCCACACAGGCCAGGCTGCACACATGTTCTCGAGTGCAGTTGGAGGCGATTTTGGAGGAACGGAATTGTTGGGCCAAGTGTCACACCTTTGAAGTTAAAATTCTTTTTTTCATAGTCTAAATACCTGAAACCGCCCTCACCACATTTAGTTTCAAATAATGATATTTGATATATATTATTACTGCCTACTTTTTATGGAATTCAAGTAATTTGATTTACACAAACCTGATTGAAATCTCCCATCCATGAAAGCGTTTATTTGCTTTCTTGCTGTTGTTGTTGAAGGGATTTGAGAATCAATAGGAGAAGTGCGGTTAGAGACCGATTGTCCTGTCCGACGTGCTCCTGTTGTAAAGGCCCTCTTCCCAGACGGGTGGTTATGACTTCTCTCCGGGGTTTTCATAACCAAAGAGACCTGTTTCTCGGTGTTGCTCACAGGGTGACCGACAGACACACACTCACACACACACACACACACACACACACACACACCCCGTCGTGTGGACTTCGGGTCCCGCGTGGTTGAGTGGCGGGTTCTCCGTGTGCTCAGTGGGACCGAACAGAAAATAACTGATGCTTTCCTGACACAGAGCTCTCCCCACCGCAGGCGGACGTGGCACTGGATGCTCACTCGCCGCTGTCTGATGGGTTCGCTGCAGGATTGTCGTCGTCCGTCCTCTTGGCTGAGTGTAGTGTGTCTTAACATTGCCTTTGTCCACATCGTCTGAGGTGGGGGATGGATATCAGCTTTTCCGTCTGCTGTTGGTAAAAAGGGTGCTTTGGCCCGGCCGGCTGGCTCGGGGGTTGAGATTTGACCTAGGAACCAGGAGGTCAGGGTTTGATTCCAGGTCAGGGCACAGGCCTGGGTTGCCAGGTCAGGACAGGCCTGGGTTGCAGGCTCCATCCCCGAGGAGGGCCTGCAGAAGGCAGCCGGTCCGTGATTCTCTCTCATCACTGATGCTTCTCTCTCTCTCTCCCTGCCTCTCTGACACCAATACAAATATGTGTGTGTGTGTGTGTGTGTGTGTGTGTGTGTGTGTGTGTATAGATAGATAGATAGATAGATATAAAGTGGGCTTTGCAGTTTCACCCGGGAAGTGGTGACTGGAAGTGCCGGGATGAGGTGCATCCTCAGCGTCAGGAAGGAGCCCTGGCTGCCTGGGAGATTCCCTTTGGAGGCGGCTAAGGGGCCTTTAGTGGAAGCGGAGCCTGTGGGTCCAGGACAGCAGGTTCTGGGCCCACGCACGTCGTCTCTGGTGACGGGGCAGCAGGCAGTTCTTCAGAACCTGCCGACGGTGTCTGAGCACAGGCCGGCCCACCTGGGCCTGAGGGAGTGCGTGGATCGGGGGAGGTGCAGGCGGGGGAGGGTGCGAGGGAATGGTGCCCTCCTGACCTGACCTGCCCGGGCGGCCTGGGGACTGGCGGCTGGCCCCTGCGCCGGGGTGCAGCGCGGCCTCCTGTGGGCTCTGTGTCTTTCCCAGGAGCGAAGGCTTCGTGCTCATCTCATTTACACGCGAGCGAGAGCGAAGGCCCCGCTCCCTGTGCTTTTTCCTCCAGGACGTTTCTAGGGCAGAGCAATTTGGGGAATAACTGAAGACTGAACATGGGCCGGTGTTAGCAGTTCTCATTCTTAGCTTTTTTCCAGTAAAGAAATATTATCCTAAACTGTACCGCTTCAGTTCGCTTGTTAGCTTTGCTGGAAGTGGAGCCTTTAGAAACCTGTCACGTGTGCGGCCCTGCCCGCCGGTTGGCCTTTGCTGACAGCGGGAGGCTGGGAGAGACGTCCGGCCTCCCCCCGGGCTCCCGCTCTGAGCCCTGGCTTATCTCTGGGGTGAGTGCCCCAGAGATGTTTTATTGTATTTATTTATTTATTTAAAAATATGTATTTTTATTGATTTCAGAGGAAAAGGGAGAGGGAGAGTGAAACATCAATGATGAGAGAGAATCATGGATCGGCTGCCTCTTGCATGCCCTACTGGGGATCAAGCCGATTGGGAATTGAACCCTGACTTCTTGGTTCTTAGGTCAACACTCAAAC
>NW_006293349.1:1608340-1610780 GCF_000327345.1 Myotis davidii
GAGAAACATCAATGATGAGAGAGAATCATGGATCGGCTGCCTCCTGCACGCCTCACACTGGGGTTCGAGCCTGAAACTCCGGCATGTGCCCTTGACTGGAATCGAACCTGGGACCCTTCAGTCTCCAGGCCATCGCTCTATCCACTGAGCAACACCAGCCAGGGCTGTTTTTGTGTTTTCTTCGCGTGTGAGGTGTTCCTGCTACTGTGCACGTGTGATGTGAAATCGGCAAGTGTGGCGTGAGCATGACCTCTCCTGCCAGGACGGTTCCTGAGAGGACTGGTGGCCTGGCGGGTGCCTGGGTCAGTCCCTCCAGCCTTCGCTCTTTCACGCCTCTGCAGAATGGCCCTCGAGGCACAGCCAAAGTCTATTGATGCACCGAGGCCTTTGCCTGGGGTCATGTTCAGGTTTCCTGATGTCTGACCTTGGGGGTACCTGACACCTGAAGGACCCTCTGTTCAGAGCTGTTGGCGGCCGAGCTGGGAACTCTGCACCTGGCTCGCTGGTCCCTGAGGACGGCTGCGAAGCCAATCACTGTCATGAGCGCTCGTGACTGAGGCACCCGGACCGCGGGTCGGAGCACAAACCGCAGGCACCTCAGCGGGTGAGGCCTCCCCGATGGTTACTGATTTCCCAGGAGGCGTGTGAACACCTGCGCCCCTCCCCGCCCACCTGCTGGAGCCAGGCTGAACCTTGGGTCCCTAAGCTGTTTGGGGTCAAAAGAGAACTTTCAGAGACAGCAGCTGAAAATCTGCCTTTTAATCCCTAGAGTGCCGGGAGCACTCTCAAAGCTTCGAAATGGCGTCCAGTTCTAAATCTGCTTTTGTTAGTGATGATGATATTGCTAAATACGTAAATGTAGTAAAGGTTTCCTTAAGTTTTGAATATGTAACTTCATTTACTTGAGATTCGTAATTTTTTTCCTAAACTGCTGCAAAATCAGCAAAAATGCCTTGGCAGTTTTAGCATAGTTCCTAGGATATTGGTTGGCACTCAAAGGGTTAATTGTTACTTTCATCACCTGGACTGTGCCAGGCTTTCGGGATTAATGGTATCATCTCTCCACTCGGGGAAACCGTATTTCCCGGCCCTTTTTAAAAAATGTATTTTTATTGATTTCAGAGAGGAAGAGAGGGAGAGAGAGAAACATCAGTGATGAGAGAATCATGGATCGGCTGCCTCCTGCACGCCCCACACTGGGGTTCGAGCCCACAACCTGGGCCTGTGCCCCGACCAGATATTGAACCATGACCTCCTGGTTCATAGGTTGTCGCTCAACCACTGAGCCACACCGGCCGGGCCATTTATTTTTTTTAAAACAAAACCCGATCACCGATGGCAGAGAACACCCCGAGTGGACAAGGCAAGGAGACCACAGGTGGTAACGGTGTGTGTTCGAGGGGCGGGTGGGGTGCTGTGCAAACATGGCTGGAGAAGGAGCCATGATGTGAATATGCCCATGTGCAGTTCATACCCCTGGAGCCCCAGTTAGTGTTTTCTCTCCCTTTTCTGCTTTTCTGCTTCTTTCCCTGCCTGCTTCTATTTCTGTCTCCCATTAGCACTTGGCTCTCTCACTTCCTGGGCCAGGACGATGATCTCCTGCCTCTCACCCCCCCAACCCCTTCTCACCTCCTTTCCTGCCACTTCACAGTGAATTTAGAGCCCTTACCCCAAAACAGGACCCCTTTTCCCCTCAAAGCACTGCCTCAGGGCCTCTGACTTTTAAAAACAAGTTTTAAATCTACAAGGCAAACAAGGGCACTTAATGAACCATCCTCAGTAATTACCAAGGAGCAGTTCCCTTTGCCCTAAAAGGGGGGCAGTCAGACACTTGTAGGCGCTTTATTTTTTTGTAATATATATTTTATTGATTTTTTACAGAGAGGAAGGGAGAGAGATAGAGAGTCAGCCACATCGAGGAGAGAGAGACATCGATCAGCTGCCTCTTGCACATCTCCCACTGGGGATGTGCCCGCAACCCAGGTACATGCCCTTGACCAGAATCGAACCTGGGACCCTTCAGTCCACAGGCCGACGCTCTATCCACTGAGCCAAACCGGTTTCGGCTGTAGGTGCTTTAGAAGCTGGGTGACTCCTGCGTGAGGCTGGAGAGGGAAGGCCTTGGGGATGAGGGGCTTTGGGGTGTGGAGGGGGGCGGGGCTCACATGTGGTCGTCTGGGGGGAGCCCTGGTCTGTTTCTGTCACTCACGTGTGTTCTGCAGCCCGAGGTCTTCACTGGGTGGGGGGCCAGGCTATGTGGTTTGGTGACTAGAGCATGGGCTTGGGGTTCGGGCAACGGGTCCAAATCTTCCCAGTCTCTTCTTTATTTTAAAGTCTACATTAATAAAAGACAAAGATGCTAATTGACTGTACCTTTGCTATGCCCTAAGCCACACCCACCAGCCAATCAGAGTGACTATATGGAAATTAACCCAACAAA
>NW_006293349.1:1611525-1613002 GCF_000327345.1 Myotis davidii
GGGGGAGTGCATTCATTCATTCATTTATTGTAAAAAAAATATTTTTATTGATTTTAGAGAGTAAGGGAGAGAAATAGAAATGTCAATTATGTGAGAGAATCATTGATTAGCTGCTTCCTGCACAGCCCCTACTGGGGACCGAGCTGCAACCCGGACCTGTGCTCTGACCGGGAATTGAACTGTGACCTCCTGGTTCAGAGACCAGCACTCAGTCACTGAGCCAGGCGGCCGGGCCCCCGTCTCGTCCTATATGAGCTGTGGGCGGGCCAATGAGACTTGCTCTGAGAGAGAGGAGATTCCTGTGCAGAATCGTCGAGTAATGGGGTTGATGTTTGTGAAACATCTGGAACTCACCAGGTCCATGGCTGTTACCGTCAGAGACCACATGTAGGAAGCTAAATCTTTCAGAAGCTCAGCATCCTACCTGGACGTATCGTCCGTACCAGGTTAGTCAGGGGTGAGGGTAGACAGAGGAGGTGACACCCAGTCTTACAACTTTCTGGTCAAGGAGGCGGGGCTTGTTTTCACTGCCCCATTGTGTTTCCCGTCGTTGACTGTGAAAGCACACGGAACCTCTGTAGTGAGACTGTGAGAGCATCTTCTGGAGTAAAATCGGTTTTTCTTTTAAAACAACGTCCGTGGGACGTTATCTAAGTGAGGGGCATGCCCCGTGGCCAGGGTTCAGGTCTCATCGCATCAGCCCTTTTGTTTTGCTGAGAAGACAGACGGCTCTTACGAGAGACTGAACTGAAACGGTTTTTCTTCCTCTAGTTTTGTGTCCAGGAAACCTGAACGTGGACCAGAACGTTCTCAGCATATGAACAAGCCGGCGAAGGCTGGGGGCCCTGGGGAGCTGGATGGGAAGGACAGGGTTTCTTCTCTCTGGACAGGACAGGCTGCTGGCAGCTCTCCCCTCTGCTGGCTGTGTGTCCTGCTGACGCGTGTCTGTCCGTTCAAATGGCGTCTTCAGCAAGCACTCTTTTCAGGAAAGAATTCTGCTGCAGAGCAGGTGAAATCCTGTTATTTTTACGTCTGAGAGGAGCGAATGGTTTCTCTGTAGGGCTGCGGTCACTCCACCCCTAATGGAGGCTGCTGATGGATTAACATATCGATCAGGTCTAGGGAATCGTGTTCCCTGGAAATCCAGGCCTTTGGATTTTCCAGTTGGTCTGGCCCGTTGCCTCCAACCATCACAAGTGGTTGCACCATTTGCGCTTTCCTGGTTGTAGATACTAGTAAGTGCCGAGGGGGAGCCGAGCGTGCCCCCCAAAGCCTGCCTTTGGGGTGTGATTATGTTAAGTGGTCACTCTGAGAAGTGGGAACTCAGGAGCAACCTTTGACCTTCCCCGAAGGGCGCAAAAGAAGTTGGTTCGAGGCCCTGCTACAGGAAGGACGCTATCGTCAGAGACAACTGTGGTTTCATGGAGCCCGGATGATCTGGGGGAGCGGGGGCGAGCAGGGCCATTTGGTCCACGTC
>NW_006293349.1:1613417-1616927 GCF_000327345.1 Myotis davidii
GATGGGTTTTCTAAGGACCCTCTCCCCCCTCTCCCCCCCTCACCCCCCCCCCAGGAAGTTTTGATTATTGATGATAGATTAACAGACTCATTAACTCCCGCCTCCTGCCCATTAGATGAGTGATAACAATTAGCTTAGATTTGTCTGAAAAAGAGGAAACAGCCCCAGGGCCTGAGGGTCTGAAGGCGGCGATGATCCCTGTGGGCCCTTTGGAATTCCCGTTGGTGTCTCCCAGCTGAGGAGAGAACGGCGAGAGCTGGGGGGCCGACCTCCTCTCCGGTCGGAATGGATCAGGACTTTCTCTCCGGTCAGGATGGATCGGGACGTCCGGGGTCTCGGTGACCTCTTCTCCGCTTCCAGGAGGGGCACTCCGTTGGCGCCCTCCGTCCTGTGACCTTTGAATCTTAGTGATTCTCGCGACCTGGCCGCTTCCGTTACGGCTGGACACCCAGTGTCTCCGAGCAGCCCAGGCCGCGCTCCTGGGTGTGCATTTTATTTTACTTTCTCCCGCCATGTAGGCGATCTGTTTGCTAAGGCTGCCACTGGAATCGTTTGCTCTCGGGCGCTTTTTAAACACGGCAACATAGTGAGAGGAAGATTAGG
The DNA here is from genome assembly GCF_000327345.1 of Myotis davidii. Lineage (NCBI taxonomy): Eukaryota > Metazoa > Chordata > Mammalia > Chiroptera > Vespertilionidae > Myotis > Myotis davidii. Next base: position 1,614,021 of record NW_006293349.1, read on the forward strand.
TGGGCCCGGCGTAATGATTGTAATTAAGTGACAGAAAGTGCTACGTGCCTAGGAAGCTGGAAACTCAGTGGGGAGGAGGGGCCTATCGCCAGGGAGAAGGCACCCCTTGGGCTGAAAATCACGTCTTTAACCACAGACTCTGCAGCTCTGAGGGAGGGAGACCTGGAGGGGGGTTGTGGATGTGGGTGCTTCTGGTGGCCACTGGGGGTGCCCTGGTCAAACTTGATGCACAGAAGTCCAGAGCATCTCCTTTTAAGTCACGGGCAGGTTGTACTTTGTCATGGTCCCTCTACTGGGGGAAGACGAGTTGTTTGTGCCCCTGGAATTGTTTTGAGTTTTTTGTTTTTGCTTTGATTTTAATGCTGTTTTTGCTGCTGCTCCTGTCGGGGCCACACCCAGGCGCAGGATGGAGGGTGAGGGATGGGGGGCCAGCGAGTGGGTACCCCCTTCCCAGCTCTGGGGCACCCGGGGGGAGGTGATGAGCTGGTAAACAGTGATGAAACCAGACCCCCAGGCTCCTCCCGGGAGGATGCATGGGACTGGGAGTCGGAGGATCCGCCTGCTCATCGGGGGTCTTCCTTCTCTGGGCGGTTCAACTGCAGGGCCTGTGGGAGAGCAGGCGGGGAGGTGCCTGCGTGTGTGTGTCAGGGTGAAGCTGGGCAGTTTCACTGTCGAATTGTCATCTGAAGTTTCTAGCTCTGGCCCTGGTGTGTGTGTGTGTGTGTGTCTGCGCACACGCGTGTGTATCACACCGACATCGATCGTTTTTCCAGTCTCAGCTCCTGCTCAGGCCGGCGTGTGCCCTGGGTCTGAGGTGACCGGGGCCCAGGCGGGGGGCCCTCAGAGGGGAAGATGTGTGGGTGGCCGAGGGGTGACTTTGCCGGTCACTTTTTCCGATGTTGGTGTTCGTTGTCTCCGCACATTTGTGACACGAATATTATCATCACGTGTGAAAAATGAAGCACCATCCTGCAGTGGAGACGTTTAGAAAGACCCACCCATACTCCCCACCAGCCTCCGCCGCCAGCGCTTAGCGGCCTGGCAGCCGCGCCTCACGGGACGGAGCAGATGGCGGGCAGCGTTTTTAAGACGCGGAGCGAGCTGACGGCTACGGCCCATTGGATGTGTCCATGACCCAGAGGCTCCGAGAACCTGTGACATGAACCTTCCCGGCGAGTGGATGAATGAAAATTCCCGCTGGAGCTCCCGCCTGCATGTGCTGCAGGAGGCGCCGTGGCACGGACACGAGGCTCATCAGTCCTGTCCTCAAACTTTACCTTTTATTGTTTTTCAAAGGGCAGCTTCATTGAGACATAATGGGTGCAGTTTGACCTACAAACCTTCTTCACATTCTCACCACCATCAAGATGGTGAACACACTCATCACCCCCAGTTTCCTGGTCCCCCTCCTCCATCCCTCCATCCTCCTGAAGCGACCACTGACCTCATTATTGTCCCTATAAAATAGTTGGAATTTTCTAGAACCTTATAAACGGAACCATACGACGTGGACTCTCTTTAGCTGGCGTTCCTTCCTGAGCGTAGTCACTCCGAGAGTCGCCCTGCTGTTGTGTGTCGATGGGAAGCGCCTTTTCATCGCCCAACGCATGACACTGTGGGTCCCACTGCAGTCTGTCTGTCCGTCTGTGGATGGGCATTTCGTTGTGTAAGTTCTTGCTATTAAAGATGAGCTGCAGTACGTGTCCATACCCAAGTCTGCGTGTGGGCATGCGCTTTCCTTTTCCGGGTCAGTACTGAGGGGTGGACCGGCGGGAGCATCGCATTTTAACCGGGAAGAACCCCGATCCCCTCACCATGAGCTGCGTGCCCTTCATCTCATGGGCGTCGTAGTTCTGGTCGGTGACACTGTCCGTCTGCCTTTGCCCTCCAAGCAGAGAGCCCAGGGAACAGCCTGTGTTTAGGTTGTGCCCGGCATCATTCAAGTTCTTGCCTTGGAAGCCGGCAGCCGTGTCTGAGGCTGACGACAAGGAACAGAGGGGTTCGGGGAGGGACGATGCTAAGGCTCACAGCTCAGCACCTCCAGCTTGTGGAAGGGGAGGGGCCAGGAACGCGGGAACCGGTGGGTGGGGCTCCTAGAGTCTCTCAGGGGGTTCAGCTCCAACAACCTGAGCCTCTGTGTGGGTATCTTTTTTAAAATTATTATTAAATATATTTTTATTGATGTCAGAGAGGAAGGGAGAGGGAGAGAGAGATAGAAAGATCAATGATGAGAATCATTGATCACCTGCCCCCTGCACGCCCCCTACTGGGGATCGAACCCCCAACCAGGAATTGAACTGTGACCTCCTGGTTCATAGGTTGACGCTCCACCATTGAGCCACACCGGCCGGGTATTTTTGTTGTGTTTGATTTTTCCATTTTCTCTTCGCCTCTGTGTGTCTCTATTCACATTGTGAAGTCCTGACAGAACTCTCTCAGGCCCCCACGAGTGAGATGCTTCATGCCGGTGGCCCAGCCCCGGTGTCTAGGGGCCGGGGGGAGGCGGCCAGGGGACCGGTTTTGAATTGAGCAGCAGCGGCTTGTCCTCCACACGTAACCTTTTTCTGCACTAACTGGGCCTGTGCAGGGACTGTTGGGTGAGAGCCCATCGTGTCATAGATACTCCAGCCTTTTAGATTTCCAGGGTTACACCTGCCATTGGAGCTGGCAGCCTTGGCTGGGCATGGGCATGCAGGGACACTCCCACAACCTCCTGAAGCTGCTGTTACTGTATAGGATTTAGGTTCGCAATGAGGGTCCCAGCCGCATGTTCCTCGAACTAGACTGACGCCCAGGCTCACTGTCACCTGGTGTGGAGGTGGCTTGGAGCCCTGAATGCTGGGGTTTTAGGAAGAATTGAATCTGCCAGAAGGTTTTCCACACCCTCCTGTGCACCATCCACACCCC
>NW_006293349.1:1621713-1622489 GCF_000327345.1 Myotis davidii
TGCTAACGGCATAGGGAATGTCTGTGGGATCATGTAACGCGGGTCAGAAAGGAGTGCCCGTTCCCTTTCCTCTCACATATATTTTATTGATCTCGGCGAGGAAGGGAGAGAGAGAGAGAGATGGAAACATCCATGATGACAGAGTCATGGACCGGCTGCCTCCTGCACGCCCCACTCTGGGGATCGAGCCGCCACCCGGGCCTGTGCCCTGACCAGGAATCGAACCTGACCTCCTGGTTCCTAGGTGGACACCCAAGCCCACCAGCCTGGCTCATAGTTTGCTTGTTACCACTTTTTAGCGTCTTGCTGGAGCAGAACTATGCATGTCTGCCCCCCCTGGTCCCCTTTCATCAGTGACGCTCTCACTGTTCCCGCAAAGCCAAGCAAATATATGGCTGTTTGAAGACACCGTTCTAATTACTGGAAAGTCAGCCGGTAAGTGTAACGCTTTCTCCTCGCTAACAAGTCCACAGTTGAGGCAGCTACTCTGACAACCGCATGTCTGCAGGGACGAGTGTGGGCCCTAAGGTGGGAAATCTAAACGGATCAGGTTGTTTTTCCTTCCAGATGCCAAATCCCAACCAAGCGCCCAGTTTTCAAAAGCCTTCATCCAACTCCCGGACAGCCACCACCTGGGCAACGTGACCGGCTACCTGACCGTCCTGCAGCAGTTCCTGAAAATGGACAGTTTCCTGTATACGACTGGAGTCACGCTTAACAAATCAGGTGCTGTCTCCTTTCTCGCGGGAGAGTCGTCTGTAGGAGACAGTACCCAA
>NW_006293349.1:1622505-1625690 GCF_000327345.1 Myotis davidii
CCGCTCGTACGCAGTGGGAGAAAGGTTAGCAAAGCCTTCTGCACACCCTCCTCCAAATTTTACCTCAAAGAGGTCAAAACAGGTGTCGAAGATAGTAATGATTGTTGTGTGACCTTGTAAATTAAAAAATACATTTAAAAAGGGAAATTTGATTTAGAGCAGTGGTTCTCAACCTTCTAGCCCTTTCAATAGTTCCTCATGTGGTGACCCAACCATAAAGTTTTTTTCATTGCTACTTCATAATTGTCGTGTTGCTACTGTGATGAATCGCCATGTAAATATCTGATCTGCAGGATGGTCTTAGGCGACCCCTGTGAAAGAGCTGTTCGACCGCCAAAGGGGTCGCGACCCACAGGTTGAGAACCGCTAATTTAGAGCAACGTGCACATGTCTTTTTTTATAATTTGACCTTCTGTGCGTCCTTATCGAATGGGTGAGAAGGGTCAGTCGTGGGCAGCCCTGGCTGGACGAGGGGATCAGGTATTGGGCCCATGTGAATGCTGCTGACAGGTCGCCGCACCGTGTTCACGTAGACGTTGGTAAACGGCCTTTTCCAGGTTTTGAGAGCATCGAGCTGACGCCGCTGGCCGCCGTGTGCGTGAAGATGTACTCGGGCGGCAGGGAGCTCCAGGTGGCCGGCTCCGTGCAGCTTTCGCTCCCGCTTCTCCACCCGCAGGGCGTGAGGGCGGGGGACCCCGTCCCCGCCTGGACCTTTGACATGAACACAGGTGTGTGACGGGAGAGGCGTTCTGGATGCTCTTCTTGTGAATGTTGGATTGTAGAAGTAGGTGTCTGCACTTTCGTTTCAGCTTTATTGAAGTGTCACTGACCAGTGAGTTGCTCTATTTAATGTAGAATAAAGTAACGTAAAAGGCCTCATGATGGAAACAGCCCACTCACCAGTTGTTTGTAACCACATCCCTTACTTGGGCCTCAGCTTTCTACACGTTGAGGGAGAGGCTGTTTGAAATCACTTTGAAGAAGGAGATCTTCTTGTTTGAGTCCTGATTTCAGGTTCTTCCTCCCGGCAAAGGCCTTTGCCTCTACTGTACCTCCCAGCGAAAGAATTTTTGGGGTGATTGTCACATATGCAAACACTGCATACACTACACCTGCCTAAAGGGAATCCCAGAATAGGTGCAGATAACCAACTGCCTGTTGGATTTCACTGCTCGCATCCTTACGATAATCGCAATAGGCACAATTTAAATGTATTTTTATTGGCTTCAGAGAGGAAGGCAGAGGGAGAGAGAGATAAAAACATTGATCATGAGAGAGAACCATCGATCGGCTGCCTCCTGCACACCCCACACTGGGGATCGAGCCCACAACACAGGCATGTGCCCTGACCAGGAATCAAACCATGACCTCCTGGTTCATGGGTCAACACTCAACCATTGAGCCACACCGGTTGGGCTCAATAGGCACAATTTGAACATTTGGAGAGTTACGATTTCCTAAAACATCCTGTACTTATTTGTAATGATTTTATTTTGTGTAGTCATAACAAATCATTCAAATCATTTTATTTAAGATCTTGTTATCATAGGTACTATAGTGCCATGTGACATACGATGTATATATTATCCCATGGTAACATATTGCTACAGGTTTCATAATTTTTGAAAAAGTCCTGCAAGGTACTCTCTACAGGACTATCAGCAAACTCCTTCAGCTCTAAAGGGACAGATACCGACTATAACTGCTTGGCGTCTCCACTTACCTTTCTTGTAGGTACTTGGATCAATCAAGGCCGGGGAGTGGTCAAGGACTACAATAATCATTTAGTCTGGACGTACGACGCGCCGCATTTGGGCTACTGGATAGCAGCTCCGCTTCCAGGAACTAGAGGTTTGTAAAAATGGAACAAAAAGTAATGAAACGTGACCCCCAAGCAGCCACGCTGGCACTGATGGCAGCCGACCTCGTTATAAGCCTCGCGCTTGCTGAGGTGCAGCGTGCCCACGGCTTCTGGGCTCTTCGTCTGCTCCGTGTTCATAAGAAAAGTTAGGCTCCATGAGCTCTAAGGTCTCTTAGGGCCATGATAGCTGGTGAATATGAAGTTTGTTCGGATCAAGTCTTCTCTTTCTCTCTCTCTCTCTCTCTCTCTCTCCTCTTTCTCTTTCTTTTTTTAAGTGAGCCAGGTCTTTATGTAGATATAGCAGGAGTTAAATTTTCTCAGGGAACACCATCAGAGATCACAGAACATCTATATGTATAAAAGCCTAAGCGACCGTTTGAATGTTCGACCATCTGACCAGTAGCTATGACGCACAATGACCACCAGGGGGCAGAGGCTCAACGCAGGAGCTGCCGAGCTGTGGTGACTTGGCAGCTGTGGTTCTCGGGTGACGCACCTGGAACCAGAGAGAAAAGAGCTCGATTCTGGGGTGCATTATCTGAGGACCGCCCTCTCGCAATCCGGGACCCCTCGGGGGATGTCAGAGAGCTGGTTTTGGCTCAGTCCCCGCAGGCCAGGCCGAGGGACCCCACCGTGCACCGGGCCTCTAGTTTCCATATAAAACATGAACTTCGCAATTACAGCTTTCTTTCATACATTTCAGCGAGTAGCTGAGAGTTCTTGTTGTCTTGACATGATAACTCAGCTAAATAGTTGCTCAGGAGATATGCGCTCAAAACGGTGGGTACAAACAGGGGAGTTGAATAAAGGCAGAATAAAAGTCATTCCCTGTCGTCTAGTACAGCGGTCGCCAGTGGTGGTCCGCGAGGTCCGAAAGGTTGGTGACTGCTGGTCTGGGAGTAAAGAAAGATAGAACCAGTCAGCAGATCAGCAAGGAGCAGAGTCACGGTGCCAGAGCCACATCGGGGTCAGGGCATCCGGTGGGAGTCGTGCCCGGTGTTGCTGGATGGCTTCAGGCAGCCAGGCAGCCCTTCTGGGCCACCGTTCCTCCTCCTGCAGCGACAGGGTCAGACCCACAGTATGTACGGGGTTGGTTTCCTCGTGCAACCAGGTTTCTGAAGGCCGAGAGGACACTCTCTTTTCTGAGTTCACTTTTTGTGAATAAATTTCGCCCAGACAGTGAGAGCACTGGTTGCTGGGAGGGGGACAGGCTCTGGGTGATTTCGACGCAGTGAGGGCGAGGGGGGCCCGCGGGGTGCTGGGGAGGCCGAGGAAGCAGGTGCCAGGAGGCAGGGTCCCCGCCCCGGCTCAGGCCCGCCCGCCC
>NW_006293349.1:1625846-1629112 GCF_000327345.1 Myotis davidii
CGCTCCTGGTCTCCCCGGGAGGGAGAACGTGGGGGGCCCGGGCCTGGGTCCTGAGCACAGCCCTGGGTGGAGGAAGGGCTGCGGATAAGCGTGTCCCCAGCTGCTCCCCAGGTAAGGCAGGTGCTACCCGGGAAGATGGGCCTGCGTGTGGGCGGGCGGAGGTGGACGGGACCGAGGATGACCCAGGAGGCGTGCTCTGTCAGATCCGGGAGGAAGGGGCCTCTCCGGTTTCCAGATGTAACAAGGTGTCCAGTGACACCACGTGCACCTAAGGCAATCCGGCAGGTACCTTTGCGTTGTGCAGCTCTCTCAAAAGACTCAAGCACTGCATATTTTAGCCATTAAGTCTTCTTTTTAAAAACGTTTTATTTATTTAAAAATATTTTTATTAATCTCAGAGAGGAAGGGGGAGTGAAAGAGAGAGGGAAACATCAATGATGAGAGAGAATCATGGATCGGCTGCCTCCTGCAGGCCCCCCATTGGGGGTCGAGCTCACAACCCGGGCCTGTGCCCTGACCACGGAATCGAACCACGACTTCCAGGTTCACAGGCCGACGTTCAACCACTGAGCCAGCCGGCCGGGCTCAGTCTTCTTAAATAAAGAGACGTCCTCTAGCCTGCTGCAGGTGCCCGGGCTGCACCAGGCCTGCTGCCCCTGGGCCTTGGCGTGGGGCTGGCACAAATCGAGTTGCCTCCGGCCTTCCCTGCAGCCAGTGTTGCCAAGGCAACTTCCCGGCCGAAGGCCGCTGCTCTCGTCTCCCACCTCCTCCTCCGGTAGCTTGTGGTTTGCAATCTCCAAAAAGGAAGCAAAGCAAAACCTCCAGTGCGCTTCCGGGAAGTGTGGGGGAGTGAAAGCTGAGTGCCCAGGCCATCCCCCCATCTAATCGTGCGTCGTGGGTCGGAGAGTTAATCCTGGGAGTGCCTGGCTCCGGGCCGGCAGGGCCCTCCCAGCGCACACGCGGACCCGGACATGGTGACGCTCACACACCTTTCTCCGCGGCTCCTGTCCTCGCACTCATCACGGCGTCTGTTCATGTGAAGACTCTCACAGTTTTTCTGAAACTAAAAAAAAGGTTTTAACGTTCATTGTTTTATTGACAGTCTTCGCATCTTAAACTGTGCCAGGAACAAGACATTTTTAAAAATTGAATTTATTGGGTGACATCGGTTAGTAACACCATGCAAGTGAAGCTGGATTTGGTGTTCGCGCAGGAGAACTGTGACCCCTGAACCATGTCGGTCCACCGGCTGTTCTCTCCGTGTGGGTTCTGACCTCAGTGCTGACGACATTATTATTCAGAAATTGGAGGGGGTTGCCTTTGTCATCACGATGCAAAATATCATGCAGCCTTGCCAGCTGTCCGGCCTCATCCCGTCCCGGTTTGCAAATAGAATGAAATATTGATGAGAAAGAACAGTTAATATTTAATGTAACCCTTCAGCTCAGCGAACGCCATGCCATTTCATGTCCAACAAAGATCGCCTGAGGAGCACTTGGGCTTTATAGGGGAGAGGTATACCTCTTTTTTTTGGTATTTTTATATTATTATTTTATGTATATATATATATTTCAGAGAGGAAAGGAGAGGAAGAGAGGGATAGAAACATCAGTGATGACAGAGAATCATGGATCGGCTGCCTCCTGCACGCTCCACACTGGGGATGGAGCCCACCCAGGCCTGTGCCCTTGACCCAAACTGAACCTAGGACTCTTCAGTCCACAGGCTGATGCCCTACCAACTGAGCCAAACCGGCCAGGGCTATTTATTTATATTTTAAATAATTCTTTATTGTTGAAAGTATTACATATGTCCCTCTTTTTCTACCATTGACCCCTTCTAGCCCGCCCCTGCCCCCCGCCCCAGGCCTTCAGCACCCCACTGCCTGTGGCCATGGCCCATGCACATATGCACACAAGGTCTTTGGTGATCACCTCCCACCCACCACCCTCCCCGCCTTCCCTCCGAGATTCCGCCCTCTGTTCCCTGCTTCCATGTCTCTGGACCCGCTCGGTTCATCCGTTTACTGTGTTACCGAGAGAGAAGTGTCCCTTCCCCTAAACATACACCTGCAACAACCAGCTTACACCGTGACCTTATGAGTTGTAAAAGCTGGGTACCTTTCTGAACTAGGTTAGAGTTTGGTCTGAGCTTTTGTCTTGGAAAGACTGTGGATCAGGTGCTGAAGGAGAGGGAGGTTCCCCTTGAGACCGACTTGGATCCCTTCTGCTGCTCCTGCTGCAGGCAGATCTCCGGCCTGGGGAGCGCTGTGCTCTGCCGGACACTCGGGGCAGCCTGAGTGTCACTGCCTTTGCCGGCACTGACCAGGGGTCTGAGACAGGCGCTGACCGGGGGTCTGAGACAGGTGCTGACCGGGGGTCTGAGACAGGCGCTGACGGGGGGGTCTGAGACAGGCGCTGACCGGGGGTCTGAGACAGGCGCTGACCCCTGGAGTCTTAGTTTGCAGGTTTCTAAACAGCGGGGGTTGGATGTGGTGACCCGTTCTCTCCCAACACGGTTAGGAGCTGAGTGTTGCTGTCCAGTCCAGGGTGGGCGGTGACGGGCTGGGTACCTGCTGGAGCTGCTGAGCGGAACGTGGTCGATACAGAAATCTGTTTTCATGATGAATCTTAAGTAGAATTCTCTCTGAAAGTCAACGAGAAAGCAGCCCCAGGGGCGGTGACACAGGAATAATAAGGCGTGCACTTCCTTCTCCTGTCATTTGCTTGTTTCTACGGAACCGCTCAAGCCCGGGCGCCGGAGACTCCACGGACATCGCCGCCTACCACACGGTGTTCCTGACGGCCATCCTGGGGGGCACGGTCCTCATCGTCCTCGGCTTCTTCGCGGTGCTGCTGTGCTATTGCAGGTGCGCGGGCGTTCGCGTGCGCCCCACTCCCTCCGTCACAGGGTGGGCCGCGTGAGCTGCGGGTTACAAAGTGTAGTCGTGGGACTGGGTGGGCTCCTCTTTACAACAGGGGGTTAACCAGGAGGGGAGGGCCCTGTGGAGGGCTGGCTGCCGAAGGGCCTTCCAGGTGGTGAGCTGTGAACACTGTGCCCCCTCTCCCCCCCACCCCTGCAGGGACCGGTGCGGCCCTCCCCAGAAGAGAGACAGGACGGTCACCAAGCTGGAGGCCCTCAGGAGAGACCAGACCACGTCCACCACGCACATCCAGCACATCGGCGCGGCCAAGGCCGCCCTGAGAGCCGAGGACAGGGGGAGCCCCTCCCGCAGCCCCCAGAGGCCCGGCCTGGCCAGGCCCGAG
>NW_006293349.1:1629851-1632840 GCF_000327345.1 Myotis davidii
CCTGCTCCCCACCAACTAGCCCCTCCCCCGCCCCGCTAGAGGGCCCCCCTCCCTGCTGTTCATGCTCCATTCGGTGTAAATTGCAGGAGGAACTTACCCTTTTTAAATACGTTTTTATCGATTTCAGAGAGGAAGGGAGAGAAACATCCATGATGAGAGCGCATCGTGGACCGGCTGCCTCCTGCCCGCCCCCCTCCTGGGGATGGAGCCGCAACCCAGGCCTGTGCTCTTGACCGGAATTGAACCCAGACTTTTTGGTCCACAGGCTGACGCTCTACCCACTGAGCAACACCGGCCAGGGCTAATGTATTTTTTATTGATTTCAGAGCAGAAGGGAGAGGGAGAGAGAAACATCAGTGATGAGAGAGCATCGTGGGCCGGCTGCCTCCTGCCCGCCCCCCACTGGGGCTGGAGCCGCACCCGGGCCTGTGGCCTGATGGGAATCCAACCCTGCCCTCCTGGTTCCTGGGTCCACGCTCAGCCCTGAGCCAGCGGCCGGTCCAATATGAGCCCGAGGAGTGAGACCGACCAGGCCGGGGCCCTGAGCGGAGTGAACAGTGAAATGGGAGCTCCGTGAGGGAGGGAGGCGCCCAGGACGGCTTCTGGCTCACCGTCCGCACCCAAGTGCTCAGGACATAGAACAGCCTCTCCCCGACTCCCTTAAGGCCGCTGTGGGATGTGCACCCCAAAGCTGCCTCCATGAGAAAGGGTTGCTCCGTGCTGAGGACACCCCGTGAGGCCGTGGGGAGAAAACGCTCTTCAGGTGAAATATGGCCGCTCGGTTCCCACCGCCTGCCCTGGAGCACACTGGACCAGTTCTGGGCGGATGTCTTTCTAGAGTTTGAAGGCCACTCAACCTTTGGTTGTTGTTGCTGCAAACAGCATGTGTACTGTATCGACCCCAAAGGGGACCCCATATTCACATAAGATGGGCAAGAAGTGACTTGGTTGCTAGAGAGGGAGCTCCAGAACAGACGGTAAGGTGATATTTGTTATTTAGAAATCTGAGAAACGGATGCTCTGATACTAAATTCTTATTTTAAAATTTCTTTTCCTTCCCTCAAAAGTGAAATGAACTTAGCTGTCCAGGAAAACTTTACACCAATCTAGAGAGAGAGAGACGCTCACCAAGCGTACCTTTAGTTTCCACTCTGATACATGGAAGCGAAAATCAATTCTAAGATACGTCTTCTATTAACAAAAATTCTGTCACTAAAATGCTTTTAAACTTGATTTTTTTAAAAAGATCAATAAATCAAAAATGTTTCTTATGAACATTGAAACATTAACAGCGTGTGTGGAACTAAAGGAAATAGCATGGCAACTTTTTTCTGAAATGTCGATGAACTGAAAAAGGTCATTTCCCCGAGACTCAAAAATACCTTTGGGATATTAGATGTGTGTATAGACTTTTTTCTGTTAATATTCATAAGAGATATTTGAAAAAAAGTTTCAATTTCATGGGAAAAGTAAGTTTTTTCATAAAACGCTTGGAGCCTTAGCAGCACCTCCATCCGCACCCCCAGTTTCAGAAGTAATATGTCCCTGTCCACTTCATTTCATCACAGCGAAGAATTCCGCGTGAACACATGCAGCTGTTTATGATGTTTTCCGCTCCAAGTTATCAGTCCTAGCTCCCAAATAAATCCCTTCTTAATTAAAATCAGCACGTCCTGTTTCTCTTAAAATTTCCATGAAGGCCAGCTCCTGAAGCAGATGCCCCTTTTCCTTGGGGGAAAAATGGGGAAAAAATGGCTTCATTTCTCATCCTGCTGATCAACATGAGAGCAACAGAGAGGCCCAAGGCACATAGATCGAAAGAACCAAAAGGAACCACCTTAGCTTAGAGGATACGTGGACTCGCCATGAAAGGTATCACTTTCCAGAGGGGACTTCAGCCAGTGCCCGTACCCCCTGCTGAGGCATCTAGCTGGTCCCCGGTACCCCCTGCTGAGGCATCGAGCTGCCCCTGTACCCCCTGCTGAGGCATCGAGCTGCCCCTGTACCCCCTGCTGAGGCATCGAGCTGCCCCTGTACCCCCTGCTGAGGCATCGAGCTGCCCCTGTACCCCCTGCTGAGGCATCTAGCTGGTCCCCTGTACCCCCTGCTGAGGCATCTAGCCGGTCCCCTGTATCCCCTGCTGAGGCATCTAGCTGGTCCCCTGTACCCCCTGCTGAGGCATCTAGCTGGTCCCCTGTACCCCCTGCTGAGGCATCTAGCTGCCCCTGTACCCCCTGCCGAGGCATCTAGCCCAGGTGCACAGTGGCGGTGTCTCCCAGCCCCCGGGGAGAAGTGTTTGGGGGATCCCAGGCTGACCCTGAGCTGTGTGTGGGGTAGTGAGGAGGCCCCCATCAGAGGAGGCTTCTCACGGACACGGTAGGAGCCGCACCGAGGAACTGGGGGCGCGGCCAGGACTGGGGCTGTGGAAGTGCCTTGAGGAGACGTGCTGTGTCAGGGGGACCCCATTTTCCCTCAAGATGCACCTCGCTGTCTCGGCCAGCCCAGCCCCAACCCAGCCCCAGCCCAGCCCGAGCCCCAGCAGACGTGCAGTTTTCACTAACAACAGGGACCTGTTCCTTCCCGTGGGGATGATGCAACAGGCATGCACGTGTGTTTCTCTTTCTTTTGTGGATTCTTGTTTGAATGCAGTTCATACCAGTTTATCTCGGAGTGAGAAACCATCGAGTGGAATGTTTTACTTCATCGATATCTTAAGTGTGTGTCTCTCCCACGTCTAAGTAGAGGTGTTTCCTCCCGGCTCTGCGAGGGGCTACCCGTGGCCAGAAGGGCGTACCTTTCAGACGTGCACTCACTCACCTCGTGTAAAGGGAACGAGAAGAGGTGTCCCGAAGGGCTTTTCCAGAAATGCATTGTTTTGGTTTCAGAATAAAACCCTATTTTTTTAGACGCCGCACAGTCTGTCCTCCCCTGGAAAGCACCGGCCTTTACCTTTCCTCACGGTTAACCAGGTGCACCTTCCCCTTGGCGA
>NW_006293349.1:1632895-1635589 GCF_000327345.1 Myotis davidii
CCATCGACTTCTCCTCACCCCCGTGATGATGAGCCTGCACCCCGTACCGCTTCCTTACGATGCTAGATGGAAACCAACCGAGGCTTTCGCAATTGTAAACCTAGAGGATTTTGGTCACAGATGGTTCGCATTTGTGGATCCTTTGTACAGACTTTGCACATATCTGAAAAGCGAAGGTCTCCCTCGATTCCCCGGTGGGCTCGTGTACGAAAGCACAGCAGGGCCTTGAGACGTTATAAAGCCCATTTTTACGACGTGTGGGCAGTTGTGTCGGGATCACCCCTTTTGTAATTCACAGCACCCCGCGCAGGGCACACGTGTGGAGGAGTCGGAGCACTTCTCCGCCCTGGCCGTCATCTTCAGGTCCCTTCCCGGGTCTGAGTCCTCTGGGATCGACGCCTCTGACTGTTTTAGGGACCTGTGGGCAACCAGTACCCCCCAAAACTCCCCCGAGGGTGACGCTCAGAGTCACGTCTGCCTTTTTAGGGGATGAGTCACCCTGGCCCGTGCACTGGCTGTCTTTGTCGAGAATCTGACTGTGTGAACGTCCACCGCAGACCGAGCGCGGACAGCGCGCCCTGACTCCAGGTGTTTCTAGCTTTTGTATTCTTCGTCAGAGGAGGCCCGTCCCAGTGTACTTACGGCCGTTACTCCTGTATTCACTGCTGAAAACTGGAGCCACCTGAAGATCTGTCACATGTCACACACAGTTCATTAAAGATGATACGATAAACCTGAACATGTGCTCGAAGCCTTGTTCATTTTGGGCAAACGGCGACATACTCCTCTCTAAGCTGTCATTTAATCTGGGAAGAATGCAAGTATTAATTTTTAATTTATTCCGCTCCCTACAGTAAGATAAGCATTATACCTCTGATTACCCCTTGTTTAGAGGATGAACTTGACCTCTCTGCTTGTCGTGTTCTCCAAAGTTCACATGAGATAGACAACCTAGTTTTCCTCCAATGAGAAGACTTCTTAAGATAATGGATAGCATGTGAAATAAATTGCGATCCCCGAAATACCCAAGTGAGACGAGGATACGCCACCTCCTTCCCACCTTCGGGAAGTCCTCTGGGCTTTACACCGCAGACGGCGTGTCACCCGCGGCTGTTCGCACTTAGAGCGCCAGCGCTCCTTCGAGGGCCCTGCACTCACTCACTCAGACGCACTTAGGTCCCGGCCTTGGCACCTGGGGCTTCAGACGCTCTTTAGAAGCCTCACCGGCGCCACCTTTGGACAGTTTGTGTGACAGACGAGCGTGGGGCTGGAAATGCCATGTTAGTTGGTCAGTTCAGCCGGGAATTGGGCTCTGAATCCACTCAGCCACACGGTGGCCATTATGACGCCCAACCCTGGCACTGACGTGGGCACTTCCATCTGGATCCCTGCCCCGTACAAGCCACGGGGAGCTGCCCTGGCTCAGGGCCTGGCCTCCAAGGAGGGGAATCTGGAGTCTTTAAAAAAATATATATGTATATATATATATAGTTTTGTAATATATCTTCCTGGCAAGGGAAACAAGAGGGAAAAAATTTAAAAATGGGACTACATAAAATTAACAAGTATTTGCACAGTAAAGGAAACCATCAACAGAACAAAAAGACAGCCTATGGATTGAGAAAAGATATTTGCCAATGATACATCTGATATGGATTAATATCCAAAATTCGGGGCATGTGCCCTGCCTGGGAATTGAACCCTGACCTCCTGGTTCATAGGTCAACACTCAACCACTGAGCCACGCCGGCAGCTGGCCGGGCGGAGTCTGGGGTCCTAAGAGAATGATGCAGCCCCTGACGAGTCCTGCAGGAGCCAACCCACAGGGAAGGGGCGGGGAGAGGGCAGCTCATTCATCACAATCGGAGACTCAGCCGCCAGGCAGGTGACTTCAGCTGCCGGTCATCACGTTCTCGCCTCCAAAGCAGCAGAGGAGACTGGCCAGTAACAGCCACAGGAAAGGGGGCTGGTTGGAGTTGGGTGTCTGAGTGAGTTTATCAGACAAACGGTGAGAAAACCTTTTCTTCAAATGTGTATGTAACTCGCCCACCAGCACTGGGTCAGGTGGCAGCCAGCAGGGCCCCTTCCTGGGAGCTCTGAGCTGGAACAGTTACCTAAACCGCGGTGCTGCTTGATCTGGGCTCAATAAACCACCTTCGGGGCTTTAAAAAGAAACAGGTGCGGGACGCCAGCGGCATTGACTTACGTACGGTTTTAGCTCAGTGTCCAATGCGTTCAGTATTTTTTTCGTTACAAAAACGTTCAGAGCGCCACTGGAGAAAAGTCGTCTAGAAATCAATCACAATTGTGATTTTAAAAACCAAAAAGTTAATCAACTCCGTTACACAGGTGAGAAAACTTTTCACCAAATGTGTGTGTAACAGCCAGCGTCAGGGCCACACCTGTGCTGGCGGCTGAGCCGCTGCAGGAACACGTTTCCCTGCGTTGCCTGCTCTGGTGGACACGCACCTTCCCATTTCCGTGGGGAAAGCTCACGTGTTGAAAAGTCGATGCTGTCTTTTCCTTCCCTTTGTGGACAAAACCTTCCCTGGTTGGACCTGTATTTCCTGGCTTTACACCCACGCTCGCCGTGGCTGTGAACGACAGCCCACCGCCCCGCGGGACCCGCCGGCTCCCAGGGGTTTCCTGGAAGTTTCCCGCTCACGGGGTGCCGGCTCTCAGCCCGCGGCCCCC
>NW_006293349.1:1636949-1637206 GCF_000327345.1 Myotis davidii
TACATTCCACCTCCTTTCCAACAGCAACTTTGCAGAGTGCCCTCTCGCACTCCAGGACCCCTCAGGGGATATTGGAGAGCCAGTGTCGGCCTGATCCCCGCAGGCCATGCTGAGGGACCCCCACCTGCCAGAGGGACCCCGCTCACTCTGCAGATACCCTTCGAGGTACAGCACCACCCCAGGGGTTAGAGGCCGGGGAGGGGCTGTGGGAGGTTGGCTCCACGGCGTGTCTGGTCCGTCCGTCTCGCCCAGTCTGG
>NW_006293349.1:1641335-1643421 GCF_000327345.1 Myotis davidii
CTGTGTTGGCTCACTGAGAAGTCAGAGGGGGGAGTGGCGCAGGGCCTTGGCCCTGGCTGGTATGGCTTAGTTGGTTGGAGCATCATCCCGTGCACCAAAAGGTTGCGGGTTCGATCCCCAGGGGGCGTGTATGAGAAGCAACGAATTGATGTTTCACTCCCACATCTATGTTTCTCTCTCTCCTTCTCCATTCCTCTCTCTCTAAAAATCTTTAAAAAGAAATGGCATGCTATCACTTCTGCCCACATTCCATTGGCCAAAGTATTTGACTTAACTGAGCTGTAAATTAATGGGGCAGTTCCCTTTGTGGACAAAACCTTCCCTGGTTGGACCTGTCTTTCCTGGCTTTACACCCACGCTCGCCGTGGCTGTGAACGACAGCCCACCGCCCCGCGGGACCCGCCGGCTCCCAGGGGTTTCCTGGAAGTTTCCCGCTCACGGGGTGCCGGCTCTCAGCCCGCGGACCCCATTAAACCTCGGGGCTGACGGCGCGTCTGCCTCAGGCAGCCGGGCGGTGAGCACGCTCCCGGGAGTCGTGGCTGTGACCCTCGGACACGGAGAAGACAGTCACCCACGTTTACGTGTTTGCTGTGGGCTCTGTCAGCTCCCCTGCTCTCTGACCATCCGAACGTCCTACAGAAAGGTACACAGATTCACTATTCTGGGCAGGCTGTGGGTGGAATGTTCTCTGTGTAGCTTACTACTGTGGTAAGAAAACTCAGTGGTGGCGGAGTTATCATTAATAAGTTCGACTAGTACAGGGATATTGTCTATATCTTTCTTTGAGCGGAAAGTAAATTTTACGGCATTGTTGTTTTTCTCTACGAGCATCCCACACGTATGTGGAAAGAATCCCATTCTATGCTATCCAGTGGAACGTTTGAAAATAGTGATTCAATACAAGAAAAATCTCCTTCCTTCATTTAAGTAATAATAATTGTTTTAATCAGCATAAAGTCAGATATAAAAGTTCAAAAAATATTCATAATTCATAACATCCTGAACATACTCATCAAAACACCTAACACTTTAAGTCTTATAAAGAGTGAACTAATTTCCTTTATGTGTAGTTAGTTCTTCATGGACAAATAGGCAAAATGACAACAGAGAATTTTATACCCATTTGTCAAAGTATTGTTTTATGTTCTACAAAGAAAACATTTTATGTTCAATATCCGGATATTAGAAAATTCTGATGTTAGCCAAACGTGTATTTTGATAACTGAACTCCTTCCAATGTTTTATATAAAGGGTGAGGCACAGGCCTTCTTGACTGATGATGGCATTTATTTCTAAGTTTCCTCACACAGTTAGCACACCTCGTAGACAAACCAAGTTCAGTTGTACCCCAACTGACAATAAGATCGGAATCTTCTGGAGGTGTTTGGTCTCCTGTTTTCCTCTCTGATGTTGGCACCAAGAATCTTCTTCAGATTGTGGTTGATACGTTGAGAGCCTTTGGTCAGCTTCTGGCTTTGACCGGCGTCGTTGACCCGGGGGCCTCCCGTTCCAGGGGGACAGATGTTATTCTCGCGAGCGATAGAAGGAAGAAATGTTTGAGATGGTATTCTCCCAAAGGATCCTGTGGGTAAATCGTGAAAATACCGGGGGAAGTGTTGCCTGATTTTATACTCGTAGATTAATCTTCTTGAATTTGCATCGTCTACGTTGATAGCGTACAGGTCACCTGTGGTCATTTCCTGGTGGATGTCTGTGGGACGCTGAGGCGTCTTTGACGTTTCAGAGTTACGTTGGTGGATGCTAGGCAAAGTCCCAGCTCCGTGTTGTTTTATGACTAACCCGGTACCAGGAACAAAGAGCCCTGGTTGCTCCTGCTTCGACAGGTAGGCGGCCCCTGTGTTTGGGACGGAGCGGTGTCCGCGTCCGTTCACGGCTGTGTCTTTCCAGAGCAGAGGGTTGTAGATGACTTGTCCGTCAATGGGGCAGGCGTTGCTCTTGTGCAATAACCAGCTGTCGATACATTTCCTGTGAAACTTAAAACAAGGTTATGAGTTAACTGAGGGTATGAATCTCTTGCTTATAATGTATACTGGAGGCCCGGTGCACGAATTCGTGCACATTGAAA
>NW_006293349.1:1643501-1653115 GCF_000327345.1 Myotis davidii
TGAGTTACTATTAAAACTAGCAAAAATGAAAGGTAATCATAACTTATCAAGTTTTATAAAAATGTTGAAGAGGTTCTCTTAAAAATGTAATTGGTTATGAGTTATGCGTTTTTTCAAAACAAAACACAAAACCACGATAAATGTGGCATAGCTTATAGTATTATTATAGGTCTATTTTATTTTCATAAAATGTAATATACCTATATTATTATGTCCATTTTCAACATTGAAATGGAAAGCCTACTATGGGTATTATTTATGTAATTTTGTTTAAGACTACTTATCTAAGCCATTAATTTTACTCTTTCTAATGAATGAAAATGATTAAATAACACAAAAAAAAGTCATAGCCAACAAGAGTTGACTATTGGTCTGATGATGGTGAGATAAAATAAATCACGTTGTTGGGGCAAAAACAGTCAGACATCTTAAGTGAGTGTGACTCTACAGCTATCCATGTCTGTTTATTGGAACAATTTCGTTCCACCAGTTGGTACTCTTACTGCCTTCACCTTCCTCTCGGCAGCCACAGTCCGTTCTGTGTCTGCGTGTGTTTCTGTATCGGCAGCGGCAGAATGGTCCCGGGGATTAAAGTCCTGCACAGAGAACAGAGCCGACAGTGTTGTCAGCACCATGGTGGTGCCAGGCGGGCCCTGGAAATACTGGGAGACACTGGTCAAGGCGATGGCTGCCTAAGCTCCATGCTGCACCCGGAACTAATGCGAGATAATACTGAAGGCGAACTGGAAACTAAAACTAAAACAACTGAAAGCTAAACTAAAATAAGTAAGTTTATTTCAGGAAAAACCTGGTTACCAACTACATGGCGATAAGCAACATTACACTCCGATTCTAGTGCGCTCATTTGAAATAATAACCAACTCTGTCAAGTTAAGCATCTCTGTTTCCTCCAAAGACTCATAAAAATACATTAAAAAGTTAGTACTCTGACCCGGCCGGCGTGGCTCAGTAGTTGAGCATCGACCTGGGAACCAGGATGTCACGGTTTGATTCCCAGTCAGGGCACAAGTCAAGGCGGTGGGGAGAGATGGGGGCGCGCAGGAGGCAGCCGATCCAGGATTTTCTCTCATCATTGATGTTTCTCTCTCTCTCTCCCTTCCCCTTCCTCTCTGAAATCAATAAAATATACACATAAAATCTAGTATTCTGTAAGCCTTTCCTTTTGACAGATAGCTACAGTAGATGCAAGACTCTACCTTAAAGGGCCAGTCTCTCTTTCCTGGACAGTATGCACAGAAACGAGCCCTAATCAAGAGGAATCCACTCTTAGGGGCAAGGCTGCCGTTTTGAGGTCTCTCTGCTCCTCTACAGACGCTGCTCCGTTTGAACATCTGCACGTACAACCCCGGAGAGAAAGCGGAGGCTTTTGTGGCCCCTTCGTCTGGGAAAGCTGGCCGCAGGGAGAGCGGGCCAGCGGGGGACCCACCTTGTGGGAGCAGGGGAGCAGCCTGGCGTACTGGCTGGGGCAGAAGGCCTGCAGGCAGAGGCGGCACTGGAAGCCGGGCCCCAGCAGCTTGCTGTTCTTCGTGATCATCAGCAGGGGCAGCGACCGCACCACGGGCCTGGGCGTGTGCACCTGGCTGGGGAGGGTGAGCGGAGGTGAGAGCTCGTCCGGGACTCCCCGCTCAGGAGGCTCGTCCATGAGGGAGCCACCTCCGCAGCGGTTATGAACAAACACCTGCTTTCCTGGACGGAAAAGAGTCAGTCTCGGACGGCAGACAGTTCCACAAAGTCTACTGTCTTGATCCTGAACAAGGAGGAACCAACATTCACATCCACGTCATCAGGAATCAGGTGTAGGCCCAGCCAGTGTGGCACCGACCTAGGAGCCAGGAGGTCAGGGTTCGATTCTGGCCAGGGCACAGGCCCGGGCTGTGGGCTCGACGATCCCCAGTGTGGGGGAGGGGGGGAGCGTGCAGGAGGCAGCCGATCCATGGTTCTCATCATGGATGTTTCTGTTTCTCTATCCCTCTCCCTGCCTCTCTTTCTCTAAAAGAAATCAATAAAAACATTTTAAAAAAAGAATGAAATTTAGTCATTTCGATTTAAAATAGTAATCTGAAAACCAGAGCAGAATTTTGATGAGAATCATACCAATTATTTCAGTCTGAGCCAACAGACTCAGACTGAAATATAAATATATATATTTTAAGAGCATACGACTCATTGGCTCTCCTGTCTGGTGGGAAGGAAGGCGCTCACTGGCCGCGTTAGATGTTCCCGCTGCTGTGATAAGCCTGCAGATCCTATTGCCCGATGACCTCACTTCCCGGGGGGGGACGCTGACCCTGTCGGTATTGCCGGACCGGGTGGCTGTGGCTCTGAAAGGACCAGGCCCATTTTGCACCCAGAGTCACAACCAGCAGAGCTGAGGGTGAACGCCTCCCTGTACTCAAAAGCCGCTGGGGACGCACGTCCCCGGCGTTCGTGGGAACACCCCAGGCCTCCTGCTCCTCCGTAGATGCACCGGTGGCTCCAGGGCCCGCTTTTACCAAGGCCACCCGAGTCCCAGGGAAGATGCACCCGTTTCCATCAGCTCAGCGTCCCCTGACCCCCGAGTCTCCCTCCTGTGTGGCACGCTCTCTGTCTCCAATGTCCTGCCGCCAATGCTCGCTGGCCTTCCCACACATTGCCCGCACCCTGAGCCGTATGGCTCCTCATCCCCTCGGCCAGGGCCCAGGGCCCAGGGAAAGGAGACAGAGCCTCTGTTTAGGTGCATGAAGGGCGGTGGTCCCCAAAGTGCCCACAGGGCATGGGCTAAATATCCCCTGGGTTATGTGTATCTATAATAATAAAAGCATCATATGCTAATTAGACCTGATGTCCTTCCAGACGTCCTTCCAGATGTCCTTCCGGACTACCTTCTGGATGAAGTCAGGGCTGCAAGGGAAGCCCAGGTCCCAGGTGCCTGCCAGTGGCTGGAGGGAAGAATAGGTCCTAGGTGCCAGAGGGAAGCCGGTGCGGCAGATGGGGGGAAGGCCGACTCTTGCACGAATTTCGTGCATCTGGCCTCTAGTATACACTGACCGGCCAGATTATTATGACCACCCCATCAGTACAATGAAGTGAATTAGTTATGCAAATAATAATAATAATAAAACCTTGAGAGTATTTGCATAGGAAGTTTTCAATATTCAGTGTTTTTGGAAGTGTCAGTGAAGTACTGATGGGGTGGTCATAATAATCTGGCCACTCAGTGTATATATACATTTTGTTTGATTAATTCACTGAAATTATTTTTTAAAAAGTATTCAATTTTATTCCACCCTTTAAAAATGACCTTTTGCATATATTTTACAATGTAGCTAGTAGGTTAATAAAAGCAGCAACTTCGATTTTTTTAGTAGTTAAGGGGCATGACACAAGGTCTGGGGGCCTGCCCACTGGAGAACAGAACAGTCCCGTCTGTGTTCTGATCACAGCCAATCGCTCGGCACTCTCCCTGCAAGAGGGTGTGTGTGTGTGTGTGTTGGGCGGGGGAATGGAGGAGGGGGAGGAAGTTTCCTGGAGGGGATGTTTCTGATGACGCAGGGCCAACCACATCAGAACAGATCTCAAATCCCCCTGCAGGGGTCCTTTTCTTCTTCCTCTTTAAACCACTTTACGATTTATTATCTCAAACTTTACTGTTGACAGTATTACATGTGTCCCCCTTTTCCCCATGGACCCCTTCTAGCCCACCTGCCCTCTGGGATTCATCACTCTGGTCCATGCTTCCATGTCTCTGGAGCTACTTTGTTCATCGGTTTATTTTGTTCATTAGATTCCACATGTGCGTGAGGTCATGTGATACTTGTGTTTCTCTGACTGGCTTATTTCATTTAGCATGACACTCCCCAGGTCCCTCCATGCTGTCTCAAAGGGTGCGAGAGCCTTCTTTTTACTGCTGCATAGTGTTCTGTGGTGTAAGCGGACCCACAGCCTTCTTATCCACTCACCTGCTGATGGGCACTTGGGCTGTTCCCAGATCTTGGCTACTGTAAATGGTGCTGCTGTGAACACAGGGGTGCATACATAATGGGTCAGTTTTAATTTTACATCTATTAAGATGATCATTTAATTACTGTACTACTTCCCCAGGACCTAGTGCAACCTCTGGTAGAATTAATACTAATGACAGACGACGTGATTGGAATATTTGCCGTGTGTGTTAACTCCCTTCAGACTCACAGAAGTCCTGCACAGCTGGTTTTAGAGTCATCCCCATGCAATGCGGATGTCTCTGCCCGAAGGCAGGCAGCCGGCCTGGCTGCCCTGGGCCTGGGTTTACGCCGTCTGACCCCAGGCCTCGCTCCCCACCTGCTTACGGCAATGTCCCCTGGCCTGTCATGAGGACTCAGTGTGTATTTATCGAACAAAGGACTGAATGAAACTTGTCAAACTCAATCGTTATATAAGTACCCCACGTCCTCCACGAAATTTCTGAGAAGCTCACCCTGGCTTTTCTTGAAAATGTGGTGTCTGTTCTTCTATGTCATTGCTAATATCTCTGTATTTTCCAGTCTCATCGGATCTCTTTTCTAGCAATTTCCATCTTTGATTTCTCTTCTGTAATAGAGAAAACGTACATGTTTCTGTGCCGATCACAAACACTTTTATTTCGCAAATTAAAGTTCATAGGCTGCATGTCAGTAACATGATATGAAACTCAGTCTGTAGTGGTCAGATCTCTTTAAGAATGCGTCGTCAGGTCCGATGGCTGTCCTGACGGCTGTGTACAACGCAGTTACTGTGCTGGGTTTTACAGATCACGAATGTACGTACCAATTGCCCGGCACATCCCTGTGGGAAAGAGCTCTCCAAAGGGTAAGGTCCTTGGTGTCTATTCAGTCTCATGTCACTCTTCTCCAGAGTGTCACCGAGTCCTGTTGTTCTCAGACGCACTTCATTCCGTTTCCCAGGGGACCCACACGGTGTCCCTCGGGGACACTCACCTCCCGGAAAGTGAACGCGTGGGAGCCGTGGCTGCAGCTGGGGAAGCAGTCCTGGCACAGGTGGTACTCCTCGCACTGGGTGCACCTGGACACGCGGGCAAGGAAAACCCAGTTATTTGGATGTTTGGGATGAAGAATTCTGGCCACAATTTCCTGGGAACCAGGCAGATGTGCGGAGGCCCATCTAAACGTCCCACCTTGTGTTAGTTTCCTGTTGCTATGGTAACAAGCGTCAACACAGGCAGCAGCCTGAGCAATGCCTGCTCATTAGTTACTGTTTTGTAAGACAGAAGCCTGATGGTCTCCGTGGCTGAAATCCAGGGCCCAGGAGCTTGCACTTCCTCTTGGACGAGAGCGCTCTCCTGTCCGTCCACCTTCCCGGCCGCCCGCCCTCCTGCTCCTCCTGTGACCCCCCCTCTTCACCTCAGGGAAAGCGGGGCAGCACCTCTGAGCCTGCCCTCCCGCTCACAGCGCCCCCCTCTTCTGTGTCCCCTCGTCCTGTCCCCCGGGCTGACGCTGGCCCCAGGGACGCAGGAGAACGAAGGGCCGTGAGCGAGGGAGTTCGTCCAGGACCATCAGCAAAGCCGGGCCCAGGACCCCAGGGCGGTGCCACTGGGCATCTCCATCTGGCTCAGGATGGGCCTGCAGAGCCCTGCCCTCGGGCGAGGGAAGAGCAGGAGACAGTGAAGTTCTGGGTCCTGGCTCCCTACCTCCCAGTCTGGAAACCCTCCCCACAGGCCCAGCGCCCATCGGGCAGGGAAAACGCTCCCTTAGGAGGGGAGGCGGGAGGCGGCCAGATGCCTGGGCCACAGGGAGGAGGGAACTGGCCCCCCAGGGCCCTCGGACACTCACTTGTAACACCGCCCCTCGATCGGGCACAGCCTGCAGCTGTTGCAGGGGATGCCCAGCTGCTTGTCCAGCCGCTCCTTCTCCGCCACGGTCACCAGTTTGCTCGCGTTTTTGAATTCCTCCAAGATCAGGCTTAAGGGTGCAAAGTCTTCCCGGCACAGCGGACATTTCAGCATAGACGTGCTGGATACTGCGTCCTGGTACTTGGCCAGGATCTTCATGCATTTGATGTGCACGTTATTGCCACAGCCGAACCTGTGAGAAATGAAGTGAGGCTGCCATCTGTGTACACAAGGCTCTGTAAATGCGTGTCAAGACAGTGTTCTCTGCTACCATCTTTATTCCCATAAAAACAGACCCGAGCTTCCAGCTATAACTCGTTTGCCTACGTCAACGCCCACTCTATCTTCTCCTGTCTGTCTAGTCTGTCATCTTTAATTTACTGCATCAGAACTCCAAGCTAACTCCCCCATTCAACGAAATGGTGGTAAAAAATTTTGCAGCATGAAAATATTTTCCATTTGTAAAGTGAGAATGCACATAGTATTAACAAAAACGAACATTATAATAGTGATTATTACTTTTTAAAAAATATATATTTTTATTGATTTCAGAGAGGAAGGGAGAGTGAGAGAGAGAGAGAAACATCGATGAGAGAGAACCAGTGATCTGCTGCCTCCTGCACGCCCCTCACTCGGGACCGAGCCCGCAACCCGGGAATGGAGCCCTGAGCTGCTGGCTCCTCGGCCGATGCTCACCACGGAGCCACACCGCCAGGGCCGGCTCCCTTTTTAAATAAAACGCACGCTGGGAGCAGGTGCCACCTTCTCTTTCTGGAAACCTCGCGGTGTGCGGCATCACCCAGTGAACGTCTCCTGAGAGACACCGTGTTTGGGGAAGTGGTGAAAACTACGTGTGGATACAATTTTGGAAAATGATCAGGAGGGAAAACAAAGAATGAAAAAATGCTCAATCGCAAACGGCTGTCCCCATTTTCCAAATCCGGCTGCCTTCGAGAAAGCTGACGGTGACACTTAATGAACCGTGTGTGACACTGAATTATTAGGTTTACAGACAGAGCTCTGAAAAACAGAATTTTCTTTTTTATCATTTAAAGTAAAATAATCTTTACTTTTGGAAAACTCTCTGTAACCACTCTAAACCATGGCATTTATTCGTGTGTTAAGAGAGAAATGTCCAGAATATTCGACTTTAATAAACTTAAAGAGAACAGAGTCGAGTTAGGTTTCCATTTTCACCCTTTAAAATGTAGCCCGGAAATAGTCAGAGTAAGAACAGGACCTCCCACAACATATACATTAGGAGACAAGAGGAGGCCAAGGAGCCCTGACTGGTCTTGCTCAGTGGACAGAGCGTCGGCCTGCGGACTGAAGGGTCCCAGGTTCGATTCCGGTCAAGGGCATGTACCTAGTTGCGGGCACATCCCCAGTGGGGGGTGTGCAGGAGGCAGCTGATCGATGTTTCTAACTCTCTATCCCTCTCCCTTCCTCTCTGTAAAAAAAATCAATAAAATATATTTGAAAAAACAAAAGAGAAGGCCAAGGAAACACGGCGTGTAAATGTATGTTTGCCGACAGCGTGCCATCCCGGCGTCGGTCACAGACACATGGCGTGAGGGGGTTTTCACGAGGTGTGGGCGGGAACAGCACCTGCAAAAGGTGACAGGGAGCCTCTTCTCCAGCAGCAGCTCCTGGCAGATGGAGCAGATGTCCTCTGGGCCCACCTCCTTCCGCTTCACGCCCCCGTCGCCTTCCGTGTGCGCACGCGGGTCGTTGGCTGGTTTGGGGGCCGATGGCAGGCGGCCCACCCCCCGAAGCAGGTCGTCGATCTCTCCTTCCACCAGGCCCAGCTGCAAAGCGTCTAGGGGACCCCCCCCGACACCCCGTGTTAAAGTCCAGCAGCATGAGGGCGGCACAGACGTGACGGCTGGTGCTGCGAGCCGGCCCTTTCTGTCCAGTGTCAGGGGACAGCGCGGGCGAGTGACTACATCACCTTCACCACGGCTTTGTTTCCCTTCGGAGCCAAACGGCCAGGAAAGACCGATTTATAAAAAGAGTGGGCAGTACTTCGCTTTCCTCACTACCAGAGCCTGTGCAACGAGTGCATGTGAAGGGTTTTGGGTTAATTGTAGGATTATAATTTGTGAACCTCAAAATAGTTTGTATAAAAGCACATACAACTTACATTCATGATTCCTTGGGAGCTTGAATTTTTTCAACAAGATCCTAAGATTCACAAGCAGAAAAACAAAACAACACATTTATTTCTGATAGGACCTCAAAAATCACCTCATTGTAATTTTATAGAATTCACACTACTGGATGCAGAGGATAAACTGAAAACCCCCACCAGCTTTGTTATGAAAGCAGTCCCATTTATGTTTTAAAATGAGCACGTGTGAAAAAAGTATGATAAATGGAAACGAGAGACATTTACAGTAAAGGAATTTGCCAGACAGGGTCCAGGCATTTCCTCATGACATCAGGTCCTTTGCAGAGAGGCTAGTGGGGGAATTCGGGGGTTCACAGGACCCTTTAACTTTCCCAAACGTCTCCTCCTCCCAGAAATGGAGTGATTTTCTGGAGAGAGCACCAAATGGCTATTTTCCTACATGAGCCATTGTACTGTATGACAGGAAAAATATTTTCAAAATTACCAATGAAAATGGAATATGACTATTTTTTAAAAGTGGGTAATATATATATTAAATTTGTACTGAATATATCAAATATATTTCAGTATATTAAATACTTGTATTATATTTCCATCCGGTTGATAGTTAATATACAGTAAAACCTGAGTTACGTGACATAAGTAACAGGAAAGACTGCCCTTGCCCCAAGGAAGCTGGCAGAAAATAAAAATGGGAAAAAAGATATTTTAATGAGAATAATAATAAAAGCAAACAGCAAGTTTTGAAAGGGCCATCCATATTTGATAGCTTTACGATAACCAGAGCAAGTAACTTGTTAGTAGATGCTCAGTAAAAACTGATCAAAACAAAAAATTTGGTAAATAAAAGCATTAGGAATAACGGATGTTACACTGTTTTTTTTTAAAAACCTATAAACAAAAAGCATTAGAAATATGAGATACACAGTATTTTCTTACAATCTTGTTGATTTTTTTCTCTCTCAGATATCAATCACAAATTTTCTATAATAATATAATGAATGACTTTTTGACATTAGTATAGTAGATAAACAAAACGAATTGAGTTAAACTAAATGCACATTTATTACTTTATTTCTGGAATTCCCTTACAAGTAGATTCTGACATTAGAGGACAAATTTCAGATTTGATAGAAGAATCTCCAGTTAAGTCCTACTTCTATCTTGAAAGACAGTGTCAAATGCTTATTGAAAAGGAAAACAATAAGCTAAAGAATATACACGCTAACCAAACGCATAGTTATCAATGACGTGAATTGCCGGGAGCCGCTCCATCCTTGCTGTTTCAAGGGACCTGGTATATATGGCATGCTGTTCTTAATATGTTTGCTCACCTTCTTGGTGCTATGTATTTTAACCAAGGTCACCTCTCCGAGAAAGGCTGTTTCCCCAGGTAGGGATTTTCCCCTGAAGTTAGGGAGGAAATAAAACCCCTTAACTAAGTGCCAGGCGGGTAATTAATCACTTTAACTACGAACAATCATGCTTAAGCTGAATAATCTTTACTCCCTGGAATGGAGATAAGAAACGCCCTAACCTTTGGAATAGAGATTGATAGGATTGAATAAACTGGTATAAATACAGATGTAACAGGACAACAGGACACAGAACATAGAA
>NW_006293349.1:1653810-1656093 GCF_000327345.1 Myotis davidii
ACTACAAACAATCATGCTTAAGCTACATAATCTTTACTCCCTGGAATGGAGATAAGAAACGCCCTAACCTTTGTAATAGAAATTGACAGGGATCGAATCAACTGGTATAAATACGAATGTAACAAGACAAGACACAGAACTTAGGAGACAGAACCTATACAGTACTTAGAGACAGAAGAACTTCGCTGGAGAGAACATGGCAAAAGATCCTGGACAGAACCTGGCTACAGAACCTGGCTGAAGAACCCAGCTACAGAACTTGGCGACCGAACCTGGCTGGAGAACCTAAACCGAACCTGGCTGGAGAACCTAGCGAGAGAACATGGCTACAGAGCCTGGCTGGAGAACCTGGAGAACGTGGCTGGAGAACCTAGCAAGAGAACATGGACACAACTTGGCTGGAGATTGTGGCTAGAGATCCTGGCTAGGCTGCTGATCAACTGAACGCTGTCTCCGTGTCATTCCTTCTTCGCCGACTCCGTCCACACCTTTGGGGACCCCTGGACCTGCTGGGGTTGGACCCCAGCAGTGAATGATCAGGGAGTCTTTCCCTGTCCTATCGATTTCATATTTGTACGTGATGAGAACATACACATTAATTTTTATTAAAAATGTTAACCTTCAAAACACGTAGAGGTGGTAGCATATTTTAAGTTAAACCACACTTAAGAGTGAATAAAACACCCTGGAGTATACTGATGAGCCGTGACCATTCTGCCTGTATTCGTCCCCAGCACCGACTTCCTTCCACCCCGCACGGCTCACCCCCGGGAAGGGCCCCCGCTGTCCCTGTGGGAGGCGGTGTGGCTGCCACTTACCAGCAGATGTGCCTGCACAGCTCCCGTCTTTTCTGAAACGTGGGGCAGTTACAGATGTGCGGGTTTCCGAGGAAAACCTTGAAAGCAAAAACGCACACTTTCTAAAGCTCCAGGCAGCTTGTGGGGTTAGGGCAGCGGTCAGCAGACTCATTCGTCAACAGAGCCAAACATCAACAGTACAACAACTGAAATTTCTTTTGAGAGCCAAATTTTTTAAACTTAAACTATATAGGTAGGTACACTGTTATTAACTTAATTAGGGGACTCCTACGCTGGCCTTTGCTAAAAACGTCCTCAATCTGATGGAGGGACGTTCGCTGAGGTCGACCCCTTCCAACCCTCCCATCCACACTCGTCCTGTGTACTTGTCTCATCTATCAGTGGTCGGCAAACTGCGGCTCTCGAGCCATATGCGGCTCTTTGGCCCCTTGAGTGTGGCTCTTCCACAAAATACTACGTGTGGGCGTGCACATAGAGTCCGATTGAAACTTCGTGGCCCATGTGCAGAAGTCGGTATTTTATGGAAGAGCCACACTCAAGGGGCCAAAGAGCCGCATGTGGCTCAAGAGCCGCAGTTTGACGATCACCGGGTTAGGGTAAAGCTAAATGAACAAATGATTAGATTAAAGATTTCAAGGGGTAATCCGGCCTCCGTGACTCTGAAGGGTTTCATCTCGGCTACAGGGCACCTTAGTTCTTGAGGCCAGTCTGATGCCTCACGCCTTTCCATTGTGTAATGGTTAGCACTCTGGACTCTGATGCCTCACGCCCATCATCCGTGGCCTTCGCCTCCTTCAACAACGTGCCTGGTCACGCAACACTGTTTTTAAATGGCCTACACTCAGGCAAGGGGAAAGATGGCTAATTTTAAAAATCTCTCTCTCTCCTGCCTTGCAGTGAAGCTAAAGACCTTTCTAAGATTTTGGGTTTTTGTTTGTTTGGTGCATTGGAATGGGTGAGTTTATCTCATTTAATTTGATCCAAGGAGACTAATTGTATTCACCACGTCTCGTGGCTGAGCACAGTGAATGCGGTGTTGTAAGCAGAGTGATAAAAGGATGTACTAATTGGAGAAGCCGGTGAGGAATCCGCGGTCACTGCTTCCAGTGCATAAAACCACTCAATTTCCACGCCGACCAGCTGCTGGGAGTGGCTGGTGGCTGGTGGCTGAGCGGTGAGGGTAGGATGTGCGGATATTCCAAATATCCGCGGGTTTTTTTTAAGGGTCTTATTAGCTTGAGAGTGACTAATGGGTCGGGGAAAACCGATTTCGGATATTTAGCAAATACAGCCGGTTTGCAGACAGAGGGTGGACTTTCCATGTCCTGTCGTGCGGGGCAGGTGGGGACTGTTGGGGGCTCGTGCGGGGCAGGTGCGGGCCGGACGGTCTCAGGTCGCTTTGCCCGCAGACCTCGCGCTCAGACCACAGGCTCCGCTCTCCACCCGCAGGCCGGGGCGCCCTCCC
>NW_006293349.1:1656227-1661400 GCF_000327345.1 Myotis davidii
GATACTTATATTACCAGATGTTAGTAGCTTACCAAAACATACAAAAAAGGCCGACAGGATTATTTTTCTTTTTAAAATTTTTTTTATGTTTTGTTAATCCTCGCCTAAGGATATTTTTCCATTGATTTTGAGAGTGGAAGGGAGGGGGAGAGACAGAGCGAGCTGGGCCTGCGCGGCTGTGGGTCTCTGGGCCTCCGGGTCCTCCCTCGGGTCCCGCGGGCCGGGCCGTAGCATATTCATTAAGACATAATTTTAAACATTCAAAGTAAATGAGTGACAACCCACCCTTTCTAAATAACAAGGAGAATGAGGGTTTAGAATGAAGACACTTCATTCAGCAGCCGTCCACTGTCTCCATATATGTGTGTGTATTTATCTATCCAGCCATGTATACAACATGCTCCATATGTACATATACACTTATATGTAAGGATATCCTATAAAGTAAAAGCCTAATATGCAAATTGTCCCCTCAGCCTGGAGTTGAACCAGGTGGCCCGCCAACCACCTGTGGCCCCTCCCCAACCCGGCCCAGGCGATCAGGGTGGGCTGGCCGGACCCACCTGTGCACGAATGTGTGCACCGGGGCCTTAGTATATACATATATATTTCCATATGTATTTTATCTCCATTTATATTATATATAATATATAGTTACTTAAGAATGCCCTTGAAAACAGCTTTAAAAATACAGTAGTAAATGGGAGAAAAAAGGGAACATATGTAATACTTTTAACAATAAATATTAAGAAAAACAATAGTAAATAATTGGTAAAACAGTTGTGTTTTACTTAATGCAATTAGATAATGACACACTGAGTGTAAGTGATAAACAGCATTCAGGAAGGTTATATGTTTAAGACACAATAGTCATTGTGTAAACTGAATGTAGGTTCAGAAGTTCCATTTGGGGGGATGATGAAAGCAGCAGTGTTCACGCTTTCCCAAACATTAGCAAGAGAAAGCACAGATGGCTAGCCGTCTTGCTGCAAGACGTTTGTTTTGGTAGCTGTCAGTTAAGACTTGAAAAACAACATTTTTAAAGCCAGGTGACTGTCCCACATGCTTGCTTCATTTCTTAAGAATGTGTTACAGGGGTGACATTTTGCAAATATTAAATTGGGGAATTAAATTCTCCTTTGAATCCACCGTGTTCCCCTCCAGATTACATTTTGAAACATACTGCCCCGGAAAGAGGAAAGGGGTTAGTCATCTGTAAACTTCCAACATATAAGATATGTGTTAGCTCCTTCAGCAATACAATTTGGTCGCGAAAGACAGGACGTAATAAACTACTATCGCTCCAGATGGAGATAGAAAAGAGGGGCCTGGAGTGCTAGACGTTGGAACTGCGTGGGAGCCAATGCCCTGAGGAGGCGGGAGGAGGAGGACGGAGAGTCAGAGGAAGAAGCCAGCTGCCCATCTCCACGTGGGAGTGTGCGTGGGGGGCTGGTGGATGATGTGGAGGGATGGACTGCAGCAGGAGATGGGTTTGGGAAGTCTGAGAACACTGGGACGGGAGTGTGGGGAGAGAACGTAATACTTTTTGCAGAGAGAGAATGTGAGAATGTTGGTGGTATATTTTCTGTGGTCTTGAATAATCTAAATAGTCTTAAAGTTGATTTCACAGGTAAATGACAATTTGGTTGGGTATAAAATACTTGGATTAAAATCTTTCATCTGCAACTCTAAAGATAATGCTATATATTCTCAGGTGATCCATGATTTAGAGGGTGTAAGTCTGAGACTAGCCCAATTTTTTTTTATCTTTTAAGTAATGGCAACACTTCTATTCCCATAGCTTAAAAATTCTCAGTATATCACACTCCAATGAGGATCATTTCAAGAGCTGTTTTTCATTAAATTTTTCTGGCACTTGGTTGACCCAGTGTCTTTGTCTATGATATTAGTGATATTGCTTCTGCTGTATTGGTTCAGATTCTTTTTAAGGAACATACATTAGCTGTATTTTGTATCTGATTTGATTTGCTTGTTTTTGGTCATTCTTATCTATTATTTACTCTTTCATCATTTCTTCCTCAATCTTTTCTTTGAACTGGGATTTTCTGTCACCCACTCCTATATGATCTAGTAACCAAAGGTTAGAAACTTAAAAGAGATCAAATAACTAAAAGAAACAAAAATTTGAGGAAGAAACAGAGACTCAGCAGAGAGAAGCAACGGTGAAAAATTTCGCATAATCTTTTCAGAGGTATGTGTACTGAAACCATTAAAAGGAGAAGGAACAGAATGGTACAATTTAGAAATATTAAGAGAGCAAAGAAGAGCTTTTTAGCAACTTAAGTTATAACACACACACACACACACACACACACACACACACACACAGGATTATAAGGGCTAAGGAAATCTTCCTCACAAAACAATCCTAACGAAACAAGATCCAACTAACTACCACTACCACCAACAAAAAACAAAGATGTAGAATTTCAGTGAGAAAGTAATATTGTTAGTACAAGAGTTCTAATAGCTCATTAACAGAAATTATAGAAAAACAAAGAAAAGGAAGAAGAAAACATTAAAGAACTAATTTAAAATATTCATGGTGACTCATTGGAAAGGGCTCACCGAGTGTGACATACACGGCGAGATGGGAGTGTGGGTGAGCTGGGCACTGACCAGCTCCAAGGGTACCAGGCGAGGTGGGGGTCCTCTCCCCGCTGGGTGCTGGGGGTGGACTGCTTACAAAATCCTGAGAAAAGGATCTGAGATGCACAGGGGAGAGTGATTGCTGTTTGCACGGAGTCACACCCCTGGGTTCCCAGCCCTTCCAGTCACAGGAGGAGTGCAGCTGGGTTTCCGTGGAGCTAAGGTCAGAGCCAGGGTCCAGAGGTTCCTTTCCATGTTGGAGCTGCGTTCAGCCCCGCATCAGGCCAGCTGCAGCCCATTAGTCCACTGCGTGGGGTCTGCATGGCCGTGGGCCACGCGGGAGGAGGCCAGGAAGCAGGAGCGAGAGAGCCCTATAGTCCAGGAGCCCAGGGCAGCAGGCCAAGAGGAACCAGGAACCGAGAGAGTCCAAGAGAGGGGCTTCCTCATTCAGGGAATTCAGCACCAAATCTTCATGCCCTTGCAGTGGCCACGCCCATTCTGGCCACTGACCCGTTCCCAGGTGTGACTGACAGGCAAGTACCTTCTCTGTGTCACCCCAGCTCTACTGGGCATGTGTCTGTCTTCCCTCTGTCCAGTCCCTGCCCCCAGGGTTTTGCAGGGAACATGCCTATAATGTCTGCCCCCCCCTGCTCTTTTCCTGTTATTAATAACTAGTTACAAGTGTATCATATTTCTGCATGTATTTGCCCAATTCCCCAACACCGTTTATTGAAGGGACTCTCTTGACTCCATTGTATGCTCTTGCCTCCTTTGTCAAATAGTAAGTGAGCATAATGACTTGGGTCGGTTTCTGGGTTCTCTGTTCTGTTCCATCGGTCTATGGGCCAGCGCCAGGCTGTTTTGATGATGGCTCTGTAAAATAACTTGAAATCTGGTTTTTCTCTCTCTCAAAATTGCTGCAGCTACTCGGGGTCTTTTGGTTCCAGAGTCCAGAGTGCTAACCATTACACTATGGAACCCTTTTGGTTCCATATAAAGTTTTGCAGTATTTGTTCTAGCTCTGTGAAATATGCGGCTGGTATTTTAAAGGGGATTGCATGGAATCTGTAGATTGCCTGGGTAGTGTGAACATTCTAATGATGTTGATTCTACTAATCCATGAACACGGCATATTCTTCCACTTGTTTACATCTTCTTCTATCTCTTCCATAGCCACTTTTAATCTAATTTTATAGAGCTTGGTGAGGGGTTATTCTTCGAGACCCAATGTAGCGTCTGCTTTCAAGTAATTACTAAGTTGGCCCCAATGCCATATTGTCTTTTGGCATATATTTATGATATCCGTACCGTGTGTGTGTGTGTGTGTGTGTGTGTGTGTGTGATTTAGTCTACAGCAGTGGTTCTCAACCTTCCTAATGCTGCGACCCTTTAATACAGTCCCTCATGTTGTGGTGACCCCCAATTTCATTGTTACAAATTGAACATAATTAAAGCATAGTGATTCATCACAAAAACAATATGTAATTATATATGTGTTTTCCGATGGTCTTAGGCGACCCCTGTGAAAGGGTCGTTCGACTCCCAAAAGGGTCGCGACCCACAGATTGAGAACCGCTGGTCTACAGGTTAAGTGGGGAAAACTTAAAAATGTGAATTCCTTGGCAGCCCTGGGAACTTGTGTTCCACTAGGTGTCAGCGTAGCACTGTGAGTAGCTGGGTGAACATTAAATCATTGCTTGTTCCTGAACATGTTTCTGGTGATCTTTTCCAAGGATGGTGATGGGAAATGCGGATTTAATAATGCAATCATCTCATGTATTATAGTAATCACCGCCTGCCCAAATGCTCATTTTTATGTGACCTACTCACGTCAGTGCCAGCTGCTTGCCTTAGGGAAGCTAATCTACATCCAGGGACCAGACAAAACAAACAGGCACGCGGGCATACCAGTGAGGAGGTGTTTCCTGCATCTGCGTTTTGGGTTTTCAGTTAGTGGCTTTTGTCCTCAATAGCTTCTGAGAGAAATTTGGACGTCGGAAAAGATGAAAGCATAGCATTTCCCCTTTCTGTTATCTGCTCTGTAAATGTGCTGGGAGGATGTGAGCAATAACTGACCAGCCCGTGTCCTGCTCAGTGCAAGAGACAAGCCTTCTTGCGAAGGGACACGTCGGGTAATTCCTAAATTACAGAGTTTTGGTTTTTCTCTGGCCTCTGACTGCCCAGTGCAGCCGCACTGGCTTTGCCTGTGTGTCGACCCTGATTCATCTGAACATAAGCTTCATCTTACAGGAAATAGCACCACATAATCTCACTCATGTGGAATCTAATAATAAAACGAACAGCAAGCAACACAGAGGCAGCTGTGGGAGGGAGTGCCGGTGGGGGGAGGACTGAGCAAAAAAAACCTCACAGACATGAACAACAGTGTGGGGTTACCCCGGGGGAGGGGGTGGGAGAACATAAGCCATCTTACAGGAAATAGCACCACATAATCTCACTCATGTGGAATCTAATAATAAAACGAACAGCAAGCAACACAGAGGCAGCTGTGGGAGGGAGTGCCGGTGGGGGGAGGACTGAGCAAAAAAAACCTCACAGACAC
>NW_006293349.1:1662981-1682121 GCF_000327345.1 Myotis davidii
GGGGGGGGGGGCGGTTAGGAAACTAGTGAAGGGTGGGGGGATTGAGCAAAAATGAAAAAATCCAACAGTGTGATTGCCAGGAGAGGGAGGGGGTGGGAAAGGTGTAAAGGTATAGGGTGGATAAATGGTGATGGACAGAGAGACATCACTGGGTGGTGAACACACAACACAGTGTACAGATCGTGTGTTGTGGAATCGAGCACCTGAAACCTGTGTAATTTTGCTAACCAGTGTCACTCCAATAGTCAATATAAAGGAAAACAACAATAAAACGACAGCGTGTGTCCCGTGGGCCGCAGATGAGAAATGAGCAGCGAGCGGGCGGCGGCGGCGTGCCTGCCCCACCCCTCTGCATCGTGACGGAGCCAATATCACTGCATCCCGGAGCTGGCGCTAGGCCGCGGGGTAGTCCGATGCTCTGTTTAGTCGGGGGCATGACTTTTTCCCCTTAGGTTGTCAGATTAAAAAATGATGACAGCCAATGCAACAATAGCCATCTGGTGTGAATAAATAAGGATTATATCTATTTTTTTGGGGGGGGGGTCAGAGTAGCAAAACATACATTTTTGGTGTGCTGCAGAATTTTTGTAATGAATTTCTGTGCCAGGAGATGAGAAAGGTTGAAAATTGCTGCTCTAGACCAAGGAGATAATGCCAGCATCCCTGCTTGTTAGAGTTAAATAGTGAACTTTAGTCAGTGTCACATGGAACTTCTCTAGGGATTTGGTAAGTTCACTAGAGGCCTGGTGCACGGATTTGTGCACCAGTGGGGTCCCTCAGCCTGGTTTGTACCCTCTTGCAATCCAGGACCCCTTGGGGGATGTTGGACTGCTGGTTTCAGCCCACTCCCCACAGGCCAGGCCAAGGGACCCCACCAGTGCACAAGTTGGCTGCAGGCCAGGCTGAGGGACTGCACCAGTGCACGGATTCATGTACCGGGCCTCTAGTATTCATATAAGATCTTGGTTAATCTCTTCCCGCTCTCTCCCCTCCCCCTTCCCTCTGAGATCCATCAGTCTTTCCCAGGTTTCCATGTTTCCATGGCTGTGTGTTGAGCATCTGCCCCCTGGTGGTCAGTGTGCATCATAGCTACCAGTTGAACGGTTGCTTAGGCTTCTATATATATAGATTTACTCCTAGATTAATTTGTTACTTCTAGGTACATTTTCCCCTCCATCAGACTTTTGAGACACAATTTACACAGAAAACATGCATGGGTTTTATACCTACAGCTGAATGAGGTTTGACAAATGCATACACCCATGTAAGCCCTCCAGCCAAAATATTAAAAAATTTTCATTCTTGTCCCTGCCTCACAAAAAAAGAAAAGAAAAAGAGAATGTGCCTTAGATCTTCATAGGCCAGAAATAGCTAAATGTTTGTGTTATTTCATATCGAGTTCTGTTTTCCTTAGTACACCAAACTTTAGTCATTTTGCTGAATACTACTGCTACTACACTTTAAAGGGAAAAATGACATGAGTACTTTTCATCTATAAAAGTTCATTGAAATGTGCCACTTTGGGCACTTTTAAGAAATGCGTTTAACATTCTAATAAGTTTCCTTCTATGGGGTGGTCGGGTGGGGTAGGGGTTACTCAGGGGCAATGTAGTGTCATTTTAATAAAGGATTACGGATCACTCATTAATTAGTTAATTTATGGTTATAACCTTGTAATTTTTCTTTGAAAAATTTCTTCAGAATTCACAGGAAAGTCCACTCCTTCATGCTATTTCTTCATAGTAAAAGAATTATTTTCAGTATTGATTTCTCTCAATATCAATCAAATACATATTAAAAAGTCAATATCTAAACTATAGACATTTGAGGATGTTAAAATATCCCACGCTGTAGGGCAAGGACATAGAGAATATTAGGTAAATGGATATCTCTAAAGGCCCTATTTTTGGCAAAACTGTCTTTTAGAAATTTAGATTGAAGAAATGTTACATGTACAACTCTAAGATGAGGCTCTGTATGTTCACACGTGCGTACATGTATACCTACACGTGTATGTCTCTGTAAACGCACACACAGGTCTAAGACGACAAGAAACACGGCTCCTGTGCATGACTGGAACAGCCTCGGGCACAGACGTGTGCAGTGGAATTTGTTAGACGGGCCAATAGAGCAAGAAGCCAGGTGTGTCAGAGGACGGGCCGGTGCGGCCAGGTGGCCTGCGCTGGGAATCGTGAGGCCGCGGATCGGCAGCTTCGAGCTGAGGTCTGTGCAGATCTCGCCGTCCACACAGACTCTCCGAAGGACACGGACCTGGGACGATGCGAAGAGAGTCCGTGGCCCGGTCCTCAGCTCCGACGTTCACTCCTTTCTAATCCCGATTGGCCTGAGAACTTCGGCTAAAACACCAGGCCTGTCTTGTCCTGCTTCCTTTTGCCACCGCACTTCTCTCCCTCTAGACAGCACAGCCATTGCTGTCCAGATGTTCATCACCAGAGGGGACAATCACGGGCCCCCAGCCAAAGGCAGCTTCCCAGTAAAGATAAGAAAATGCACGTCTAACATGACTATTACGGATGTCCCCCCTCTTCCCTCTGACCCCCCTCGGCCCCGCACCCACTCCTCCCAGATGTTTGAGGAACAAAGTCATCTGAGAATTAGAATTCCCTGATGTTTCCAATTCTTTGCTTTCCATTTTTTTAAAAAATATATTTTTATTGATTTCAAAGAGGAAGGGAGAGGGAGAGAGAGAGAAACGTCAATGATGAGAGAGAATCATGGATCGGCTGCTTCCTGCACGCCCCCGACTGGGGATCGAGCCCACAACTCTGTCTTATGCCCTTGACCGGACTCGACCCTGGGATCCTTCAGGCTGCAGGCTGACGCTCTATCCATTGAGCCAAAACAGCCAGGGCAAATTCTTTGCTTTCTAAATGATCAAAGGAGCTGACAGATCATTCAAATACACTCTTTGGTAATAGATCAATATGTGATTTGGGGCATATAACTTGAAAGGGGTTCATATAGTCGAATTACATTTGCAAACACCAAAACTCCCCTTCCCATCGGTCGCATCCCACCGCATGGATTTATAAAAGCAGCAACCAAGGGGGAATTAAATCCCTGCCTAATCCCGTCTTCTACCACAAGTAATGTTTACTAGTTGCTGCATCAACTAATTTAAAAACAAAACCATGAAAAAGAGCCCCAGCTGGTGCCGAGGGGAGACCAGGAAAGAGGCGAGCGTTGGCCCTGGGCGGTGAGGAAGCGTTGAGCCCTGTGGGATGACAGCATCTGAAAGGAAGGCCCAGTAAGGGCGCGACCTTTTTGCTGAACCAGATAAACAGCAACAGACCAGGATCACTGCCTGCAGGTTGGAAGGTTCTAACGAGATGCAGACGGGGCCTCCGGGACGCTAGCTGTTCAGGGAGGCCGCTGCTGTGGCTCTGACGGTTCTCCGCATCATGACCCTAGAGAGGCACTGGGGACGGCGACCGTGAGGGCCTGTGACTTCCGTAGACTTTAGTCCTGAGCGCCCGCCCATCAGGTGATGGGGAGGCCGTCACCGCATCTGAGAAAACCCACCTCTGATGGAGCAGAAGCTTGGCTCCTCGTTTCAGTGCAGTCGTTTCTTTTAAAAAAATATATTTTTATTGATTTCAGAGAGGAAGGGAGAGGGAGAGAGAGAGAGAGAAACGTCAGTGATGAGAGAGAGTCATGGACCGGCTGCCTCCTGCACGCCCCACACTGGGAATCGAGCCCACAACCCGGGCCTGTGCCCTGACCGGGAATTGAACTGTGACCTCCTGGTTCATAGGTTGACGCTCAATCCCTGAGCCGCGCCAGTCAGGCCAGTGCAGTATTTCAAATGCTTGGAGCCTTGTCCGGCGTAGGACGCTCCGGTGTTTCCCCTTGGAGGAGCTGACAGTGAGCAGAGGTGGCCAAGACTACCAAGCCCTCAGGCAGCAGAAGTAATTTGAGTCGCAAGTTTTAATAAAGCCTAGTTAAGTTTATGCTATATTATTTGTTCACTCTATATACTGCTTATATAATTTAAAGTTCTCTCTTAAATCTCACATCTCTTTTTCAGCTAAAAGAAGGGATAGAGGTGCTACATATCACCAAAAAAGTACAACTCAAATGATAACGTTATTAAATGACGTTCTATATACAATAACACAATGATTTGGGTATGCCAACATGCAGGAGAGTGAAGAGCATTTGTGTGTCTGGGTGGTAGCCATGGTGTCACAGAGCTGAAATTGTCAGACTCCGCTGGGCGCAGCAGGAGAATCGTGTAAAATGAGAAGACGGGCAGCACCCGCCGCGGACGTTCCTGGGAACTTGGCGATGACTCCGAGGTTAGAACTATGTTTAGATGCAAAGTCTTAATGATGTTGCTGTCAGTGAAAATGACTCTCATTAACAGTTGATTCAATCAAGATTTATTTAATTGCAAATTATAAAAATCCAACTTTAATGACTTTTAACCCAAAGTGGGAATTTATTGGCCCACAAAAGTGGGGAACCCCAACTACAGGCAGCTTCAGCCAGCTGGATGCGGGAGCTGAAATACCATCATCAAGACCCCTCTTTCCTCCTCTCTTGGGTTTGTTTTCTTTAAAAAAATATTTTTATTGGTTTCAGAGAGGAAGGAAGAGAGAGAGAGAAACATCAATGATGAGAGAGAATCATGGACCGGCTGCCTCCTGCACGCCCCACAGAGGGTGCAGCCTGCAACCCAGGCACATGCCCGACCACCAGGAATTGAACCGTGACCTCCTGGTTCATAGGCTGACGCTCAGCCCTGAGCCAGGCCTGCCCGGTGGGTTTGTTTTCTTTTGTTGCATTCACTTCTCGGCAGATCCCCACACTGGGTAGCCAGGAGCTTCCAGAATTCAAGCGTCGTGGGTGCTTCATGCTATTCAGCTCCTATGGAGAAGAGAGGGGTCTTTCGCTGACAGTTTTAACAAGACTGTTGGGAGGGTTTGTATGGTCCTGGCATGGGCTGGGGCCCAGCCAAGAGCAGTCATGATGGTCAGCGTCAAGCAGTGCTCGAGTGACGGAGGCTGGGTCCGTGTGCCCGCGGGAGCACCGGCCCTCCCCCAGCCGCATGGGTGCAGAGCCCTCTCAACAGACGGCAGACAGAGCAGCCTGACCTCTAGACCAGTGGTTCTCAACCTTCTGGCCCTTTAGATACAGTTCCTCATGTTGTGACCCAACCATAACATTATTTTCGTTGCTACTTCATCACTGTCATGTTGCTGCTGTTATGAATCGTCATGTAAATATCTGATATGCAGGATGGTCTGAGGCGACCCCTGTGAAAGGGTCGTTCGACAGCCAAAGGGGTCGAGACCCACAGGTTGAGAACCACTGCTAAACCGTTTCCAGGTTCTCTTTGCACCGATCCACCACATTATAAACATGAACGGGTGAAATGGGCTAAACACAAGAAAAGTGAAGATCCCGGGGCTCGGACAAGACTCTAAGACACAGCACAGAGGAGGGGAGCGGTTTCGGGGTGCAGGGCTCTCCTTAGTCCATCAGCAGTCAGGTTCCTCCTGTTCTGCTGTTTCTCATTTCCTGTGGCCACAGCGGCCTGGAGGCGGGAGGGGGCGGAGAGGAGGGGGGGCAGGAGGCAGCGGTGGCCGCTGCAGGGGAGGGTATGGACCGGCACACGCCACGCCTGTTCCCAGCCCGGGGCTGGCGCACAGTGGCACAGCCATCACGCCGGCGGGGAGGCTGGGTGACTGGTATCCGCTGGGCCACCCTGCGTTGCGCTAAAGTCCAGGAGGATTCTATCCGTGAAAGGAAGACGGTGAGACTGATGGGGCAGCTGTGGTCACTGCGATGCTGCTTTCCAGGCACACAGATTAGTTCAAGGCAAACAGATGTCTTCCTGGTTGACATCCAAACCAGGCATCTTTGTTTTCTTCTTGGCACTCGGGCTGTGTGCTGGGTTATACATTTTCCAGTTCAGTGCGTTATTAGCATTAGAAAGAGATGCAATCTTGCAATTCCTTGACTGTTTACTGTTTAACAGTGGGTGTTACAACAATTTACTTCTCTACAAAACTATATATGTAGTAAGTTCCATGTTTTCTAAAAATGTACATGCACTGGCCAATTTTAGATATATTAACTTACAGTAAATTTAAAAAATTATTTTCGCCTGGCTGGCATGGCTCAGTGGTCAACCTATGAACCAGGAGGTCACGGTTGGATTCCAGGTCAGGGGCGTGCAGGAGGCAACCAATCAATGGTTCTCTCTCATCATGGATGTTTCTATCTCTCTCTCCCTCTCCTTTCCTCTATGAAATCAATAAAACTATTTTAAAAAATTACTTTCACTTTGAAAAACATTGTTAAAATGTTATTTACATGGGAAGATGGGGAAAGAAGATTTCTGCTGCTACATTAGAAGAAAAAGTTACAATACGTGCGTTTAGTCCATTTCAAAGCCCTTCTCAAAGGTGGCAGCGTTGAGGGCAGCTTTAATCTTTGACATTACTATGCACATTTTGGAAATATTAACCCAGTTTTTATTTTTAAAAGAATGGCTATTGATGCTCTCAAAAGGATTATAAATGCTGTGATTTTGAACTTTCTATGTCATTGGCCAGTACACGTACATTTTTAGGAAACATGGAATTTACTATATAGTTTTGTAGAGAAGTAAATTGTTGTAACACCCACTGCAAAAGAGTAGATTAAACAGTCAAGGAATTGCAAGATTGCATCTCTTTCTAATGCTAATAACGCACTGAACTGGAAAATGTATAATTTAGCACACAGCCGCGTGCCAAGGAGAAAACAAAGATGCCTGGTTTGGATGTCAACCAGGAAGACATCTGTTTGCCTTGACCTAATAATAGCACAACCTTAATGATGTGCCAAACAAGTTATTTTAAAAGAAATGCTTTGTCTGAGGGTTAAATCTGGTTACTCAGCAGAACTGCGCTGTGGGTGAGGGCGTCGTGTCTGCGTCTTCAGCTGGAAGCACAGATCCCCCTGAAGGCAACCCTGGGAACCTGGGGGGGAGCTGCTGCGCGTGTGGAGCCACACTAACGGGGTGCTCCCCACTAGCGGAGTGCTCCCCACTAACAGAGTGCTCCCCACTAAGAGGAGAGGTCCCCACTAACGGGAGCTCCAATCATGAAATATCTTCTCATGATTACTCTCGTGCAAGTATCAAATCACTACTCAAATGTTCAAGTAGATGCTGGAGGTTGTCCATTGTTCAAAAAGCACAGATATGCATTCAACATGCCTGTCAACTCTTTCTCAAAATTTACTCAAAATAAAAATTCTATTTGGTTCATTTTGGATCCACTATTTCCTCACTCCGAGTTTTGTTTCCAAAACGTCGGAACATGTAGATAAAAATGAAGAAGAAATATTCAAATACTTGAATGCTTGGTCTATCTGACTTTAAACATCTGGATTTTTAAAATCATAGAAATGATGGAATTTATCATATTTTATTCAAACTATCTGTTGTGTGCACTTAACATGTCGGTAAAACCCCTGCCATGTGAGCTGAACCGGAAGGAATAATGAAGGGAAAGGCATTGGTGTCTTTCAGGCCTGTTGCCTGAGTTTAGCGCTTGCTCTGTTCGGCTCTCATTGTGCCAACTCTGGTGTTTTTTATTTGAATCCTCATCCTGAGGACACACTTAGAGAGAGGAAGGGAGATGAGAGAGAGAGAGATAGGAGAAGAGAGAGAGAGAGAGAGAGAGAGAGAGAGAGAGAGAGAGAGAGAGAAGCGTCAGTGTGAGAGAGAAACATGGATTG
The DNA here is from genome assembly GCF_000327345.1 of Myotis davidii. NCBI lineage: Eukaryota > Metazoa > Chordata > Mammalia > Chiroptera > Vespertilionidae > Myotis > Myotis davidii. The sequence goes on from NW_006293349.1 coordinate 1,670,737, forward strand.
GTTGCCTTCCATCCGCACCTAGATGGGGGTTGGAAGGGGGTCAAACCCTCACCCCGACGGGCAGCCTTTGGGTGCACAGGGCGATGCTCAACCAGCTGAGCCACTCTGGCCAGGCCGGCCACTGTTTTGACTTAAGCATCGGAGCAATGGCTGATACTCGCTTAGAAATATGTCTAGAGCCCTAACCGGTTTGGCTCAGTGGATGGAGCGTCGGCCTGTGGACTGAGGGGGCCCAGGTTCGATTCCGGTCACGGGCATGTACCTTGGTTGTGGGCACATCCCCAGTGGGGGGTGTGCAGGAGGCAGCTGATCGATGTTTATCTCTCATCCATGTTTCTAACTTTCTATCCCTCTCCCTTCCTCTCTGTAAAAAATCAATAAAATATGTTTAAAAAAAACAAGGAAATATGTCTAGAGTTTTATCCAGCATGACTTTGGTTGTTAATTCGGAAGCATTATCTACACCAAAAAGTGACATGCTAAAGTATCTCTTTAACAAGATTAAGTTCTGGAGCTCAACTAGTGCAAGAAAATATTTAATATTTTGCATTTCACTTTCTTGAACTAGAATGTTAATGATATAACCCAAGAATTATGTATAAAGAGGCCAGCACCTTAAAATTAAAGTTTTCCATAGAAGAAATTTCTCTACACAATTTTGTAAGATTAATATTTTCTAAAAGATTTTACACTGAGATGTGACTGCTATGATGTATAATTAATCATCACATTTGTATGTTAATAGTCGTCTTTGATTCTGAGTGCTGGGCCCGAAGAGTGCAGCTACACGAGTATTCTCTGGCCAAGTCTGATGCCCGTGTCGCTCACTATGGCAAATAGGCTTTGGCTAAAACGATGCTGGGAATACTCCAGGTCTCTCTGGTGCTCTTGGGTTTTGTCTCCCGTAGATAACCTGTCTCTATGAGTGATCTCCCGGGCCCAGGCGGCGTTGGGGTAGGCTCTGAAGATGTTTGTCTCAGTTCTGGGTGTCCGTGTGGAGCCGAGTTTTGTGTGCGGTGTTTTGTATGTGGAAATCCAGTTCTCCCAAATCCATTTGTTGAGACTCTGTGCATCCGTGATACGGTTATTGATCATCAGTCGACGGTGCATGCATGGGTTTACTTCTAGGCTTTCTAGACGGTTCCATTTACCTTTTTTCTGTCTTTTGGGCAGTACCACGCTCTTTTAATCACTTTAGCTTTGTAATATATTTAGAAATCAGCAAGTGTGCGGTCTTCAGCCTTGTTCTTCTTTCTCAGGGCCATTTTGGTTGTCTGGGGTCCTTTGTGCCTCTACGTGACTTTTAGGTTGTTTTTTTCTATTCTGTGAAAATGCCATTGGGATTCTGGCTGGGATTGCACTGATTCTGTAGGTGGCTCTAAGTAGTAGGGACATCTTAACAATATGATGCCTCCCGATCCATGAACATTGGATGTCTTTCTATTTATTTGCGTTTCCTTTATTTTCTTTCTGCAATGATTTGTAGTTTTCTCTGTACAAGTCTTTTGTCTTCCTGCGTAAATTCATTCCTAAGTATTTATCTTTTTGATACTATGGTAAAGAGGATTGTTTTCTTAATTTCCTTTCAGATTGCTTGCTGTCAATATATGGAAGGAAATATTTTTATATGTTAATTTTGTATCCTTTTACTAAATCTGGTCACTTTTCTAAATTTGTTTCTTCGGTTTAACAGTTTCCTTGTGTATGTGAAGGTGGAGATCAGTTGGGGGCAAGGAGATTTGAAGGTGAGACCGTCACTCTTCTGCCGAATGTGATCTGAGAGACCGAATAAACTTGGGAATAAACCTGCTGCAGCTTAAATGTCAGTACAATCTGTTTGTATCATGTGCACAGGTTAAAAAATGCACATTAGTTCTTACCCTTTAAATACTTACTGGACTTTAGACTCAATTTCCTGTTACCATGGCGAGTCAGTGTTTTTGGCAAAGAGCCTTGGCCATGCAATGGCAAGAGGGTAATTTATTGCCAGTTACGCTTTTCTTGTGACTTTCTTCCATTTGTCTTGGTTTGGCTTCATTGTCTGAAAGGACCAACTTCGCAGAAGCGATGTTCTAGTGCCGTGACCAAAGGGCGAGCACTGACAGGTCCCTATAACATATGCTTCCTACCAAAGGCAGCCTTCTCGCCGCTTCCTCTCACGGTGTCTGGGGAGGATCTGATAAGCCCTGCTCTGCTTCCCCAGGTCAGAGGGCACCGCCTGCCCGCACGCCAGCAGCAGCAACAAAGCCGGGCGTGTTATCCCGTCGCGGAAGCTGGGCCGCCTGGCAGGACAGAGCACACACGCAGGGAGGGTACCAGGCAGGTTAGGTGGGCTGTGCCGAAGGCAACCAGGCTCAAGCACTGCAGGCGGCTCTGGGGACAGGGCTCCATCTCCGCAGGAGGCACGCGGCATCCTCACCGGCCTGGAAGCTGTGCAAGAAGCAGCGTCTTACCTTCCTCTCTGGAAAGGTGGCCCTCTTTCAAAAACAGGGAAATACCAGTTAAAACAGGCATGTTAGGAAAAACACAATTTATTGAAAGAGAAACATTTTCTTAATAATTTAAAAGTTGTTCCCCTGTGTTTTCTATAATTAAAAAAATTCGTCCTCTTATTTCAGAAGAGAGGATTTCCGTTTTGTGGCGGGTGTTCTGCCTTAAATAAAGGATCTGTGCCTTTCGGAAGCTATAAAAATTTCCTTCAAGGATTTTATTTTGTACATTTTAATCAGGGTATGCATCTGGCTTTAAAGAGTTGTCTGAGTCCTGGTGGACATGCTCTAGAGATGCACAGCAACATAGGTGTATGTGCCAGAGTGGATTTCAAAGAATGACCTGAAGAGGACACTCAGGAAACCAAGAGACATGAAAAGATGCTCCACGTCACTGATCATCAGAGAGACGCACATCCAAGTCCCAGTGAGAGAACTCACTGGCATCACCCCAGCCCAGCGCCCACGGCTCTGACACCCGAGGGGGAACGTGCTGTGGGTCCCGCGCTCCCTCTCTCCTCCTGTTGCTGCTTATTCGCTTCTCCTCCCTCCCAGCTCCTGCCTGAGGACGGGGCTGGACACCAGGTTAAAACAATCAAATAGGTGGATGTGATGGGACATCTTCCCCCTTTTTCCACAGAGAGTGAGTCGTGGGCTGACGGGCCATTATCTTCACGAGGATAAAGAGGCTTTAAAAACCTCACTTAGATCTCTAATGCTCTGTGACCTTATCGGGTTTTTACTGATAAAAAAGAATTCCATTTTTCTTGCTTATGGCCAGGCTTTCAAATAGTGCACTAGTTTTTACGTCGACTGGAGAGAGAGAGGAAGGGAGGGGAGGGTTTGTCGTTCCCCTTATTCCTACACTCGCTGGTTATTTCCTGCGAATCAGGATGCTGTTCTCACGGAGCTATAGGCCAGCCCACGATGTACATTGATTAAGTGTATTCAATGCTTTTCTATAGGAAACTTTTTTCTTGAAAAACCACAATAGTGACAAATGAGAAGCCTCCTAGCCCGGCTGGATTGAAAAGCAAACGCTGTGCTTTTGCATTTAGCAGCATCGCACGGAAATATCAGAAGAAAGAGCGTCTTCCCGAGTTCGGCGACGTGTGTGCTGGCGGCTGGCACAGCATCAAGAAGGTCTCCGCTGCCTCCAGATGTTCCCAGGCTGTTGAACTAGGTCATCTGCCCCGGGAGGCCCCGCTGGCTGTGAGCAGGGCTGCGTCTGGCTCCCGGAGTCCCAGGAAAGCCCTGTGAGCATGTCTTGGGCCGGGCCGGGCTGGGGCCGGGGCGGCGAGAGGAGCTGGGAGCACTTGGCCAACCTCCTGAGTTGTGCAACCTCTGACTGTTTATCCCCAGCTTTCCCCGCTCAGGATCACGGGCTCCCGTGGGCCACCAGCTGTGTGTGGGTGGGGTGCGCGCCCCAGAGCTCGGGTCTGGGGGGGCGGTCAGCGGGACCCTCTTCCTCCCACCCCCACCCTGTGACCCTTCAGACAGGATCCTTGCAGGTCGTGGGTAACTTGATCTGCTCCACCTAATTATTAAACGAGGGTTTACCCTTTATCTTCTTGGTGTTTCCTTGGTAAATGGCATTGAAAGGACAGCTATCAGGTAGTTCAAAATATGTTTCACTTGTTTTTTTTTTTTAAATTATCTTTATTGCGGAAAGTATTACAGATGTCCCCCTTTTCTCACTTGCTTTTAAAAACTTAATGAGAAATGTGATATAGTTACATTTGATCAAAGAAGAATCTTGAACTCAGTTGTCAGTTTAGAGAAGTCTACATTTCTGTAAATCACTTTAAAAATATTTTTATTGATTTCTAAGAGGCAGGGAGAGGGAGAGAGAGATGGAAATATCTACGATGGGAGAGAATCATTGATCGGCTGCTTCCCGCATGACCCCCACTGGGGATGGAGCCCACAACCCAGGCCTGTGCCCTTGGCCGGGAATCAAACCACGACCTCTTGGTTCATAGGTCAATGCTCATCCACTGAGTCATGCCATGTGGACTGTAAATTAATTTTTAAATTTAAAGTTTTACAGATACATTTTTAGAACACTGATTATTGTAGTTGTAAAAAAAACAACCCCACTCATGCTCTATTCTTAGATTAAAAACGACATTTCGAAACAATCCTAATTATTCTTGCCACTGACTTTGGATTATGGGAGACGTACTTCAGGAGGACTTGGGCCTTGGGAGAAAGTGAATCTTGCAAGTCCTAAGAACCAGGTGCTAGAGGAGTTTCATGGTCCCAGGAACATTATTCTATGCCCTCTGGGAGCCAAAGATTTTATATTTTATCATGGCTGAGTCCACTACCCTCCTTGCCACTTTTTTCTTCCTCATGCTCTTCCTCTTCCTCTTCTCCCCTCCCCTCCCCTCTCATCCTCCACTCAGTTAAGGAAGAGAGTTGACAATCAGATTAAAACTGTAATGATGCTATTGAGTTTTCAAGGTCTTTGATCAGAAAGAATAGAATATAGCAATAAGAATAATAAGGAATCATTGCCGGGCTGGCGTAGCTGAGTGGTTGAGGTTACAGTTCGATTCATGGTCAGGGCAGATGCCTGGGTTTCGGGCTCAATCACCAGCAGGGGGCGTGCAGGAGGCAGCCAATTGATGATTCTGTCATCATTATGTTTCTCCCTCTCCCTTCCACTCTGAAATCAATAAAAATATATTTTAAAAAAGAATAATAAAAAACTCAATCGAGTATCAATGATATTTATGAAACTATTCTAGGGAATAGGATTTAATCTAACAGAATTCTAATTGTATAACTATGAGCCAAGTTTTATTTACTCCAGCAATTCATGTTCTATTAACAGGTTTTGCCATGATAAATGGGAAAAGTCGTTGCTTCAGTTGTGTTTTCAGAGTGGCACGTAAAAGTTTACTTCATTAGTGGTCATATCTTCTCATTTGAAATTATGTGAGTAATGTAACGTACCTTTTCATTTTTAAAATTAATTTATTCAGGTCAAACCAGAGGGGAGATAACTGAGAGGAACAGGTTCATCCAAACTGATTTGCTTCTTAACTTTTAAAAATAGAATGAACATCTGTGTATATTGTTTGTGTAATACAACTTGTCAAGCCCGTAAACTCTGTTCCTTAAGATTTCGGTGGGCATTCATTAAACAAACATTTATTGCCCACTAAGTAGACACCAGGCAGAGAGATGCTTTAAAGAGATAATAATATTTTGGAGGCCCTCTCCTCATTCTCCTAGCCCTTGTATATACCTGCTCCGTAATAAAGCTCTAAGTGAAAGAAAACTGCTGGATATTAGCAAAAATTGTGCCTTTAACTTATTTGGATTTTCCTTAAATTGATCGCATTCTTTATATTTGAAAAGTAGCTGTAAAATAGGGAAGGAAGTTACCATTCTTACTGAAAAGAAAGGAAAGGAAAAAGGAAAGACGCTAAGCCTGGCTTAAAATAGGCAATTCAACAAATGCCGGGTAGCTCTCGCATTTTATTCAGTTCTCCCCACAGCTGAGGGCGAGAGCTCATCTGCATTCTACAGGTGAGAAATTGAAATCAAGTTTTATTTGACTTGCCTGAACTCACAAAGTTGAAACTTATTGGAACCAGAAAGTGAATCTCACATTTTATGATTATAAGTCCTGTGACCATTTCCCCCGCCCCACAGACTTCCTTTGTTTCTTTTGGGATCTCTTTCCTCTAAAAGCAAACGTGAGAGAAATGCCAGTAGTAAAGGCTCGGAGGGGACTGGCATCATGGAGGCAAGACTTCTTTCTTTTTGTCCCCGCCACCCTTTTTTGTTAAAAGAGTTTGTTTAATGTAAATCCATTTCAAATGACCCGGTCTTCTTGATTTTGTTATTATAAACATGAACACCAACTTCTAAAATACACTTTGTCAGCAGGAGGTTTACAGAAGGAAGGAAATAACAAAGATCAGAGCAGAAACAAATAAAATGGAGACTGAGAAAACAATAAAAAAACACAACTAAGAGCTGGTGTTTCAAAAAGATCAACACATCTTTAGTACAATTTAAGAAAGGGGAGAGAAAATTCAAAAGAAGAAATGAAAGGAGGCATTACTACTGATAGCACAGAAATACGTAGGATCATAAGAGACTGCTCTGGATGCAGGAACTGGACAACCTGAAAGAGAAGGAGATGTATGCACAACATAATGTCTGTAGACAATAATACTGTAGTAGAACCTCAAAGTCCCGGGGAGATTAGAGCTTAATTATTTCCACCACAGAAAAGAATCTCTGTGATATAATAACATTGTTAGCTAATGCTGCAATGTATACTGCAATATATAAATGTACAAATCAATATGCTGATCACAAACTTATACAATGCTTTTCTGTGAGTTACAGCTCAATACAAATAAACTTCAGTGAAGCAGACTGGAAGGTGGGTAATATTGAACTGAATCAAGGTTTACCCAAGTTCAATCACATGGTCAGCTACTGTCTTAAAAATAAGCTCCTGAGGACATACATTGGTGAGAGTTTATTGAGTTTCACCATATAACTCTGGCAGAACAGATTTCCATTTCACAATTCCGTGATGAAATACTCTGCTGCTATGCAGGCTTTGGCATGACTAACCCTCAGGGGATGGCGATGTGGAATAAAATTAATTTTCAGAAAATGAAAAAGGCTCGCATAGGTTTCCCTTACGAAAAAATAAATGTGTAGTGACCAAGACTAAGGATATGTATCCAAATGAGTGTAGCACATTTAACACACACTTAGTAGGTCTACAATGAACCCAAAGAAATGATCTTAAAACCTCTTAAGTATTGGTAGAAATGGAAGCATGTGAGAGAACATCCAGTCCTTAGAGAATTAGACATGGGGTTCTTATTCATTTGGATGGTTTTGGTAGTAAGTCATATAAAGGAAAATTATTCTTAAGTAAAATATTTTAAAAGATCTTTTTAATGGAGATGAAAATGTTACATAAATGATTACCAAGCACAACATATGAAAGGAATCTGGCTCTTTGTCTATTATATAAATTCCCCTTATACAAAGTATGTATGAACTATAAATTTCCCCGAGTAGTTATTAATAATGGCCATCATTTATTGGTTACCCACCCTGTGCCAGTCACTGTTTTAGTCATTTGTGCGCTCCTCATAATATCCCTAATAGAGATGACTATTCTGATTTCATGAATGAGAAACGGAGGGTCATACAGAAACCATAGAGCCAACTAGCTGTGCACTCATAGTGACTCAGGCTTATCGGACCCCGCGCCCGTGACTTCCCCCTTCACACTATAGTCTTACAGGAATGCTCAACTCACCCACTCGGTGCCAACATTGCCTCCACCTGCTCCCTAAACCACCAGCACCTTTTCCCACTCTTCCCTCCCACACCCGTGAGGTCGAGGTTGCAGTTACGTGGGGGGAGGGCCTGTGAGGATAAAAGGCAGGAGCTGACTCAGTTCCCTCTCGTTTCCCACTTTCTAAAGTTGTATCGGAATCGCAACCATGGCCGCTCCTCCTTTTCTCAACACGCTGTATCCATACAGCCATCAGAACGTGGTAAGATCCCCAATTTTATACGCTTGTTTGTGTGGGTGGAGCGGGTGGAGGGTGAAGATCGTGGTAGGGACAGCAGGCTGTCTGTGGCCTCTGGTGGGTCTCATTCTGAGTCCTGGGCTCGCTCTCTATCGACCAGGTATCTCCTGACCCGCTTCTCCTCGTGGTCCTCGCCTTGATTCCCCGTCCTCCTCCTGCCTCCCACCCGAGGGAGGAAAAGAGCTGAGCTACGCAGGGTTGGCCCATCCCTGGGTGTGTGCCACAATACCGTCGGCATATCTGAGAACTGCTTCCAATACACCATTTGTCTCCCCTTTCCTTCATTACAATCAACAGGCCTTCGTGTTTAGAAAACACGGTGATGTTCATTGCAAAGGCATTGCTACAATGAAAAATCAATCTGCTTTTAGGGTAATTTTTTTCTATATAAATGAACATGGGAGGAAGGAAGTCTTGATGTGAATGATTGGTTATAATGCTCATATGTCAATCACATTGAGACACCTTGAGTGACGGAAGGAGAGCCTGTCTACCAGTTGTTGTATCTAATCGCTTCTGCGATCATGGAGGTTCGGAGGCACTGAGGCTGGGAAGCCAGCTGGTTAAATTTCAAGAGACCAAGAGGCCACCCAGAGCGTAATTACAGCACAGATGCTTTCACTCTGGTCTAGTTTACCAGCCTCAATCTTGTCAATACTCTACGATAAGTCAGATGTGCTGGATGACTAAACTCACCAGAGACCGCAGTATATAAACCAGGAAGCCAGTGAGTTATTCGATGATAAGAGACATAACAGCCAACATAACCCAACTCTTCTGTCCTCCAGCCAGACTGTTCTTTTCCACAAAGAACCGGCAATGTACGTGGGGCTCATGGAGTCAGAGAAAGTGACATATTTGATCTGAGGGTAGCATTTCTGCAGGAGAAATAAGTTCTACTCAATACTGCTTAGATGACGGGAGGGTGTCAGCGGTTGTCTTTCTGGCTACATTGCCGATATAATGCTCATGATTTACACATTTTTTTTCTTTGTGGTTTTTAAAAATACACTTACTCTAGCCCACCGGGCGTGGCTCAGTGGTTGAGTGTCGACCTATGAACTAGAAGGTCAAGGTTCGATTCCCAGTCAGGGCACATGCCAAGGTTGTGGGTTCGATCCCCAGTAGGGGGCGTGCAGGAGGCAGCAGAACAATGATTCTCTTTCATCATTGATGTTTTTATCTCTCCCTCTTTGAAATCAATAAAAATATATTTTAAAAAATAAAAATATGCTTATCTAGTTACAATCTAGTATTTTTTGGAGCTTTTTAAATGACATTCCAATAGACGGTGAATAGTAGAACAAAAGCTGCCTTTGACCGCTGTGGGGAAGGTTTGTGTTGATTTAATTTGTCACAACTGTATTCACACAGTGTAAACACACTCAGGAAATCAGCTCGAATGATTGTCAATGATATATTCTGAGCCAGTCACATCTATAGGCGATCAAAGAATAGTCAGTTATATCAGAGTTGACAAAACTACCAACACATTTTGTAGAGAGGGGAGGAATGTTAACTTCATGTCAGAAAACAAATGTGGAGTTTAGAAAACAAAGCAGCTGCCACATAGCTACTGTCATTCCAAAGGGCACGTCACTTTAAAATTTAAAGAGAAAATTCCCAAATATGTCAACTACATAAATATTTCGGTATAGGGTGAACCAGTCTTGAACTTGAACCAAAGGAATTTATTTACTGAAATGCCTAAAGGGCCTCATTATACTAGCCTTGATGGATGGAATAATCCTGTAAATTGCCTCATAGTTACATTCTTTTTAAAAAAGAATACATTTTTTTAATTGATTTCAGATAGGAAGGGAGAGGGAGAGAGAGATAGAAACATCAATAATGAAAGAGAATCATTGATTAGCTGCTTCCTACATGCCCCACACTGGGGACCAAGCCTGCAATGCAGGCATATGCCCTGACCGGGAATTGAGCAGTGACCTCCTGGTTCATAGGTCGATGCCCAACCATGCTGGCTGGACAACCTATAATATTTTAATCGTGATAGATTTCAGTAAATAACTGCTGGATAAACTGAAGTGGATGTTCAAATGCTCCTGATGATGTTATAATGAAATTAAGCTACAATTCTACAGAATTTCATAATGCAATAAAGTGCCCGACACAGGACTGTAAAAAATACCAACGACACCCCTGGGACTTGGTGAAAATCAGTTTAGTGACCTCATATTTGTATGTTTCATCTTGAGAACTTTTCCCCTATTTGACGCACTGAGCACGACGCAGCTCGGCAGGAAGACCATCAGCGCAGAGAAAGCAGATGCAACCTTCACGTGATGTCTCAGAACCACCCGGAAAACCCCGGGTGGAAAATACATCCTTATTTGCTAAGACGAGCAGCCGAGACCTTGGAGCAACAGACCTGGGTTTGTCCCGGGAGACAAGCAGCCTCGAGTGAGCTCCTCCCTTCAGTGTGAGTTTTGTCATCTGTAAACTAAGGAGAGCCACGTTGTCCTCAGGGGAGGTTATGTCACGAAGGTGAAGTGGGTGATGTCCATGAAGAGCCGAGTACAGCACCTGCTGCCGTAGGTGTTCAACACGGGCCCTCCTCCCGCAGCGCCTGGGGCCCTGTGTGATTTGGGATAAAGGGCGGTGCCTCCAGGAAGCCCCTGTGAAGTGCAAGCTCAGGGTGCGAGAGGCGAACAGTTACCCGTGCATTTCAGGCTCCATCAGTGTGTGTATGTGTGTGTACGTGTGTGTGTACGTGTGTGTACGTGTGTGTATACATGTGTGTGTGTACGTGTGTATGCGTGTGTGTATGTGTGTGTACGTGTGTGTATACGCGTGTGTGTGTACGCGTGTGTGTGTACGTGTGTGTGTACGTGTGTGTACGTGTGTGTATACATGTGTGTACGTGTGTGTACGTGTGTGTGTACGTGTGTATATGTGTGTATACGTGTGTGTATGTGTGTGTGTACGGGTGTGTACGTGTGTGTATACATGTGTGTGTACGTGTGTGTGTACGTGTGTGTACGTGTGTGTATACATGTGTGTACGTGTGTGTACGTGTGTGTGTACGTGTGTATATGTGTGTATACGTGTGTGTATGTGTGTGTGTACGGGTGTGTACGTGTGTGTATACATGTGTGTGTACGTGTGTGTGTACGTGTGTGTACGTGTGTGTATGTGTGTGTATACGTGTGTACGTGTGTGTGTACGTGTGTGTATATGTGTGTGTACGTGTGTGTACGTGTGCATATGTGTGTGTATGCGTGTACGTGTGTGTACGTGTGTGTGTACGTGTGTGTATACGTGTGTGTGTACGTGTGTGTACGTGTGTG
>NW_006293349.1:1682146-1684502 GCF_000327345.1 Myotis davidii
TGTGTGTGTGTGTGTGTGTGTGTGTGTGTACGTGTACGTGTGCATACAACACATCTGTTCTCTCGGTACCCATCCCGAGAGTTGGACCTGAGAGGAGGGGGGTCCTTTCAAAGCGCATGGGAAGCAGGCGATGGGCTCGGGACACAGGCCGCCGGCTCTGGGAGGAGAGGCCTCAGCGCACAGTTGATTCCGAGGCCACGAGGGAACTTTGGGTTCTGGACAAAGAAGAAGGTAACGCTCAAGGCCGAGGCTTGGGAGCAGGGCTGCTGGACAGGAAGAAGTCATCCACGACAAGTGTCATCCTCCTTGTGTTTCAGCGAGAGCCGTTTTAATCGGCTCGTTGGGGGGGGGCCCTCTGAGAACCGCAGAGGAGGCAGCGATGCCGGCTCCGGCTCCCCATGGGCCGGGTCCGGGTCTGGCACCTTCACTCCTGCCGCCCTCCCTGGTCAGTCTGAGGACCAATATTTGGGGGAGCAGTTCAGTAAGAGGGGGGCCTGGCCTAAAGCCATTCCCAGTTCAATCTGCTTCTCTTGCACTCGGTGTTTTACCAAGAAACGCAGACACTTAACGAATGTATTTGAAATAAAAAGAAAAACAGAAAAAGTAAATGTTTGCTGTTGTCACATTTGGATGAATCATGATGAATTTCTCTTTCAATAAGTTCTTCTTAGGTGTGTGCAGTACTTGATATTAAATTATTTTAATGAACATTTATAATCTAGCGAGGTTGGGGCAATTCCATCAATGCTGCTGTTGAAACTCTTATGCAGCATTTACATTTCACTTACTTGTCACAAGAGGGAGTCAGAACTCTGCTAAATATTACGTATTTTCAAACTTTTCCTAAAATACGTTGTATGAAAAGAACCCCCGTGAGCCTGGCCGGTGTGGCTCTGTGGTTGAGCGTCGACCTGTGAACCAGGAGGTCATGGTTTGATTCCTGGTCAGGGCACATGCCTGGTTTGTAGGCTCCATCTCCAGTGTGGGGCGTGCAGGAGGCAGCCGATCCATGATTCTCTCTCATCATTGATGTTTCCATCTCTCCCTCCCTCTCCCTTCCTCTCTGAAACCAAAGAAATATATTTTAAAAAAAAGAATCCCTTTGAGCTCTCAGGAGAAAATGACTTTTCTTTTCGCTAGCTGATCTAGGACCTCCTTTATCAGTGTTTGATTTCGAACTGATATGACATTACATCCAAGTAATGAACTGATATGACATGATATCCAAGTAATGAAAGATAAATTTATAAAAATATGAGAACCTTTGTTTCCTACAGGACCTTTTCTCATCCTGGAAAGGTCTGAATGTCATTTTCATGCCTTTTACTAATATGCCGGAGTCAGCCATCAAGTTGTCAGCATGTCAGCGATGGCAAACAAAGCTGAGTTTGGACGATGACGCAACAGAGTGATGAAATATGTTGCGAAAGTGGGCAATAACCGTTCAGAGGGAAATCTGAAATTCCCTTCCCGGGATGTCCGTGACCTATGACGATGTGCTGTTTTCCAGCTTGGCTGTTTTTCTTTAAGAAGCTCTGTGCACGCAATCGTCTCATGCACCTCAGTAGTCCACAGAGCATTAGGCAGTTTTTGGAGGAAAAGTTTAAAGTATTTCCTAGCTATTTAAAGAACTCCCCCAACCTAATGTGGAATGGGCTGCACACATGCTTTGCTCCATGGGTAGAGGACAGACATCCTGATGAACTGGTGACCTAGGTCAGTGATGGCGAACCTATGACGCACGTGTCAGAGGTGACACGCGAACTCATTTTTTTGGTTGATTTTTCTGTTAAATGGCATTTAAATATATAAAATAAATATCAAAAATATAAGTCTTTGTTTTACTATGGTTGCAAAGATAAAAAAATTTCTCTATGTGACACGGCCCCAGAGTTAAGTTAGGGTTTTTCCAAATGCTGACTCGCCGAGCTCAAGGGTTCGCCATCACTGAGCTAGGCTTCATCTGAGCCATCGGCTTTTCTTCAAGGCGGCATTCTCACAAGAATGACATGTGGAGAGCGAGACATTTCCCAATATGAGATAAATTAGGGAGCTTAATATATGAGTCCTTTCTTAAGTGTTTGGCAAAATAGACAGATATTATTACATGGCCTAGAATTTTTGTTCTTTGGAATATTTATGGAAACTAGTCAATAAAAATGTGGATGTTGGCCACAGTCAGTTCTAGCTAAAGCCATCTGAAGAATGTTGCTGCCTATTTTTATCTTTAAACTTTAACTGTACAGCAGGAGCTCTGAGCTGAGAAAGAGGCCCTTGCTGTTGTTTCTGATGCCTGAGCTGTTCAACATGTCAGCTCACTCCGTGCAAGCTTCTGGGAATCCTGAAGCCACAGCAG
>NW_006293349.1:1684629-1693842 GCF_000327345.1 Myotis davidii
CCCTCTCCCTTCCACCTCCCTTCACTCCCCCCCCACTTCCTCCCACTCCCCCCTACTCCCCTCACTCCCCTCACTCCCCCTGAGGTTCACAGGCTGTGTGTTTCCCTCTCTCCTGTGCCTGTAGCTTATGGAAGTATGAATACGAAGTCGTGGGCAATGAAAACTCAAAAGAAATGACTTTAAATCCATCACTTCAGAGCAGGAGGCCGCCGTTCTAGGCCACGGAAGACTGCAAGCCACACTTATGTCAAGGGCACACCCTAAAGCCTCCTGTTACTGTTAAGGCAGGAGAATGGCCCTCTGGGAAAAGCTCCATTGCATACATTATAAGCACAGAGCAGAAACACTGACACTAGCGCTAGCACTCAGTGTTGGTTCTATCTATAATTTATGTCATTGAACTTGTACTGAGCAGTGAAGCTTAAAGAACAGACAAGAATTCACCTAACGCAAGGCAAAGGGATCTCAGAGAGAAAAGCATACGTGTACAATCAGTATAATTTAAACTTCAGTAATGTATTCTGTTCCTCCAGCTTTGAAAAGACGTTTGTTGAACACCTGCTTAATCCTCTTAATCTGGTGTTTAACGAAGAACTTAAGGTGATTTACATAAATATGAAAACATTGAGGAAGAGAGCATAGCTTGGAATTAGTAGAAGAGATGAGGCAATTTTAATCAGGAACCCACATAAGATGGAGACAGGAACTGAGAATTTCACCCACTTGTTATTGGTGACTATACATTGCTTTTCCTGTCCTGACGGCTAGTAGGAAAGAAGGAAACGAAACAGAACTTTCATCCCTTCTGAGATAAAAATAACCCGATTTCTCTAGAAAAGCGCCGGCATCTAGGATATTGAGAGCAAACGGCACTGCCCCTCTGGGTTCCCATAGAAACAACGCGTGTAAATAAATCATGGCCTGGTGAGTGCCTGCTTCCTGCAGGCGTGGGATGAGCACCAGGGCCTCACAGATCATGTGACCCGGGAGCTGGGAGGTAGCCGGGCTGATGGACACATGGACATATGATTAACACTGAGTCTTAGGGCACAGGAGAGGTCACAGCACCGGGGGTGCAAAGGGTCTCGCCAGAGAAAATGCGCTTCACGAGGGATAGAAAGCTCCGCGGCCTCACGCAACAGCGCACAATGGCTAAAACTGGTCTTACAGGGCGTCGTCTCCCATGTTTAGGGTTTAATTCTACGGACACAGGCCCTCACGGCCGCATCCCTGACCGGGTGCAGTGTCTCTGGGTGGCCTTGTCCTGTCACTCACACACACTGGACCAAAGCTTTCAAATGATTTGTGGTTTAAAATTTCCTACAAAATTAATTCCAAACCCTCTCCTCTCTACTTCATTCTTTCTATGCTCAGACCACAAGTAACATTCCTTTAAGTTATAAGCGTTTTTGAGAATGTAAATAATTTAAAGTGATTATCTTTCTACTCTTCCTATTTCCAGTGTCTACTCCAGTGTCTTGTATATGTGCTCAAAAATGCTTTTTAAAAGTATTGGATACATTAATTCGGCTGGTTAATTGATGCTAATTTTCTATTGGAAAAATATATCCATTCAGTAAATAGTAAAATTCCTTGGTAATATTATGTTTGGTGACTGCTTAGGAAAGGAACGCTGGTTAAATTTAGATTTACTAGAAAAATAATTCTTTTAAGTACATATGAAAATACCCACTGAGGCCTATCATTTCTGTGCCCATCCCCATAACGTCTTTGTATACAGACATTTCAAATATCGTTTTACCACAAAATTCAATGACTTCGGCATGATTCCAAACTCAGACCAATTTAGTAGTATTATTCTCTGTATGTCTTAATCTGTGTTTTGTTTAATCAGTCATTAGCAACTGGAACCATCATAAAGAACAGCTTAGTAAAGATCACGTTCACATATCTATTACATTAGAGACACATTACATATCTAATAGGAATAATTTAATGGCTTGCCTTTATTTTATAGCACCTTAAATTTTTCTCATTTTTAAAAATTTATTGTTGACACTCTTGCAGATGTCTCCCTCTCCCCCCCTCACCCATCTCCATTGTTTAATATAATTACCTCGCAGATAAATTGTCCGGGGAATGCTAACGAAAACAGAGATGGTAATCCTTTCATTTGTATTTGATTGTGATGAATCAGTCTACAGACCCGTTTTTAAAGGTATTTATTCAGGTGTGAAGTGGTATCTCATTGTGGTTTAATTTGCATTTTTCTGATCATTAGTGATGTTGAGCACTTTTTTTCATTATTTTTGCATGTAGCTGTCCAATTTTCCCAACACTGTTTATTAAATAGACTGTCCTCACTCCCTTGCTTGTTCTTGCCACCTTTGTCAAATACCAAGTCACCATGCAGGTGTGGGTTTATTTCTGGGCTCTCTATGCAGTTTCACTGATCTAGATGTCTGTTGGTATGCCCGTACTATGCTGTTTTGATTACTGTGTATCCAAAGAAACTGATAACACTAATTTGAAAGATATATGCACCCCTATGTTCATTGCAGCACTGTTTACAGTAGCCAAGCTATGGAAGCCACCCAAGTGCCCATCTGTAGACAAATGGATAAAGAAGTTGTGGTACATACATATAATGAAATATTACTCGGCCATAAAAAGGAATGAAATCTTACCATTTGTGACAGTATGGATTGCCCTAGTGCAGTGATGGCGAACCTATGACACGCATGTCAGAGGTGACATGCGAACTCATTTTTTTTGGTTGATTTTTCTTTGTTAAATGGCATTTAAATATATAAAATAAATATCAAAAATATAAGTCTTTGTTTTACTATGGTTGCAAAGATCAAAAAATTTCTATATGTGACACGGCACCAGAGTTAAGTTAGGGATTTTCAAAATGCTGACACGCCGAGCTCAGAAGGTTCGCCGTCACTGGCCTAGAGGGTATTATGCTAAGTGAAGTAAGTTAGGCAGAGAGAAAGACAAATACCATGTGATGCCACTTGTATGTGGAATCTGAAGAAGAATATAAATGAACAAACAGAACAAGCAGAGTGGTAGTTGCCAAAGGGGCAGGGCTTTGGGGAAGGCGCAGGGACTGAGAAGTCCAGGCTTACAGGAGTGAAGCACACACAGGGAACGTGCCAGTCGTACTGTAATGACTGTGAGTGGTGCCAGGCGGGCACTGGGAATATCAGGGACACTTGGAAGACTGTACGATTGTCTAACACTGTGCTGTGCACCGGACGCCGATACCAGGTCACACTGACTGTAAACTGTAACTGAAAAAACTTAAACATTTCTAAAGAAAACCAGGAAGAGGATGTGAAGTCAGAGTTTATGCATGTAATTGTGTTTTGTAGATGCTGCGACTTTATGAAGAAGCAGATTTAGTGACTGCCTAGCTGTTTTCTAACCTGAATAAGTGACACAGGACATTTGAATTGGAATGACTCACCCATTTACTACCTCACAGCGGAGGGGCGTGTGTGTGTGCGTGTGTGTGTGTGTGTGTGTGTGTGTGTGTGAGCTCAGCCTGAGACGGGGCTGGGAGAGGGGCATGATTTATGACTGCTCCTCTTCAGTCAGTCTGGAGGTTTCTCATGGGGGGTTTTGGGAGCCAGGCTGAAGGGAGGAGGGTTGGTGAAAGCTTCGAGGAGGGTGCCGAGTTCCAGCTGCCTAATCAGTGAGGCTGGGTGGGGGCCAGGCGAGGAGAAGGGCAGGAACCAGGCGGGGCAGCCGGGAGTGGGGATGGCCGCCTTGATCTGGGGAGAAACAACTGCTAAACGGGGCGGGGCAAAGATGAGACCAACAGTTACTCCCTCAGGCATCTGAGTAGTCAACCACGTTCATTAACTGACAGTCCGTTTGCTCAGATGAAGTTCCCTAGGCGCTTGGCCGGGCCACCCACGCAAGCATCGCCTGTCACAGGGGCGTTGGTTTAACGAAGGCGAATTGAGCATCAGAATCACAGGATAATTCATGTTAAATGGCAACACGTGAGGGAAAAGCACGCTCTGTAGGTTAGGATGGACACCGCCGGCTCCTGCTCCCCTGCCTGCTCCAATTGGCACACCATGCCTCACTGCTCTGTGGTAGCTTTTATCAAAGCCATCTAACCAGCCCGGCATGTGTAATCCGTATGTTTTGCTAAGTGACATGGAGCTGTTTAAAAGTTCAATCCTTGCCTGACTGTGTGGCTCAGTGGTTGAGCGTCAACCTATGAACCAGGAGGTCACAGTTAGATTCCCGGTCGGGACACAGGCCTGGTTTGTGGTCTCCATCCCCAATGCAGGGTGTGCAGGAGGCAGCCTATCCATGATTCTCTCTCATCATTGATGTTTTTCTCTCTCTCTCCCTCTCCCTTCCGCTCTGAAATCAGTAAAAATATATTAAAAATGTTGAGAATCCTCTTTTTAATGACTTTGGTAAAAACAACCCTAACCTCCATGCAGCTCTGCTCCTACAGAGGTGTAGGAGCAGACCAATGGTTCTGAGGCCTCATCTTTTGCCTACACCTCACTTGGTGCTTCTGGCCGTGGTTTCCTTGTTGCCGGCTCTGCAATGACCCGTTACTCTGCGATGTTCTATCACATAAATGTTCAGCCTCTGAACTTGTATTGCTCATTGGGTTGCAGTTGCTCAACACAGTCAGGTGTTTGGATGCGAGGTTATGCTGTGACTGTCCTCTTCCGTACCTTCCTCCCTCCCAGGGACATTTCTGTGTGTGTGTGTGTGTGGGGGGGTGTCCTGGGGCTATTCCTGTCCTTTGCTAACAGACAGTCTGTCCCAAGAGGGCGTGCCCTGCGAGTGTGGGACTGAAACTCCTCTGGCGGAGACGTGGCGCAGCAATGACCTTCGATGAGGAGACGGGATCGCTGACCTTCGGGGAGGGTGGTGAGGAGCTCAGAGCCTGTGAGTCTGTTGCAGGCCCTGCCACTTGTTTCTTTCTCTTTTCTTTTTAAATATGTTTTTATTGATCTCAGAGAGGAAGGGAGAGGGAGGGGGAGATGGAAACATCAGTGATGAGAAAAAATCATGGATCGGCTGCCTCCCGCACGCCCCACACTGGGATCAAGCCCACAACCTGGGCCTGTGCCCTGACTGGGAATCGGACTGTGACCTCCTAGTTCATAGGTCAACCCTCAACCACTGAGCCACGCCGGCCAGGCAAGGCCAATCCATTTTGCAGCACATTGTGGAAGTTCCTTCCTCCGTTAAGACCAAGTAGTAGCCCACTGATGGTCTGCACCACCTTCTCTTTATCCATTCACGTGTCGGTTGGCATTCAGATGGTTCCCACACCTTGGCTGTTGTGAACAGGGCTGCGTGGGCATGGAGTGACCTTTGCAGACCATGTCTCTGATAGGGGTCACTCTCCAAAATATGTAAGGCGTTCCTGCAACTCAATAGCAGACACCAAATGGGTCTGGGCCACCCGTCACTACCTGAGCCAGATTGAGCACAGACAGGCTTGACTCATAGCTGAGCGTTTATTGCAGTAACGCGGGCACAGGAGAGAGCAGCGGGTCACCGTGTGAATTCTGCTCTGACCTCCCCCGCCAGCCGGCTGATTACAAAGGGATCAGTAAGCAGAGCTGTGTGCAAGGGGGAAGGGGCAGAGAGGGCTGCAGGGCCCATGGTCTGGTGTCCCCTTCCAAGATCTTGAACTCCAATGGCAAGGTAGTTAGCTGCTTTTCTGTGATGTTAAACCGGCTCTGCCTGTTCCTGGGACTGGAGAATGGTCAGCATCCCTGAAGCAAACGCCCGGAGGGGGTCAGGGTCCAGACACAGCAACCAACTCAGAGCCTGTCCTGTCCTCTGTCTGTTCTCAAGATGCGTCTTCTTTTGGGAGCCATGGACCCTCCAGGGCTCTGAGGCGACTCTTATCGTTCACCAGCCGTTTTCTCCTTGCAACACACCCTCAGTTTCCCAGGGTCTGTGAGAACCTCATAGTCAGTCAGGGGAAGAGCCATTCAACCGCCGTGGCCCTATTCTTCCTGCCTGCCCGTCCCCTCATCACAATGAGACACCCTCTCCCACTTGTCGTGAAGACGGTTATTAAAAAGCCAAAAGCATACGTTTTTTGTTGCCTATTAGAATTTTGGACGACAAACTCATTTTGTGTGGCCAGTTCTCTTTGCAATTCTCTCTCTCTCTCTTCTTCTCCCCTTGAGACAGAACTGGAGGGTTTGTTTGCCTGTGTTCATCGGAGCCTAGCAAGACACACAAAGGAGTAGGGAAGGCTTCTGAAGGAGATGGGCCGTGCCTGGAGTTGCAGGTGGCTCATGCTCAATGACGTGTCCCCCGTGGCTCTAGGGGATGGGTGATGTGCGGGAGATCCTTCATCCTGGTGACTAAGGGAGTTAGGGTCACGATCAGGGCCGTGGTCTCTATTGGTTGGTCAGCACTAGGGCCAGCGGGTCTAGTTGATCATTGCATCTGGCCCTCAGTCAGCCGGAGCATGGCTGGTCTGGTTTCTCAGGGTGCAAACGGTGGGGCTGTTCTGGGACTGACACACAGCTGAGGCCCCGATGTTGTCTCCAGTTTCATGGAAACGCTGTCTCTGTGGTCACAGACCCGAGGTTCTGCCCCTGAGACCGCAGGATGCTGGCCATTGTCCTGAGGATTCCACGATTCAGCGAGGGCCGGAGGTGGGTGAGTTAGGGGGGCAGTCCATCCATGCCCCCGGCCGCCCCCACTATGACCAGGCAGGGGAGCCATGCCTCGCCCCCTTGCTGAGCCCCTCCGAGTCTTACTGAGGGTGCTTTAGTGCTTCCCCCCGACAGGATCCCAGCTCTGAGCGGCGACGCCTGCGTGTGGTCCATGCGATGTCTTATTTTGTATCTTATTCTCTTACACAGTCCTCATTATTTTCATCTGCCTCACACTCAGTCATTACCTTTATTTTAGTCTTGAATGTAAGCTTTGGGCATTTTTTCATCATAATGTTTCACTTCCTCTAGAACATTTAATGTCAAAAACACATTACCCTTCAACAGCGTTTTTGAGGTACAACGGACATGTAGCGTTAGTTTCAGTTGTACAACATCATTATTTGATATTTGAATGTATTGTGAAGTGGCCATCACATTAAGTCTAGTTAACCTCCAGCACCACACATAATTATACTTTTTCTTGTCATGAGAACTTTTCAGATTCCCTCTCTGAGCAGCTTTCACAGACACAATCCTGTTATCAGCGACAGTCCCCATGCAGTACAGCAAGTGTCTCCTCGCGAGTTACGTGTTTATAACGGGAACTTGGCGGTTTGACTCTTCACCCATTTCACCCACCCTCCACCCTCGCCGCCGGCAACCGCCAATCTGCTCTCTGTAACGATGAGCTCAGTACTTCTTTTTCAATTCTATGTAGTAGTAATTTCATATATTTGTCTTTCTTTGTCTAACCTTTCATAATGCTCTCAAGGTCCACCCATATTGTTGTAAATGACAAAATTCCCTTCTTTTTAATGGCTCAGTAAGAATCTATTATATAGGTATGTATCTATGTATCTAATATATGTATATATTTCACATTTTCTCTATTTAGTTATCGATGAACACTGAGGTTGTTTCCATATTTTGGCTTCTGTATGTAATGCAGCAATAACATTGGGGTGCATACTTTTATGTTTTTCAGTTAATGTTTTCATTTTGGTCAGATGAACGCCCTGAAGCTGAAATGCCGGATGACGTGGTCTTTCTATTTTTTAGTTTTTGAGGACCCTCCTGTTTCCCACAGTGGCTGCATCAATGGGCTGAATGCCAGCTTCTTGAGGCCAGAACCCGATTCCTCTGCAGCGCACTACTTTCCAGAACAGGCCCTTAGACGGAGGTGACTTCACAAGCACATTCCAGCCCACCATCCATTTCCTTTATAAACAGAATAAATACACAAAAGCTTACTGTGCCAAAAGGAAATTCTACTTTTAAAAAGTTTTTAGCAGCTGGTCCCAATAGTTTCTCTTCCTTGCTGTCATTCACTCTCCCACCATCAGCCTCACCTGCCTCCTGGGAACACAGACATGGTCTGGCAATGCCCATGTTAAAAAGAAAGTCTCCGTGACATCATCGTTTCTCATTCCTCTCTGGATAACACTCTACACACACACACACACACACACACACACACACACACACACAATCTCAAAAACATCATGGGCTCTTACTATCTACACTTCCTCCCCAAATACATTATTCAACTCCATCATTCAGTGCCTACCTTATTAATCCATTAACATGAAACTTGTCAGGGTCACCAGCAACCAAGGACCCTTCTTTGTCCTCAGCAGGCTGAGAGAGCATTCAGTGTGCCCGTTCCACACAATTGACTGCACCTCTTTATTTTTATTGATTTCAGAGAGGGGGAGAGAGAGAGAGAGAGAGAGAGAGAGAAACATCAATGATGAGAGAGAAACATCAATGATGAGAGAGAATCATGGATCAGCTGCCTCCTGCATGCCCCACACTGGGGATGGAGCCCACAACCCAGGCCTGTGCCCTGACTGGGAATCAAACCCTGACCTCCTGGTTCGTGGGTTAATGCTCAACCCCTGAGCCACGCCAGCCGGGCGACCACCCCTCTTTCCGGTTCCATCACATCAGACCCTCCTGGTTTTCTCCTTCGTCGCTGGCTGTTCCTTTCCAGCCTCTTTAGTGGCTCTTCATCTGTAGTCGGTCCTTCAGGCGCTGAAGTGCTTCGTGGCTCAGCCTTGCCCAAGAGGATGTGACCTTTCTCCTTGCTTTATCTGCACTCTCCACGCTGATGAGCATGGTCAGATGTTTGTCTCCACTGCAGCACATCCCGAATCCTAAACTCGTGTCTAGGACCGTGGGGAGTAAGGGGGGTCGAAGTGGACATCCCTGTCCTGTTCCCAATCTGAAGGGAAACACTTAGGTCTTTGCCCATTGAGCACGATGATGGCCTTCGTTACATGGAAGTATTATTCCCACTTTGCTGAGACTTTTGATCATAAATGATGCTGGATTTTAGCAAATGCTTGCTCTGCACCTACTGATATGGCCATGTGGGTTTTAGCCATCATTTTGTTTAGGTGGTGTATCACGTTTATTGATTTGTGGAATATTATACTAACCTTGCATCCCTGAAATAAATAGGCTTAGATTTTTTTTAAATATATTTTTTATTGATTAAGATATTACATGTGTCCTTGTCCCCACATGTTACTCCCTACCCCGCCCCCGCTCATCCCCTCCCCCCCCCCCCCCCCCC
>NW_006293349.1:1695132-1698466 GCF_000327345.1 Myotis davidii
GCACGTCTCAGTGTCCCAGTAACGGCTGCAAGCACCTCTGAGTGAAAGCCGCCCTCAAGATCGCCCGCTGCCGGACAGTCCAGTTTCTCCCCGTATGAGTCCTGGGTCCCCAGAGACTTCCCGGAACCAGAGATCAGAGCCGTCAGGAGCTTGTGACTCCCTCCGGATTCAAAAAGACAGCCGCGTCCTCAGGTGCCAGACCCTTCCCGCGCGCACTCGCGAGCCCCCTACCTCTGCACTTTACTTCCGCAGCTCCTCTGGCTCTCAGTGTGCTTTTCTTTCCTTCTAGTTGTAGAATTTACACTCAGCCAGCCTTCCTGTAGTTCTGGATGATGTCCGTTTTGTGTTTTTGAAGTATTATTCAATTGTTGTGGGAGGCAGCAATTTCCCGGTGTTTATCTATGCCGCCATCTTAGTTTCTCCAAATAGGCTTAGATTTACAAGTATTTACTGTTGTGTTACAGTTGCCTACAGTCTTAAGGGCAGTAACCTCCTGTACAGGTGTGTAATGGTCACGGTGTGTTAGCTTTTATATTCTTTGTTAATCCTCACCCAAGAATCTCCTTAGGAATTTATATTTTTCCCAGCAAGGGAGTCAGAGGCCATAGACACAGCCCGATTCAGACCCCACGCCTGCAGCAACCTCACCTGTGGGAGGAATTGGAGCCCAAGTTCTTCAGAACCGAGCGGTCAGGAGACAGAACAGAAGCCAGAGGTCTATTTTGGAGCAACCCCTGGGGTTTCCCTTTCATGAGTGACCTCCAAGCGTTCTTCCTTTTTTCTCCATTAAAATCCTTTCTTGCATCTTGAGCCTTGCGGTCGATGGCCAGGGCTTGGTCTCTCCCCCCCAGAGCCATGTGCTGATGATTCTGGTACTGGTTTTTGTGTTGTTCCAAACCAAAGACACCACACTTCTCTTCTGATAGCTTTTCAAGGAATGAACTTAAATCAAGAAAATGTGAGTAGAAGTGGTGAGACTTAAACCTTAGTTGGTCTCACTAATCCACAGTGTCTTTCTATGGGAGCATCTGTCATTTTTATATAGTTATGTACATATAACGACGCTGTAGTCAAAGACGGACCACATATGTGATGATGATCCCATAAGATTATGGTGGAGCTAAAACAGTCCTATCACCACGTGACGCCATGTGGTCGGAGCACAACGCATTACTCACATGTGTGTAGTGATGGTGGTATAATCAACCCTGCTATGCTTATAAAAGTCCTGTTTACCATGTTTTTACTCTACCCTTTCTATGTTTGGAGAGGTTTAGATTTACAAATATTTACCTTTATGTTACAGTTGCCTACAGTAAGTAAGCAACCTCCTATACAGGTGTGTAGTAACAGGTGTGTCATATAGCCCAGGTATGTGACAGGCTGTACTGCCGAAGCTCACGTAAGTGCACTCCATACTGTTCACACAATGACAAAATGGACTAATGACACATTTCTCATATCCACATCCTGAGATCAACGTGTCACTGTATTTCTATTATGTACTTTTAAATAATGAAAAATGAAGTAAATATAAGTTGTAGCACTCAAATCTACTCTAATTTTCTTGTGATTCTATTGTTTAACTAAAACTTTTAAACTAAATATATATGACTGGAAAAGTTAATATTAAAATGTATTTCCAGGTGAATAGATTAATAACCTGATTGCTAGGTCAGTGTTTCAAGGCCTGTAATTTGGGATGTCATTTCACACCATTTTCAATTAGAGAAACTGGTTTAATATGTAAGTTAATCCAACAACTGAGTTCAAATTCTGAAAAGTCAAGCAGCTTAAGCTATGCAGATAACCTTCTTTTAAAAGTGATACCTTAAATTAAATTTTTAAATTATCCATCAAAGTTATGTTTTAAAAATTGTAATTAAAAAAATTTAGAGCCGTCTATATTTAATGATACTTTTAGCATTTGTTTTGCTTGTGAAGGCAGTCAGGCACATCAATCTCATGCTCGTAGAAATGTTGACATTTATGAAGTCCAAGGAAGTAAACAAACTACGAGAGCAACGCAGCAAGTAAATTCCTCGGTAATAAAACAAACCATGTGCAGCTCTTCCAACAGAACCAAGCAGGTGGACAATTCCCCAGTCACGTGACTGGGTTTCAGAAGCACCAACTCTTTAACGTCTGTGCAAACCAAGCGCGACCTGACTCCGCTGCAGCTGCTGACGCTTAGGCCGTAGCATGAGGGCGCGCTCCGCGGCCTGAAATAACTCATGTCTGGATGGCGTGTCCGGCTGCCTTCTTCCCGCTGTTTGTCATCGAGGGGGGGACGGGGAGGCATTCGCAGCCCTGGAGACCAGCCCTGACAGGGACCCCTCCTCTTTGTCTAACAGTCCCTGTGGGGTCCTAGTAGCCGCTCAGTACTGTTCCCAGCAGATGAATGAGTGCTGGGCCATGTCAGCTGGGTCAGGCTGCGGCCTCTCGCATCACGGACTGGCTGCCAAGTGCGCACTTGGCCTGCGATCACTAAGATGTATTTGCCTTTGAACCTAGCTATCAGAGAGAGCCTGTTAAGGGTGTGGTCAAATGCTATTAAAATGACATGTGATAAGAGAAATTAGCTCACCCAATTACAGTCCATATTTTCACGTAAAGGTTAAAAGTCTGCAGGGCCTAAAAAACTGTTTTTTAAAATTCAATGGTTTCAATATTTAATTTTTAGAATGAAAATTCCCCAATATTTGCCTTTGAAAGTCATTTTTTAGAGATTATCCCTGCCAAGCACGTTCTGAGAGCCTCGCTTTGGCACATGAGTCCCTGAACCCTCACCAGCCTGCTCTGCTGTTTCCGACACTAGGTGTCTCCCTCCTGCTGTCTCCTGGCCGCCGGCTGAGCTGGAGGCAGGGGCTCCAGAGGGGAGCTGGCTCCCTGGACGGGCGTTCTCTCCAGGGTGCCCCTGGCGTCCCTGTGTCCGAGCGAAGGCATCGCATGCAGGGCCTTTCTGACCCGCAGACATGACTGGAAGGACGGTTTTACATTTGAGGGAAAGTGGAAAGAGGAGAGAACCTTCCGCACAGTCCATGTTGTCCTCGCCGCACTCTGGTGAGCCAGGCGTTATTATCTCTAATTCTACAGTTGAAGAAACCAAGGCTAAGAACTGTTTCATAACATTTCCAAGTTAACATAGTAATTAGTGACTGACCCCATATATTCACTGATTCTCTGATTTTTTTTTTAAATATATTTTTATTGAGTTTTTACAGAGAGGAA
This sequence comes from Myotis davidii, assembly GCF_000327345.1. Classification (NCBI taxonomy): domain Eukaryota; kingdom Metazoa; phylum Chordata; class Mammalia; order Chiroptera; family Vespertilionidae; genus Myotis; species Myotis davidii. Next base: position 1,698,364 of record NW_006293349.1, read on the forward strand.
AGGAGAGAGATAGAGAGCCAGAAACATCGATGAGAGAGAAACATCGACCAGCCGCCTCCTGCACACTCCCCACCGGGGATGTGCCCGCAACCAAGGCACATGC
>NW_006293349.1:1698771-1699243 GCF_000327345.1 Myotis davidii
CCCAGCCCTGCATAAGCCACCTGTGCTGAGCTGAGTACTTTGCGATGGTTCATTATTCCATAGAGTGTGAGATGCTGTGGGTCAGGGACCGTCCTCCACACCTTACAACTCCGAACACAGCGAGTGTAACCTGGTCGTCTCTCAGGAGAGGGTAGGTCTTCTCTTCCTGGAGAAGGTGGCAGAGCTTCCTGCCTCCGTCCTCCCACACGCCCCAGCAGAAGAGCAGACGTGCTCCGCCAACACTTCTAAAGGGGCCGATCCGCTCCAAGAACACGCAGCCGGAGACCGCCCCCGCCCCTCGTCTGAACCTGGTGACCCCGGGCGGGCCACTCGCCGAGGGTGGACGTGGCGCCCCCACTCCTCGGGGCTACGTGCTGCCAGGAGCAGCAGCTCATTTCCTGGCGCGAGGGCAGTATCTCAGAGGAAGAGCCTGGTCTCCATTGTTACCGTGGGTGCCCGCTGGCTCCCAACC
>NW_006293349.1:1699651-1706882 GCF_000327345.1 Myotis davidii
CAGAGAGTGTGAGAAGCTGTGGGTCAGGGACCGTCCTCCACACCTTACAACTCCGAACACAGCGAGTGTAACCTGGTCGTCTCTCAGGAGAGGGTAGGTCTTCTCTTCCTGGAGAAGGTGGCAGAGCTTCCTGCCTCCGTCCTCCCACACGCCCCAGCAGAAGAGCAGACGTGCTCCGCCAACACTTCTAAAGGGGCCGATCCGCTCCAAGAACACGCAGCCGGAGACCGCCCCCGCCCCTCGTCTGAACCTGGTGACCCCGGCGGGCCACTCGCCGAGGGTGGACGTGGCGCCCCCACTCCTCGGGGCTACGTGCTGCCAGGAGCAGCAGCTCATTTCCTGGCGCGAGGGCAGTATCTCAGAGGAAGAGCCTGGTCTCCATTGTTACCGTGGGTGCCCGCTGGCTCCCATCCCCATCCAGCGCCTGGGAACCCCGGGCTCCGCTTAAGTAAACACGTGTAGGAAATGTCCCTTTTCATGGAGTTTGTGTATTTTACACGGTAATAAATCAGGCTTCTTTTTTTTTTTTTTGATGTAACACCCCGGCCATTTTTGCAATTAGGTCTTAGTGATGTGACTGCTTTATTGCCTTCCTTAAAACACACAGGGAGACACAGGGAAATGTCATCTTAATGGTCACGTCAGGCCAGCAGTGCTGTGCCCTTTCAAATGAGAGACTGTAAACGGACGTGTGAAGCTCCTCACGGGCCTGGAGCCCCCGCCAGGAGTGAGCAGAGCCGTTACGTACTGAAGTTCAAGTCCTGAGCACGCAGTCGGCCTCCCATGTTCCGCTGTAATCTGAGAATACGTGTCACCGCCGGGTTAGAAAAGGAGAAAGGTGACCGTTGTGTTATCCAGGAAAGACATTTTAAATAGAGGGCGTACATCTCATGAAGGGTTCTTATATTTACTCTTAGTTACGTGTTTAAATTATTTTTACCGCTGGCCAAGAAGAGAATGGCACGTCATTTCTAGAACCTTCTTGGTGCCTCTCTGTTCATTTTCCAGGTTTTCTATTTTCCCGTAACTGCACCTTCTCCATGTAGGTGATGGATTTCACTGTCTGTTTTCTGGCTGATGGAGGGTTGCCTGGCAGCCAAGAGTGTTGTCTTTGGAGACAGGCAGACGGCCTGAGTCTGAATCTCCAGTTATTGCTGATGTGCTCACGGAGGCTACCCAACCTGTCTGTGGCTCTGTTTCCTCAGCCATCAAATCTCGATAAAAATAGCTGGACTTGCAGGAGTTGGAGGGATGAGGTGCGGTAATTGTGTGCTGTGTTTAGCTAGGAGCCATGGCCAGTCACTGCTAATGGCACTTCTCTGGAAAAACATGTGTACTCCCCACATTATGTGTGACCAGAGGCCCAGCGTGCCATATCGCGAGAGACCCAGACCCGGCTCCCGGACTGACTCCTGCCGGGCTGGGTGGGATGGGACCCAGAGTCAAGTCCCCACCCACCCGTGGGCACCTCGCTGCGCACACAGCCTCCTGGTGACCGGTCTTTGCTCATTACGGTGTGACGGCGTCACGGCCAAGGGGTTTTTATAATAGGGATTGCTGTTAGTCCTTCAGTGAGAGCATCTGAATTGCCTCTTCAGAGAGCATTGCAGTGAGGCTGAGGTACAGGTATTATTCCTCTGCCCCCTAATCTTCTTAAGGGAACACATTACAACATGTTTACAAAAATATTTTTGTCTTCCTCGGATGACTTTATTTTTAGGGACCTAGGAAGTATAGTTTCATTGAAAATGATACCCACAGCTCATCAGTGAGTAATTTAAGCAGCCAGACGGCAGGCACAGCTGACGGCACCAGCATGTCCGTCAGTCTTCGGTGGAAGTGCGGTCTTTAGAGGAAGAGCAGCTGTTGGAGAAGAGACTGTTACGATCCAACACCACAGCGCTGGTCTCGAGCCAGTCTCCTCAAGCGGATGGGCTGGATAAGAAAAGATGTAAAGGACCAAAAGGAAGGGGAAGAAATACTCATTGTAGAATCAGGAGAAAACATGAGGAAAAGAGTTTAAGTAAAGACTGGAATGGACAGACAGACATGATTGCTCTAGGAATGTTTTTGGTGGCAGCAAATTCAATAACCAAAGCTCATCTCTCCTCCGGACGCCAGTGGTTTTGTAGTGAAGCATTCATAGACAAGGACGTTCTTTGCCTTAATTATAATATTGATATAATTAAAACTATGGCTTTCTATCCAGACAATTGTCTAAAACCTGAGAACATGAGATTTCATCCAAAGAAGGAAGGGTAAATAAACCTGAGAGTTTAATACTTTAGTTTTAACGCTTCTAGGATGTATTTTATTTTGAACTTCGAAATGGAATACCAAAAAAAAAATAATTTTAATAGAGTATTGTTTTTTATTTTAGAAGAATGATTTACACGTTTGATTAAAAAGATAACTTAGTAGAGTTTATGAGTATGACCCTTTCTTTTGAAATTATTTCAAATTTATGATTAAAAACAATCATTTCCAGTCCTTGGGCCATGTTCTCCCCAACATCCCCCTTGTCCTTCCTCTTCTTTCCCCACCTCGTCGCCCTCTGACTCACGTTTACAAGAAACTGAAGGCAGGTCATGAGTTGATTGTGATGTTAACCTGACTTTCCTCTCTGGAAAGCCTTTTAAGACGCCTGTGGACCGACTGAGATGACCCCAATTGGTCCTTCTGTGGCTCTCCCGCTGATTTCATAAGGGCTCTTGCCAAATGCTTTCTGGGAGGGATCCATGGATGAACTAAGGGGTTGAAACCTGCTTGTCCAGAAGACGGCTTTAGCTATGAGGGTGATTTTCTCATTTTCTCTCATTAAGAAATTCATCAAAGGTTAGCCAGAGAGCAGGGGCCCCGTGTTGGAGACAACCACAGCGTACTTGAAACTAGTTACAATTGTGGGCGCGCGCACATATGTGTGTGTATTTACAAGGTTATAAGTGATATATATATTTTTTAAAATATATTTTATTGATTTTTTTTTTCACAGAGAGGAAGGGAGAGGGATAGAGAGTCAGAAACATCGATGAGAGAGAAACATCGATCAGCTGCCTTCTGCACACCCCCTACTGGGGATGTGCCTGCAACCAAGGTACATGCCCTTGACCGGAATCGAACCTGGGACCCTTGAGTCCGCAGGCTGACGCTCTATCCACTGAGCCAAACTGGTCAGGGGTGTAAGTGATATTTAAATTAAAAATTTTTTTAAAACTAACAAAGTTCATGTAGCACCAAGATGGGATTTTCCATCCTTGAGATTTGATTTTAGAAGTTTGGCTATGGAGCCGGTCTTGGATAAACATACACTTACCATTCTCATGACCTCATCACCCCTGAAGGTCTCCCCCATTAATATCATCACAGCTGGGAGTTAAGCTTCTACCATGTGAATTCTGGGGGGTCACATGTTCACAGCAGCACTGAGGGTCTTTCCCATGTGTTCATGAGGGACAGTGCTCTGTGTTTTCCTGTGATGCCCTTGGGGGTGGGGGTGGGGGGAGGCCCAGGCGACACTGGCTTCATAGAATGAACTGGAAGTGCCCCTTCTTGCGTTCTAGTTTCTGTAAGAGACTGTGTGGAATAATTGGTGTTATTTCTTTGTTAAATACTTGGTATAATTCACTACCAAGTATTGCTATAATTTGAACCCTTTCATTTTTGAAGGTTTCAAATGACAAATTTAAATCCCCCCATTTTAATTTTATTTTAAATGTATCTTTATTGTTGAAAGTTTTACAGATGCCCCCCTTTATGCCCCCATTGCCCCCTCCCCCCACTTTCTCCCCATTTTAAAATCATTTATTTTCTATTACAGAAAATAAATAAAATCATTTCTAATAAATTCTAATAAATAAAATCATTTATTTTCTAATGATATACATTATTATATTCCAGGCGTACACCCCGGTGATTAGATATTTCGTAGCTTACTATGTGGTCATCCTGATAAGCCTTGCACCCACCTGACACCATACACAGTCATTACAATAGTGTTGACTGTATCCTGTGCTGTACCCCGTTCCTATTCTGTAAGATCCAATTCGTACTTCATTTTTTCACCCAACCCCCTTCCCACCCGGCAACCATCAAAATATTCTCTGTATCTGTTTCTGTTCTGCTTGTTCATTTATTGTGTTTTTTAGATTCAATTGTTGATGTATATGTGTATTCATTGCCATTTTATTGTTGTTTTTTTTAAAATATATTTTATTGATTTTTTACAGAGAGGAAGGGAGAGAGATAGAGAGTTAGAAACATCGATGAGAGAGAAACATCGATCAGCTGCCTCCTGCACATCCCCCGCCGGAGATGTGCGCGCAACCCAGGTACATGCCCTTGACCGGAATCGAACCTGGGACCTTTCAGTTCGCAGGCCGACGCTCTATCCACTGAGCCAAACCGGTTTCGGCCCATTTTATTGTTTATATATTTCCTCTCTTTTTTCTCCTCCTCCTCCTCCTCCTCCTCCAAGACCGTTTCACATTTCATATAATATTGGTTTGGTGGTGATGAACTCCTTTAGCTTTGTCTTGTCTGGGAAGCTCTTTCTCTATCCTTCTAAGTGATAGCCCCTCGTTTTTCATCACTTTAACTATTTCTTGCCAATCCCTTCTGGCCTGCAAAGTTTCTGCACAGATTGGAAACGACTTGCTCATATTTGGGCTGTGAAATACACAAATGATTCCTAGGGCCTTGGCTGACTCCCTCTGTGTGACTCTCCCTGTAGCTGTCTACCCTCCACGGCACCCAGAAGCAAAGACTCGGGGGCAGTGGGTGGGAGGGACCCTTTGCCAAAAAGGCCGTCCTGACGGACACAGAGCTGAAAGGAACATGAACACGGACGAGTTGATAGATTCATGGAGCGGGAAGGAAGTGGGAAAACAGATGCCGAAGAGGCAAGTGAATCTCTGAGATGCCAGTTGTCACTCATCAAGAGCGGAAGAGAAAAATAATTGTCTAATTCCCGCAGGGGCTGGGGATAAAACAGCGTGCCCTGCACATGCTCAGTCTGTGTGGACTGAAGTGGGAGTGAAGCCCTAGCCCATTTGGCTCAGCGGATAGAGGCTCAGCCTGTGGACCAAAGGGTCCCGGGTTCGACTCTGGTCCAGGGCAAGTACCTCAGTTGCAGGCTTCTCCGGGCCCAGACCCTGGTCAGGGCTCATGAAGGAGGCAGCCCACCAGTGTGTCTCTCTCACGTGGATGTCTCTCTCTGTCTTTTCCTCTCCCCCACTCTCCCTAAAAATCAATGGGAAATATCCTTGGGTGAGGAAAAAAAAGAGGAAGGAGTGAAAAAAAAAAAGGGCTTTGAACCCACTGGAGGCCAAGGGAGGGTGTTCCCAGCCCCACCCTTCCCTCCTCCGGTGCGTGACCCTCCTTTGTGTTCTATTTCTTGAGCTGCACACTTGGGACAGGACTTTTCTGGAAAGAGCAATTAGAATGTTTGCAGAGGAGAGTGAGGAGGGAAGTGGGATAATAATTGCCGATTTTAATGGACAGAACTCATAATTTGCCATCGCTTCCCACACCCCGTTCTCCTAATAAATGTCTGAGCTCAGTTTTCTCATAGGTGAAGTGAAGGAATTGGATGTCTCCACGAGACGATTTATAGAGTCTCTCCCAGTTTAAAAGTTCTATGAAAATGGACAATTCAGAGAAAAGAATAGTTCCGGCCCTTCATTCTCTCTCACTCACAGAACAAGCAGAATTCAATTGGTTTTTTCTTTATGAAGAATGATTGACATGAACATAGAACAGAAAAATAACTTAATTCATACACATAAAGCTAGATTACGTGTCAGCCAGATACTTACCGACAGTATGTCCTTGCATTTTTAAATTTCCAAATATGAAGCAAGGTTTATATTGGTTAATTTAAAGGGAAACCTTGCAAAATACTTATTTTAACTGGGGAGTAAAATATTGTTTCAAAGCCTTTCTTCCATTTTCCTGCCTGTGCAATTTTTGAAAAGTACCATAATTTTTAGGAACCTTAATTTCTTCCTTCTTAAAGTGGTAACAGCAACTTCTTGTCGAGGTGATTATAGAGATTAAGTGAAGCTCTCTACGTGAACGTGACTCGCATAGCCTGAACACATGTCATCTCTTCTCTTCAGAGCTCTCTCCTCCTCCCTGCCCCTGTGTCTCACAGATTGATGACCTATCCATCGATTTTTCTCTGTGTCAAGCTAGAAAGATGAAAGTCACCCTAATTCAAGCAATATTTCCAAACTGTGGCAATGCGATTCATTTATGCTACTGATATTTAAAAGATGGAAACAATAGCCAGCTGGCGTGGTTCAGTGGTTGAGCATCGACCTAGGAGCCAGGAGGTCACTGTTCAATTCCTGGTCAGGGCACATGCCTAAGTTGTAGGCTCAATCCCCAGTGTGGGGTGTGCAGGAGGCAGCCAATCAATGATTCTCATTATTGACATTTCTCTCTCTCTCCCTTCCTCTTTGAAATCAATAAAAAAATACATTTTTAAAGTGTCATATAATTGTGACATAATGCATGCTATGGGAAATATGTTAGGGCTACCAAGTGGGCTTTTGGGAAGAGGTTTCAAAATTCAGGGGTACCCCAGATGCATCGAGAAAGACAAAGTGAGTGTCACATCCAAATGCGCCAGCGACCACGGGCTTCCCGTAAGGGAAGGAACATGAGTTACAGCCTTTCTCTCCCCAGCAGCCGCCACAGGGCCTGGCGCAAAGTAATTGTCAAGAAATGTCGCCGAATGAAGGCACAAGCACTTCACACGCTCCACAGTGCACCTCATTCTGCGTTTACTCGTTTCTTCTCGGCCTGCGTGCAGGCTTTATGAGGTCAGTTCATTTATCTTCTTCTTGTGGACCTTGTTGAAGGTCCGGAACAAATTATGGGCCTGATGGATGTTTATTAAATGGATGAATAGCAGGATATTGCTTCATGTACTGTGTTTTAATTTTCTGTTTACCCTTGTGTCGGACTCAATAGATTATAGGGTCACACAGGAATTTGTAGTTGAGTTCTTTTTTTAAATTTATTGTTTAAAGATTTACATATGTCTCCTTTTCCCTGATTGACCCCCCCCCACTCCCCCAGCCATTCCCATCCCAGGCAAGCCCCCACCGCCCCATTGTCTGTGTCCACTGGTTATGCTAATATGCATGCATACAAGTCCTTTGGTTGTTCTCTACTGCCCCCCACCCATTTGTCTCTGGATCTATTTTTGTTCATCAAATTATGTTGA
>NW_006293349.1:1707018-1731150 GCF_000327345.1 Myotis davidii
CATATCCTCACCAACACTTACTGTGTGTTTATTTATTGATATTAGCCATTCTGATAGGTGTGAGGTGGTATCTCATTATTGTTTTGATTTGCATCTCTCGGATCATTAGTGACTTTGAGCATGTTTTCATGTGTCTCTTGGCCTTCTGTATGTCCTCTTTAGAAAAGTGTCTATTTAGGGCCTTTGCCCATTTTTTGATTGGGTTTTTTATCTTCCTTTTGTTAAGTTGTATGAGTGCCCTGAAAATGTTGGAGATTAAACCCTTATCAGAGATAACATTGGCAAATATGTTCTCCCATGCAGTGGGCTTTCTTGTTGTTTTGTTGATGGTTTCTTTTGCTGTGCAGAAGCTTTTAATTTTGATGTAGTCCCATTTGTTTATTTTCTCCTTAGTCTCCATTGCCCTAGGATGTAGTTGAGTTCTTACACCCAGTGTACATTCACGAGCTAGTACATGTATTCATAATTTAAAAAAACTGTTTAATGGTTATTTCCCATATTCATTACCAGAAATAAACTCTCTCATGAGCAATATTTATGAATAACAGAGACTTAAACAGTATGAACAAATCAACAGCATGTAGCTTTATATCTGTAATCATCTTAATGATTGATTCTGCAGCAGTAATTAATGTGAATATTCCACTTTGATTGCCAGTATAGAGTTAAGAGAAGCTGGTTATTTGTTTCAAAATTCCTTGGATTAGGGTGGCGATGTCCCCTGGACGTACTTGAATGGAATGTCCTAATCCAATTGTGAACACTGGTTTGGGTGAAGAAAGAAATGGCTTAAGATTAGCCCGATGACACAGAAGGAGCAGAATCAACACTTTTAGGGAAACTATGCAAGTGAACGAGATGTCGAGGAGCGAGACGTCACTGGGACAAGGAGAGAAGGAAGGTTTTGGTTTTTAGCCACAAACACAGTGGGAGTTTGACCAGCAAGAGTTACAGCTGAAATGCGCTATGGAACGTTGGGTACTTCCTACTTCCTCACTGATTTTGGAGAAAATCATGTTAGTTAATTTGTGATGTCATTAAAATTCACCCTATATCCAAAGGTGGGTGAGAGGAACCAGGGGCCTGGGATTGCTGGACAGTATTTCCCATTCAGCTCTGTGGGTGGTAACTTTGGCCATGCATATATAGTTCATTTGTAAACAATATAGTCGACGTATGAACAATAAAATATTTGTAAAATTTAAAAAATGGATTAAGTGTCAACAAAATAATCCTTGATTTAATTGTGTGATGCCAATGAAATGGATTATTACGAGGCCAAACTCTGGCTAGTGAAGAAGTGGCATGCCGTATGTACGAAGAACACATCATCTTGGATCATGGCTTCCAATCTCGATTCCACTACTGATACACTCTGTGGCTTCGTCCCGTAATTCCAATATTCATGTAAAACGTGCACAAAAATTCCGAGCATTTTTATAAGGAAACTCGAGGCCCAGTGCGCACGAAATCATGCGCGAGTAGCGAGTAGCTCGCTTCCGCTTGCCTCAGCTGGCCGCCCCGCCTCTGCCGCTCATAGCTTGCGCCCTGCCCTCTGCCGTGCGTAGCTCTCCGCCCCCAGTAGCTCAGGCCCAGCCCCGCCCGCTGTAGGAACCGCTGCTCTTTTGGTCGTGACGGCGTTACGGCGTCACAGCCACGGGCCTTTTATTAATGCAGATGTTTGTGAAGTTGGTTTAGAAGTGGGAGCTCCATAGCATGATGTTGATGATGAACTATTACTTTATGTCAGTAAAAGAAAACGAAGTGACCGGTGATGAGACTCTAACTAACCTTTTCTGTACAGCATGTATTGTGATCCCTGATGTAGTGATCACAGAAACTCAATGTTTTTTCTGTGGGTTTCTCAGCCCCTGTTTCTCAACACACGGCCATTTGCTTTACATCATTTTGTTTCAGAGTGGAAACAGCTGACGTGACACGCAGCCAAAGAACGGCATCAGTGTCGCTCTGAGCTGTCCTCTGTGCACTTTCTCAGATGAGACATGATCACTTAGAGAGCTTCATTCTGGAGGCGCTCCCAAAGTCATGGCTACCCCATCCTAAGCAAGGACAGGGGAGCTGGGAGGAGGCTTCCTGACTCCTAGAGAGCCTGGTTTCCCGTTCGGCCCGTGTTCCTGCTGGAAGCACTCCTCTCCTGCTGCTAGTGAGCCCCTCTGTGCTGCCTGAAGCCCCCCACCCGGGTCAGGTCGCGGTTCTCCTAGGTCCGGGGTGATTCTCACACATCAGCTTCCACACCGGCTCGATGCCTCCCCGGGGAGACTGTCTTGACCCTCCCAGAAAGCCCTCTTGGGCACGACTTAAAGCCTCTCCCGCTGCTCTGCCTCCCATGGGGCCCGTGCCTCGTCCTTCAGAAATCTGGCCGCTCGTCCCCCTGCGAGATGGCCCACAGCTTCCCTAAGCAGCCCTGCTCTCCCCCACTGGCTGGCGGCCAGCCTCCTGCCCCACAGACAATGTCTTGAGTTGAAGACTAGACTGGGTGCCCCAGACTCTAGGACAGCGGTTCTCAACCTGTGGGTCGTGACCCCTGAAAATCCATCCTGCATATCAGATATTTACATTGTGATTCATAACAGTAGCAACATTACAGTTATGAAGTAGCAACGAAAATAATTTTATGGTTGGGGGTCACCACAACATGAGGAACTAACTGTATTAAAGGGTCATGGCAGTAGGAAGGTTGAGAACCACGGCTCTAGGACAGTGGTCGGCAAACTCATTAGTCACCAGAGCCAAATGTCACCAGTACAACGATTGAAATTTCTTCTGAGGGCCAAATTTTTTAAACTTAAACTATATAGGTAGGTACATTGTTATTCACTTAATTAGGGTGCTCCCAAGGCTTAGGAAGAGCCACACTCAAGGGGCCAAGGAGCCGCATGTGGCTCACGAGCTGCAGTTTGCTGACCACGGGTCTAGGGGATCATGTCAGACTCCACAGGAAATGCTCTCCCGGGAGCCTTTCTCCCTCGACTGGGGACCAGGGCCAATCCCCCTCGTGCCCCAGATGCCTCCACGGCTAATTGGAGACTGTCTTCACACAACCCTCTCCTGTCCTCCAGGGACCAGGCGCCTGGCCGCCCGCTTCGGGAGCCAGGATGTGAACATCCTGGGGCAGCGGAGGCTGGTTCACAGACGGCTCCCGGGCAGCCCTGCTGGCGGCCTAGGGTTTCACAGGAGGGTCAGACAGTCACCTACTGTCCGGGACCTCAGCAGACATGGAGACAGGACCCGTCCACTCACTATCCGATGACTATGGTCGGGCTTGCAGGTCCTGGCAAGTGCAGAGCCAGGGGCTAACGCTGGAGAAGATGAGAACAGGCCCTGGGGTGGGTGAGGGCAGGGATTAGGGACAAGAGTGGATACGAGTCAGTTCGGCTGGCGTTCAGTGCAGGATCTCAGTGTCTAGAGAGGTCGTACTCTCAGAAGGTTAGAGCGAAACTTAGTTCTAAGTCCTGGGCAGAAGCAGATCCGGGTGGGAAAACTGCAGGCTGGGACCCAGCCTGTCCATGGCGCGCGCACCGCCCACTGGTTGTTCGGATATGAAGTGTGTCTGTATTGTTCCGTGTGAGCTGGGTGTTAATGACATGTGCTGAGCACCTGAACTTTGGCAGGTGCGGTGCTGGTGCCGGGGGAATGGCAGGTGCTCAGTGAGTGACCTCTGAGCCCAGGGAGGAGCGGATGCCATTACTGCTGCTCTGTGGTCTTCACCCTCATCCCCTCTTCCGCTCACTCTGTCACATTCGTGTCTGCAGGCTGCAGGGAGCCAGGCAGACAGAACCGCATGGACCAGTGGTTCTCAACCTCCCTAATGCCGCGACCCTTTCATACAGTTTCTCATGGTGTGGTGACCCCCAATTTCATTGTGACAAATTGAACATAATCAAAGCATAGTGATTAATCACAAAAGCAATATGTAATTATATAGGTGTTTTCCGATGGTCTTAGGCGACCCCGGTGAAAGGGTCATTCGACTCCCAAAGGGGTCGCGTCCCACAGGTTGAGAACGGCTGGCCTGGACGGAGGGAAGCCTGGCACCCGCTAAGCTCAGGCAAGACTTGCTAACAAGTCTGGAGACAAGGTGAGGTTTGTTACCAGGGAACGTACATCACCCACTTCTTGTTTATATGGATCAGTAAGTGCTTTCTAAGTCGTCGCTTTCGGAATAACGGAATCAGAAGACAATAGCGGAGTTTATTGGCTTTCCCCACGGTCCCGGCAGGAAGAGGAAACAGGCCTCCTCGTCTTACCTTCTGAGGTTTCATCCCTCCGGCGTGGTGCTCGCTGGCTCCCAGGGCAGCCCGGGGCAGAGGCCAGCTGCCCCTGAGAGAGATCCGCTGCCGGCTTTGGCTGTGAGACGCGTCCATATTAATGGACTTCCTCTGCGGAGGTCTCACATCACCGCTCCCGAGCCCAGGGGACAGCAATCCGGGTGGTACTCTGATCACTGCCATGCCTGGGGCCAGGGTGCCATCTGTGCTGCGTCTGTGGCTGATGCGGCTACCAAGCGCGTTTAGTGCCCCCGAGTCTGAGGTGGTTCTTTGCTTTTGAGTCCCCATGAACTTGAAGCTCTACTGGCCTACTGAGCACTGGAACCCTTTGCACTTCCCTTGCTCTCAGCAGCATGTTGCGTATCAAGGGACCTCAGTAACAGCTGAGTCTCCTGGGGACAAAAAGCAGCAAATGCACACAGGATAATGCAGCGCTGACACAAGAGACAGGGGCTGCGTCCCTTCACTCTCATTTTTGGAAATAATAGTTATACGTCTTTAAGGCTGGACGGGACCGTAGAAATCATGTAATCCAATCGTCCTGGTTTATGTGGGAGGGAATTACAGCTCACAATGGGGGTTTGGCCTTGATGTGGCCAAATGTATTTTGGGCCGTTATTAATACTCAGAATCACTTCTACAAAAGCAGAAGCTGGCAATTGTCACACATGCAGTGCTGATTTGACTTGGTGTCACATATCCGGTGTTCATATGAAAAGGTGTCATTGCTTAAACATGATTATGATCACATGCAGAGATTCTATGTAGAGTAACAATAGTGTGTGTGTGTGTGTGTGTCTGTGCGTATGTGTGTATGCATGTGTGTGTCTTGTGTGTGTGTGTGTGTGTGTGTGATTTGGTTTGTGGTTTTAGATGGAAAGAAGTAAATTTGAAATTGGTGATTGGCACAAAGCTGTCAGTGTTCTCCCCACTGCAGTGTAACTTTAAATTGAGTGTTTCCCAGGGAAACCACAAGGCCTAGCTGCCTGAGCTCGGGAAGGACTCGGGGATGCGCTGCTCTACACACAGGTTCCACAGGGGCTGCCATCTCACAGGACAGATGATTGTGTGAATGGGCGGATGTGCTACCTGCCTGGGACCCCCTGCATTGGGACAGAGTGGCAACCCCTCGCCAGGAAGCTGCCCGTGGAGCCGTGCAAATGCAGTCACTTAGGGCCCAAGAGGGGGTGTAGACTAACGAGAGAAGCTCACAGTTGGGGAAGGCGTTGTGTTCCTGGCCCTGGGAATTGACACCTGGATTGTATATTATTTACTCAAATGACACCGAGCCTGGCCATTTGATCATATTCTATTTTTTTCAAATACCTTTTGTTGTTTTTCTAAGTCAAGAATTACTTCGTGCAGAATAGGAACGTGGGAAGCTCCCCTGTCTTCTTTCTTCGCTCACCATGACTTTACTGACACCCCAGCCGTCCTACAGCGTAAAGGTCGTGAAGGCTGTTGTACGAAAGTGTGACAGTTGTGTGTAATTCTATTCAAGATTTCAGGAGCAATGAAAGATTCCAAAATGCTTCTGTCCCTACTATTGTAAATGCTGTCATCTTTGCTATTTTTTCTTCACGATATGTGAGGACTATGTGTTACCATAGATTGATTTTTCTTTCAGTCCTCAGTCAACTCCAAAGAACAAACACAGTGGCAAATACATAAGTACAGCGGGAATATTTACAACCTGGCAATTTCACGTAAAGAGAGAGAAAATAAACGCTTATATCTGAGAAGGAGCTAAAGCAGTCTATTGAAATGTTTTCTATCTCCAAGGCAATTTACACCTTCTTAGCATGTCCGGCTTTCCTACCAGGCTCCCATGGCCTTGCTGGGGGAGATGAGACTCACAGAACAAGCCCACATAGTGAATAGGAGGACTTTTAAAAGAAACATCTGGCCCCGCTGCTGTGGCTCAGTGGTTGAGCGTCGACCTATGAACCAGAAGGTCACAGTTCAATCCCCACTCAGGGCACATGCCTGGGTTGCGGGCTCCATCCCCAGTGTGGGGCATGAAGGAGGCCGCTGATCCGTGATTCTCTCTCATCATGGATGTTTCTCTCTCTCTCCCTCCCTTCCTCTCTGAGCTCAATAAAAAAAACCCCTACACACCCTCCACTGGAAGGAACCACAAGTACCTCCCACATGCGAGGGCCTGCGTTATGTTCTTCACATGCATCGTCTCCTTTAACCCTGGCACTCAGCGCTTATGGAATAATCACGCTTGTTGTCAGAGGAGGAATTTCAGTGTCAGAGAAGTTAAGTAACACGCCGTCGTTATGTCGTGTAAAGGCGCAGTCAGAACTGCAGGTCAGGCCCGCCTGACACGAGACTGAGGGTGTCATGGAGGGAGGTGCATGGGGCTCCTTCTGCCTCCTGTGTTTCCGGAAAAGTGTTGGCTGCAGACTCTGACAACTTCCCTTTATTTATCAGCACAGCTCGTAGGAAACCCCAGTGTCTCTGTGAGGCATAGCGGGAACAATGGTTTATTGTAAGGGATCTAACGCGACTCAGAACTTGCCCTGAAACCCCTATCCAACCCATAACCCAGCTTCTCCATTCTCCCAAAAGCGCACCTCAAATACTCTATGTCCACGTCTCCACTGTTCTGTTTTGATGACCCTGGTCCAAATCACCATCATCTTTGCCTGGACATTCCCACTATTTTCCTCGTTCTCCCTGCTCCTGTTCCTGCCACCTCCAACACCGTCTTCAAAGGCCGCCGGGAGAAAATTCTAATGAAAGCCCGTCAATTTCCCGAAACTCTTTAATATCTCCCACGCCGGCTGGAATGAAATACACATTTCTTGTTCTTGTAGGCACATTCCTTAGTTCCATGGCTTTTGGCTACCTCTCCATGCCTTCATCTCAGACCACTCTCCCGACAACTCAAAACTCGGGCCACACTCTTCTCTTCCTTGCGTGCCAAACTTTGCTCTGCCTTGGGAGCTGGTATATTCTGCCTAGAAGGTTCTCGCCCATTTTTTTCCATAACGGGATGTTTTGTGTTGAAAATCCCCCCACCATGGGTCTCAGTTTAAATGTCAACGACTCGGAGGCTTTCTTTGATGATCCGAGCTGGGTTAAGACCCACCGTGCTTTCTCGTAACATTGGACAGCAAGCTGTCCCCTGTGCAGGCTGCTGCTTGTTGTATGTGTTACTTACCGGGGATGGTCTCAGGTTTTACACTTTGTTAGTTGTTTGGCTTTGCCACATGTGTCTTGCGTTTTCTTAGACCTATTGCATTTTCTTAGATTGTAGCCAGATGAGCAGGTGCTACTCAATGCAGCCAATGCTCCGCCCCCCCCCCCCCCCAGGGCGTCCTCAGCCTGCATTCCTCCCTTTCCCACATCTAATGCCAATGTAGGTGCGGTGTCATGGAGCCTGTGATCGACTCTAAGGGTTTGAAAATAGGTGGCAGGGAGACTTCATCAGTTACGTCTCTGGCTCGAGCACATTCCCAGTAGAGGGTGTGCAGGAGGCAGCTGATCGATGTTTCTCTCTCATCAATGTTTCTAACTCTCTATCCCTCTCCCTTCCTCTCTGTAAAAAATCAACAAAATATATTTAAAAAAGAAAGAAAGGGGGGGCATCTGTAAAAGCCTCAGCAAGAAAGGCAGATAAGACAGGAAGATGCTCATGCATCCACGGACGTGGCCTTCGGGCAAACACAAGGGGACTCAGATGGAATATGTAAATTTTCACCATTTTGGACTCTTGGGCGTGTGTCCTCTAAGGAGATTGCAGCCAGGTGAGCAGGTGCTACTCAATGCAGCCGATGCTCATCCCCGGCAGCCGCCATACCAGCGTCCTGCTTCTCTCACCACAGTGGCCATGGCAAACGTTCCCACCCTCCTAACCCCCACCCTGACCGCACCCAATCTCTGCATTTGGTGCTTTGAAGCAGGAGCCACCGGACAAGAGATGATGCGACCTCCTAACCCGGCTTCCAAGCGTCTCTCCCTGCTGCCCGCCCGGCTCCTCCTCGCATCCTCCCATCCTCCGTGTAGCCGCTCCTCTAGAAGCCACTACTGGAAAGAGCAACACGTTGCTGCCATCACTTGTTCCTCCCACTCGCCCTGACCTCCGGTATCGCAGACTCTCTTTCCTGCTCTTTAGAAATTAAACTTTTCACAATTTCTTAAATTCCAGGGTGAATGAGCTTCAGTCCTCCTAAGTTTCAGCTTCACTTTCTCGACGCTGTCTTCCTCCTTCGCCGGATTCCTCCCTTCCCCATATCTCATCTTTCATGTTTCCACATGAATGAATTCTCAACGTTATTTCCTTAACCAAATCCCTTCTTTCTCGCTATTCTCTTTTAAACTATTTCTGCTTTATTGGTATCTACCAAATCTGTGTCTCCCAGGGCCAAGATTCACATTTCTAAACTTTGGTTAAAAAAATCTTCTATGTCTGTTAGTTTTTTAAAACTAAGAAATATTTAAGATGTTAAGCCCACAACTCTTCCTGCTTCCTCCATTCTGTTCGAGCAGCAATTTTCAACTGGTCTGCTGCAGGAATGTTTAAAACACGCGATCTCTGCCTATTTAGTGAGGGGCACGGACCTCTTTTCCCTTAAATTGTTGGATAAAAAAATGACAGCAGCCAACGCAACAAGGGCCACCCGGTGTGAATGCCCTGTTTTGAGCCATAAACACACAGGATCTAATAGTTTTGAATCTTATTGGTCACAGCTCATAATAAGGTTGTGTCTGGCCCTGGCTGGGTGGCTCAGTTGGTTGGAGCAGCCGCCATACTCCAAAAGGTTGCAGGTTTGATTCCTGGTCAGTCACATACCTAGATTGCGGGTTTGATTCCCCAGTGAGGGTGTGTACAGGAAGCAGCTGATCAATATTCCTCTCTCACATCGAAGTTTCTCTCTCTTCCCTTCTTTTTCTCCCTTCCTCTTGCTCTGAAAAATCTATAAAAACATGTCATCGGGTGAGGTTTAAAAAATAATGGTAAGGTTGAATCTGATTGGTTAATTCTTGGTACTAAAATCCTTATATACAAGTAAAAGCACCTGATTTTTTTAAAAAGTCCCTTTAAAACAAAAAGGGTAATTACTATTATTATTTTATCTTAAATAAATCAAAATTATACTTATTTTTTTTGTCAAATTGGCAAAAATAATATTTGTTTTGGTATGCCACAGAATCTTAATGGTTAGTCTATGTGCCATGAGATGAAAAAGGTTGAAAATCACTCACTAGAGAGCCAGCAAATCCCAGTCATCTTTTTGAAAAATAAAATCATTTGTGCGTTTTCTAGTTGAGACGTTGCAAATTGCATTTCAAATAATGTAAATTAAAGTTAAAAGCCTATTATAGTCTTTTTCTTTTCCACTTCATCTACTGTTACTTTGTATTTTGAATACTTGCTTTTCTCTCTATTATATATATAAAACCTATAAATCTATTATATGTCTCTCTCCTGATGCAAAGATAATGAAATGATTGACAGCTTTGATTGCACTATGTTTTCTCAGCTGAAAAAAGGAGTTTCTTACCCCTCAACATACTCTCTGCGTTTCAATCCTACGAGCAAAAGGATCTAAACTCCCCACAAAGGCTCTTTTGAAATTCTTAGTTTAATTATTTGTGAACAGATTGGCTAATTATTTATAGTGTAATAATGATCTAGAATTTGGAAAATTTCTTAAGATTTCTGGGTTCCTTTGTGTACCTACACTCAGCAAGAAAGCTTTGTTGGAACTGGTGTCCAACATGGCTACACACACACACACACACGCACATACACACATACACACACACGCACATACACACATACACACGCACACACATCTGGGGCTTGCTTCTGACTGTTGGCGAGGGTGACTCAGTCATGCAGTGTTTCATCGCTGAATAGTCTGGCCTGACCTTCTTTATATGGTGACTGCTTCCAAGGGAACCGAAAGAGAAGCTCCTAAGACTGAAGCCTACAAGTCCCACCACACCTGCCATCAGACTATGGGTCATAGAGCGTCGCAGCCAGTCCAGTTGTATCGGGAGTAGACCTAGTGTTTACCTGTCGGTGGGAACAGCAGTGACACTTCCCTGAAGGGCATGTCCTATAAGAGGTGCGCCTCCTGGAGGAAGGATGCAGGCCTGGGGATGTCTGTCCGTAGAATCCCCCAGCGAGTTGTATCTTCACCCTCTTGGTGCAGAAATGCAGGCTCCATCGCATCCTCGTTCAAATCCGCATCTGGGGTCTTGCGGGCTCTGTGTGACCCCTCGGCTGCTGTCCGAGGCGGGTGCTCCTCGGTACCAGTGCAGGTTGCTGACTCACCTGCAGGTGTTTATGCCGATGTCTCCGTGTCAGGGGGACACTGTGATTTATCATTTAAACTAGGACCCTTTTACCAACAAAAGTGGACACGATCAGTGACGTCAGGGGACAGGCCTACCCAAGCAGCGTCCTGAGGAAATGTTCTGGGGGGTGGACAGTGGGCAGGTGGACAGTGAGCCGCACAGCTCAGCTCAGCCACCTGCTCGGTGACAGCCATCCTCAGCTGCAAGCAGTCAGGGCCTTATTGTGATGGGTCATCGGCTGTTCTATCTGGAAATGAAATGCTCAATGTTCCCTGGCATAGGACAAGAGAATGTGTAACTAAAACATCTATACCAGAAAGCTTGCCGACGGAGTGAGAGAATACAGCTCACGAGAGATTATTCCAAGCAATGAAGGACAGGAAATAAAATTGATTCAAGATATAGGTTCTCATTTGATTGTGAGTAATAATATTATATTATGCATAATATTTTTAATTGCCAGGAGGAAGATTATATTACACAGGTTGCATTAAAAATATGGTACTTTGGGGGAGGGGCTAGTTTATTTATTTTTTTTAGTTTATATATACAGGGTGGGCAAAAGTAGCTTTATAGTTGTAATAAAAATAAATAATACAATAATTAATAAGTAATAATACAAGAATAAACTGTGTTTTAGGTACTCACAACTGTAAACCTACCTTTGCCCACCCCTGTAGTGATAGCTTTGTAAACTGTTGCACATTTGGTTAGGGATCGTTTAAAATGCACTTTAGCGGCACGATAGCAAATAAGCATGATTTAAGTGTCGTAAGACTTTATCTTAATATTAAAGCCAATCTAAGGTGAGAGTGTCTTAAAGGCTAAGAGCGCTATGCAATTACACTGCAGCGGTTATTATTATAGACCAGAGGCGCAGTGCACGAAATTCATGCACAGGTAGGGTCCCTAGGCCTGGCCGGCAATCAGGGCCTATTGGGGCTTTTTGGCTGTCAGCCAGGGCCTTCCTTCATTCTGCACCGCCCCCGGGTGGTCAGCACACATCATAGCGAGTGATCAAACTCCCAGTCTCCAGTTGAACTCCCCAGGGGACACTTTGCATATTAGCCTTTTATATATATAGATTCCATATACGGCTTAACTATCGCAAGGTCTGGACCTGCAAGTCAGCATGACCAGGCCCGGATGTAAATGTAGGAATAGTTCCACGTGGGCGACATAAGAGTGTTCGTAGTCTTTCACTGGAGTGGACGCCGAGAGAAAAGAATGGAGCCGATGGCATGTGTCTGATTAGTTTGCTAAGGTTCGTCCACCACTACATCTCACCAGAGGCCCAGGCTCATACGTAAAGCTTACCTGTCAGTTCTTTCAGTTTTCGTTGTGAATAAGGAAATGGGCACGTGGGTATGTCCTTCTTTACCCAACACCCCGCGAAGTCCGGGCTTTGGGAAGACTCCGGCGTGGAATTCTCCGTTGCCATTGCCCAGGGAGGCTCCCGAGGCCCGGAAACTTCTTGGATGGGGACTGTTGTCATAAACGAGAAGTCTCTCCACAAGGGGCAGGAAACATAATCTTCCAACAAGTGCTCATGTGACTCCCATTTTCAATTTCCCCCCAAAGTGCCTTGGTGTTTGTTAACGTCGGAGCGAAGAGGCAACAGTAAGGGCCAATTTGGCTGATCCCACGGAGAAGATTTCACTAACGGCTGAGAGAGAGGGCGGGTCATCTGGGAGCGTCCAAAACAGTGCGTGCTGAGAACTGTCAGCATCTCTAACGCCAGCGAAAGTGTGTCCAACAGACTTTCAGATATAAACAGGCACCCGAGTTGCATGAGAAACAGAGTTTATTCTTGCATTATTACTTCTTCTTGTATTATTTTCCCGTGCAGACAACTGGAGCCCTGCTTGTGCCTCACCCTGTATGTTAGAAAGAAGCCTATTCCATGTGGAGAAAGGTTTCATCTGGCTTCAAGTCTGAATATTGGCTTTAGTTCAGGATATTACACTGGTTTTATTTTTTTTTCAAAACTTTCAACACTTCACTCTCCTCTTGTCTTCGCGTGGCTTCTGAGAAAAAAATCAGCTGTAATTCTTCTCTCTTCTCTATGATCAGGTGATTCTTGTTCTTCTGACTTCTTTCGGCACATTTCCTATCTGCAATTTTCTGTAGTTTGAATGGAATGTTTCTAGGTGTAGTTTTTTGGGGGTATTTATCCTGCTTGGAGTTCACTGAGCTTTTGAGTATGTAGTTTGGTGTCTGGCATTAACCTGGGGAAATGGTTAGTCATTATTTATGTAAGTATTTCTTCTGGTCCTTTCTCTAATTCTGGTATTACCACTACTCAGGCTATACCTTTTAGTTGTTGTCCATTAAAATTTAGTTAAAATATTCGGTTCTATTTTAAAAAGTCTTCTCGTTTCAGGTGGTTTCTTTGAAATACCCTCAAATTGTGAGATTCTTTTTGTTAGGCTCGATTAATTTTATTTTATGTTATATATTTTTATTGATTTCAGAGAGGAAGGGAGAAGGAGAGAGAGATAGAAACATCAATGATGAGAGAGAACCATGGATTGGCTGCCTCCTGCACGTCCCACACTGGGGATGGAGCCCCCCGCCCGGGCATGTGCTCTGACCGGGAATCGCACCCTGACCTCCTGGTTCGTGGGTCAACGCTAAGCCACTGAGCCCCGCCGGCCGGGCAAATTGCGAGACCCTTTCCTCAGCTGCGTCTCATCTATTCATAAGCACATGGGAGGGACCCCGCTTCTCTGGGTGTTTTGCTCTCTAGCGTTTCTCTTTCGTTTGTTCTGAGGCTTTTCAACCTCCGCCTCCGCTGCCCATTGGGCCTGACACGCCGCTCAGTCCTCCATCGGATGCCGGGGTGTCAGTCTCGGCGGCCAGTTCTCAGCCTGGAAACGCCAGCACCTCTGCGGGGTCTGCGTCCCCTGCTCAGGCCTCTCCCCGCTGTGCCTGCGGACTGTCATCCTGACGCTGGACGGATGCCCCACGCAGGCCTCGGGTGCGACAGAGGTGAGTGAGGGGGAGGGTTCTGCAGTCCTGTGGCCGGTCTCAGTCTTCGGGAGCCTGTGTCTTTGGGGTGTGGACTCCCCAAGTGCTTCCGGTCCCCCCCTGCTGAGTGGGACAGGGGCCCCGGCCCTGGGGTTGGGGTGCCCCTCCTGGGTCAGTGGGGCTCTAATTGCACCCTGCGGGGCAGAGCCTGGTGAATTGGTTCCTCCTGAGGGCGGACTGTTCAGGAAGATGAGCACCCGCAGGTGTGGCTCTAAGCGGTGCCTCCTCCTCCCGGCCGGAACCAAGAGGGGCTTTGCTCGGATCTTCACCCTGAGACCCGGCTGGGCTGTGCTTCGGAAGGAAGGACTCACAGACGGCGGGGGGGGGGGGGAAAAAAAAACCGGGGGTTTAGCGCCTGAGTTGTCCACCCCGAGCTTCCAGAAGTCCCTGGTACCGGTGGGTTTCCTACGGGGACCGGTTCCGTGGCCGTGCCTTTCTGGCCCATGAAGTGGCGAGTCAGTGTTTGCCCGGCGTCTCTCGGATGCTGGGGGAGCAGCTGCCTGGGGCCACACGTCTCCTGCAGATCAGAGAAGAGGGTGAGTTTCCAGTTTGTTCAGCTCTTTCCTTGTTGTTAGGACGGAGCGTGAGTTCCAAGCCCCTTACACGCGGGGCCCAGAAGCCAGAAGTCGGGCCTGGCTTCCCAAGGGTCTTAGAATGCATGCATGGTGGAGTTTTCCTCTCATTGGAGCAGATAAAAAATATTATCTTCCCTTCCACAACACACTTCTACCTCTGCCAAAAGTCAACTTATTTCCACAAGTAAAAACAGATTTAAAATATTATTTTTTGTAGAAAAATTTTCTCATGTAAACCCATTTTAAGCATTATTCTTAGTAGAGGCCTGATGCAGAAAATTCATGCAAGAGTAGGCCTTCCTTCCCCCAGCTGCCGGCACCGGCTTCCCTCTGGCACCCAGGACCCGGGCTTCCCTCATAGCCCCGGCTTTGTCCGGAAGGACATCAGGTCTAATTAACATATTACACTTTAATTATTGTAAAAGATTATACAATGATATTCTCACTCAGTTTCAGAAGACACATTACTCTTTTGTGGGCAATAGACTATGCAGTGCCTGCCCAGCAGACCTCCTCCAATGCTACCAGGTATACTCCCTAGGGTGTTACCTAACGACATGATCACAGTGGTCAGGGAGCCAGACGTGACCAGGCCATGAAAAGCCACCTTACATCCCCTCGAAAAGCATGAGTATCGCCTAGATTTCCTGGACTTGGAGCTGGAGCTGTAACTGTGAAATTTGGAGTTTTTTTATTTGGAGATCTATATTTTCTCTGAGATAATATTGAGGCATTATGTGAGGCAGGGACATTTTAAAATGATTGTATAAGAGAAAGATGTGTAGATATTAGCCATTCAAGGAGAAGTCTGTTGTGTGCCTTGCCCTACGCTCCTCGCGTCCATGCCTCTTCCTTCTTCCTCTGGAATCCTCTTTCCTGCAGCGAGCCCGGTCCCTTTGATATCGGTGGGTGGGAACAGGTTTCTCTTTCCATGATCATAAGCATGTGATTTAGTTTCACCAATCACAAGTGATTGCTACGTTTGAACACGTGATCCAAACAGGGCTTGAGTGAGGATGGGATTTACTTGGTTTTGAGAAGCGATCGGCAGTGCTCAGACTTGATTGGAAACCTGGTCTTTGCAAAGAGCCAACCGTGGGTAGAAGCAGAAGGTGAGTCAGAGAGGTTGGAGGTCATGGTACAGACCGCGGCGCATGTGTGAGCTGGCTCTCTGGGCTTCGGTGAGAGGGGTCACCACTCCAAGTTTTGGTCCCTAACTACAAGGCCGTGGTGACTTATAATAATATTCTTTTTTCCCTTTAAAAATGTTTAAATTTATCTTTATTGTTGAAAGCATTACAGATGTTGCCTTCTCCCCACACTGACCCCTCTACCCTGCTCCCTCCCCCCGCGGCCTTCACTATAGGAATGTTCTTGATACTCTTCTAAATCTGTACACAAAAGCAAAAAATAAAAACATTTTAAAGGGTGATGTTTTGGCCATTCAGATAATGGCACATTGTGAATATGTTTGGCTATTTGGTCATTTATACATCGTTTAAGAAGGAAAGAAAAGGTTTTTGTTCTCACTTTTTCTTATTTATGAAATCCTCTCTTACCTCCTACACAGACTAAATATCTCTTCAGATGAAAAATCCTTAAGTAATATGTCAGTATCTTCTCAAAGAAATGTAAAACGGAAACAAGTCATAGTCTTTTATTATTTAAAGGGTTCTTTGTTTATGAATTCAGTTATCATATTTTTGTAGAAGGCCTAATGAGTAACATTATGAACTAGTCTAGGTCCTGGGATTCATGGGAACAGCGCCTGCCCTAGAAAGTAGGTTGGAGGAGGAGGGTGTGAGGCACAATTTCAATGAAGTAAAAACCACTAGTGTCCAGTCTAATGGGTGCAGAGAACAGCAGGGGGAGTGAAATATTGAATAAGATTTTAAGGACACGTATGTGTTTGGCTGGGGAAATACAAGAAGGGGTCTAGGCATGTGCAAAAGATTGGGAAGTAGAAAGAACACAAGACTTTCTGGGGACGGCCAGTAGTTCAGCCTGGCCAGAGACCGGGGGGTGTGTGATAGAAAGAGAGAAAGCCGTCAAGGAGGGCAGAGGGAATAAGACCATGTAAACCCTCATTGGTGTTACTGAAGGAGTTGGGCGGCTTTCTCATGCTGAGAAACAGACATTGCCAGATTTCATGTCTCTTGTGGAAGGTGCCCTGTGTGCGTCTGCCTCAGTCAAAGCCGTGTGCAGCGGGAGCTGGGACTCGTTTGATTAACAGTCTCGCTACGAGTTGATGGAAACGTGTGCCCCGTTCCCGGTGGTGGCGGGGAGGGTGCAGATTTGAAAGCTCTGGACCCTGGGCGGCAGCGGAGGATGTGGATGAAGGTGCAGGAGAGGGAGGGCTCGGGCTGAGGGGCTAACGTGCTGTGAGCCTTCACAAGCAGCGCAGGGTCGGAAGCACAATTGGGCGCGACGGTTGCACACTCAGTGTGTGTCCTGCTGAGGTGGGTGCCTGAGGGCCCGCAGGTGGGCACGTCCAGGAGATGGCGCTGCGTGTGGCTCCGCACCAGGGCCACCGTCTTGGGTGGAAGTAGAGAAGCCATCACAGAACACGTGGTTTTGGGAAGGGAGAATGTGCCAAGTGGGCACGAAGAGTAGCATTAACCGTTAAAGTCAAGGGCCCGGCCCGCGTGGCTCAGTGGTTGAGCCAGGAGGTCACGGTTCGATTCCCGGTTGGGGCACAGGAGGCAGCCGATCAGTGATTCTCATCCTTGATGCTTCTATCTCTCTCTCCCTCTCCCTTCCTTTCTGAGATAAATAAAAATATATTAAAAAACCACACAAGTCAAAGTAAACTGTTCCTGAGAAGTAATGGCTGTGACCGGAGGGAAAAGCCAGGACAAGCCGTGCTGTTGGGAAGGAGCACCCAGGAGTTGGGATGATCCACGCTGAGGGGCTGCTCATTTCTATGAGCATAAAGGGCGGAAGGAATCCACGGGACTTACCAACCAAGCAATTGTGGCATCTTTAGCAAGACAGCGTGACAGTGGGACCATTTGACTAGTCCATCCGCTAAGTGTGGTGGAGTCCCGGCGGGTTTACCACAAGATGTAATTGTTTGTCTTTCTCACTTCCCCTCTGCTTCTTGCTGTCGGAGAGCAAGGACAGCAGAGGGTTGGTTAGTGCTCTGGAGATTTCATCCTCTTATTGCTCTTTATAAAGTAACAGCACACCATGTAACTGGACTTCTCCCGTCCCCACACAGGGCTAAGACAGTAACTTCCCTTTCTTTCTCCAAGTGGCCAATAAATCTCACTGGGAGTGGGCGCCAAGGATAATGCGCGCTGTTGATTTGTATCTAAATGCATCCGAGTCCCTGGTCCTCTGTTTTATGCTTGGAGGGCGGATGTTTCCCGCGTACAGATGGTCGGTGCTGTTAGACTTTATGTAACTGAAAGCAAACATAAGTCCAGATGGATTATGATAAAAAAGGAACATATTAGAAAGATTTTGAAGAGATGATATCCACTAATTGACTTTAAAGTCAACATTGATAGATCCAAACAAGCATCAATTAGTGGACAAAGATGTTTGCAAGGATTTATGGAAACCTAGTATCGAATTCTTAGTTATTGTCTATAAAATTTTTATTTTTCTGTTTATATGTCCACTATAGCATTTTTATTACATATTTTAAGTAAAAATGTGGTCATTAAAATAAAAAATGTCTGAATGCTATAGGTAACTATTTCTATCAGATAATAACCAAATTCTAAATTTTAATTAATATTAATAATTTTTTTGCCCTGTTTCCCTCAACTATGCAAATATTATTTTGTAAAATAATGTGACTCTATTTTGTTTTACTTTATAATCCTCTTTGTCTCTTTGCATGTGGTATGATGCCATACTACATGTGTCTTTCTCAGGTGATGGTTTTCAATTAGTTTGTGATGTTGACTGAGGACTTACTATGTACTAGGCACTTTCCTAAGTACAGAATGAGCCAAAAAACACAGGAATTGTCAAAATAATGAGAATCTGTTCATAATCTTATGATTTACTACTTCCCCTAGGCACTATACACATTTAAAAATACAAATATTTTAGGTAGAGATTGGAGAAAGTTAAATCCATTAGATATAATGGAGCTAAGCTGTTAGTGGTGTCTAGGCTGGTGATCTGTAGGTAGTGAGAACTGTCCAGGGTTGCTATAAATGCCCCTCCAATGCCCACTCCTAGAGCCATGGTAAAGGGTATCGCAAAGGAAGGGCTGAAATAGTAGACCAATCTGTAACTGAACAACAACAAGAACTCAGTGGAATCAATGGCTGACTCACTGTCAACGCTGTCGAATGAGCTTTTTCCACCTACACATAATAAGGCCGTTCTTGCCTGGCTGGTGTGGCTCAATGGTTGAGTATTGACCCACCAGTTTGTTGGTTTGATTCCTGGCCTGGGCACATGCCCAGATTGCACACTGGATCCCAGTAGGGGGCGTGCAGGAGGCAGCTGATGGATGATGTTTCTCTCTCATCAAAGATACTCCTCTTTTTAAAAAAAAATATATTTTATTGATTTTTTACAGAGAGGAAGGGAGAGGGATAGACAGTTAGAAACATCGATGAGAGAGAAACATTGATCAGCTGCCTCCTGCACATCTCCTACCCGGGATGTGCCCGCAACCCAGGTACATGCCCTTGACCGGAATCGAACCTGGGACCTTTCAGTCCGCAGGCCGACGCTCTATCCACTGAGCCAAACCGGTTTCGGCCAAAGATACTCCTCTTTATCCCCGGCTAGACTGACAGGCAAGCCCCTTCCCGAGTCACCCTGACTTTACCGCCCAGGTGCCCATCTCCCCCTTGTTGGACCCCAGGGAATGGACGGTGGTTCCGGGGAGCGTGAAGCTGTGCTTCCTGGGGAAGCTGCCCAGGGGGCCACGCTGACAGTGGGGGCCGCCCCTTCGCTCGCTCCTGTTTCCATCAGCCAGCTCCTCAGGACGATGCCACTTCCTCCAGCAGCAGGCCCTGCCCTTCCCTCCAGCAGCATATCTTGTTCTTGTTCTTTGAAATGTTCTAGAAAAAGACAACACTCAGTCCTGTGACCGTGTTCTGTGCTCACACTGTGCAGAACAGAGCATGACACATAGAGACGTCCTCGTCACACCCAGTGATATCAGCCACGCTGGCCCCTGACGTCGGGTTTACTCCAGTTCATTCCGCTCGGACGGGTGTGTAGGGCGCTGACCCGGGGAGTGCAGGCCGGTGAGCAGACACAGGAGCAGGGCTGCAGGGCCTCCCATCCGTGAGCAGAAGCTGCGTTCTGACCCCCGAATCTGCGCTGGCCTCAGGGAAGCTGGCATTTTCTCCCCATGGAACCAGGAAGGAGACTGGAAACCCAGGCAAAGGTTGACAACGGACTGGCTCCTCACTGCCATGGTCACAGCTACCAAGTGCCGTTTTGTGCCGAACACTACCCCCGGCTCTCAGGTGACAGTAATGATCAGAAATAAAAGGAAATCGCGGACTCTTGTGGAGCTTGCATCATTGGAGAGAGGCAACAGTAAAGACAAAGAATAAGAAAGATGGTCGATGCTCTGAGGGCGGTGGTCAGTGCTCTGAGAAGGAAATGTTGCCGGAGCTGTTCTCCTTAAGAGATGACATTTAAGTGGAGATGATTCAGTCCCAGCTGTGCCCGCTATTCTCTAAGGAGTTCGCTCACTCAGAGGGTTTCCATAGCTTTAAACTGAGGAAGCATACGATGTTGGTTGTTGTGTTTACTGGTTTGTGTATTTGCTTTACACACCAGAGAAGAGAGGATGTTGACAAGAATATGCCCCGCTTCCCCACTTGCTGTGGACTAGAGGGGGGCCCCGGGGGATCGCCAGCCTCGTCCTGTCCCAGAGAAAACACAGGCTCTGAGTCTGACGGCGCTGCGCCCTGAACCTGACATGCGGTCTCGGGTCTCAGCTCTCTCATGGCCTGATAACATCTGAAACAGAGCTCATCTTCCCCCCATGCCAATAGTATGTTTCAAATTATATTGTCTTATATCAAATCTGTCCAACAAGGCTCCCACACCCAACTTCAGGCTTGTTTCCTCTGCCCTCCCTTTTCCACACAGTCAGCCCCCAGTTCCCATCTATCTTCTTAAAGAACCATTTACAAAACATGTCCACTCCTTTTGTTCCTTCTGCCAGGACCTTCCTCCAGGCCTTCCTCATTTCTATCTGGAATTATTGCAACATCCTTCCAGCTACCAATCCTCTTTTCTCCCAGGTCCTTCACTTAGCCCAGGGCCATCTTCTTAAGTAGACAAAGCTCTTCTTTATTAAAAAATATATTTGTATTGATTTCAGAGAGGAAGGGAGATGGGGAGAGAGAGGTAGAAACATCATAGGTCAACCACTGAGCCACACGGGCCTGGCGAAAGCTCTTCTTTCTTCACATGGACTTACAGTCCCCGGAAAGCTCTTCGTTGTCTCCTGCGGCGATCCACACCTGGGCTCTGGCGCTTGGGTTTGAACGTGTTTCCCATCCCCGCTTTGGTTCTCTTACTTCCCACGTCCGCACACCATGACCTGGAAACTCTCTCCCTTCCTTCAAGACCCAGTTCCAACGTCACCATTAAAGGGAATGAAAAATGCTTCTGACACCTTTTGCCTCTTCCCATTAGGAAGGATCTCTATAGGTATGACTTTTAAGTGCTCTCATTACTTCTTTTTTTAAAAAAAAATATTTGTATTGATCTCAGAGAGGAAGGGAGAGGGAGAGAGACAGAAACATCAATGATGAGAGAGAATCACAGACCGGCTGCCTCCTGCATGCCCCACACTGGGAATGGAGCCTGAAACCTGGGCCTGTGCGCTGACCAGGAAACGAACCCTGACCTCCTGGTTCATAAGTCAATGCTCAACCACTGAGCCACACTGGCCAGGCTCTCCTCTCCTTTCTGCCATGGGGTGAGAAGGCCTATTCTTATCTTCTTAAACCTGAGGCTCAGTATTACTAAGCCCATTGCTTCTGCATTCAGTGGGCACAAGTAGGCTTACAGCTATAATACAGATACATAATGCAATAAGTGATAAGTAAGAATATAAGAGTAAACTCTGTGTTTTGTGTACCCACAGTTATAAACCTACTTTTGCTCAACCCCATATATAAGGCACCTGGCATGGATTCGATGCTCAATAAATAATTATTAAACAGATGCCGAGTGAGGGATAACGACGACATTGGCTTCCGTTATCCCGCGGATCTCAAAGAACAGCAGCCCGTTGGCGCTCCTTTTTGAGTGAATGGTCTCCAATATCTTCAGAACGTGGGAATTCCTCGCCAGTGGATCAAGCGTCTGTACATGAAGACTCACCTTGCGGCGCCTGCAAAACTTCCCACGAACTCCCAGGTGACCCTCAAGATGATGACTCAGCCGGTTTGCCGTCTAGGCCCAGAACTGCCCATTTCAAGTGTCACAGATGATCCTTCAGACCAAGCTGGGCTCCTGCCTTCAGTTCTGGAGGGACTTTGTCTCATTTCTGGGTTTTATTGACGCACAGGCCTGTCTTCCTCGTAGATTGTGAACTCACTGGGGGTCTTTGTCTCATTGTTTCAAACACAGAACACAGCACCTGAGCCCTAGTAGCTGCTCGGTTTAGGTTTATTGAATAAACGTTTGTCGGTAAAGACACACATGAGGCTGGGCCTTCCTCTTGTCCTTATGAAGCCAGCACTTTAGGGTTTTCAGAAGGAACACCAGGAGTACATCCTTGTCCCATTAAGTGAGCTCACTAGTAGCTTATGGGCAGCCCAGAATTCATGTTTTTTCAAATTGTGTCGCTCTTAGCATGTCTTTGTTTTTTAAAAATACTAAGCAGCTCCCCCCCGCACATAGTTCATAATTCTATACTACACGGTCATAAAGCTCTTCTTCTAATAAACACGTCATAACCGATCCATATAGCGAGTTTGCTTTGTTTTTATCCTGAGGCTTGGCCACATCAAATGTTCTCAGCTACCCCAGCTTCACTGGCATGTAGTTCATCTGCCACCAGAGCTGTTTGCTGGGCAAGAGAAAGAAGAAGAGCTTTCAAAACATACACACGTGGGTCTCCCTAAGAGAGGAGGGCAGAGCTCACTGTGTCGCTTAGAGCAGTGATGGAGAACCTATGACATGCCTGTCAGAGGTGACACGTGGACTCATATTTTGGTTGATTTTTTCCTTGTTAAATGGCATTAAAATATATAAAATAAATATCAAAAATGTAAGTCTTTGTTTTACTCTGGTTGCAAATATCAAAAAATTTCTCTATGTGACACGGCACCAGAGTTAAGTTAGGGTTTTTCCAAACGCTGGCACGCCGAGCTCCAAAGGTTCGCCGCCACTGCCTTAGAGAGCGGGAGGGAGGACAGAGATCTGGCCCCGCTTCGCAGCTGCACTTCAGGTTCAAGGCCGCACCCGGACGGGTGACGGTTCTGATGAGACACCTTTGGCTGGCGGACGAGCTGCTGCTTTGGGCTCTTTCAGCCTCAGCGGAGGTGGGAGCTTCGGCTGTGAAGTTCTGCAAACAGCACGGAACACGCAGAAGCACCGCATTTCTCTCACTGAAAATTCCGACTGTGAACTTGGGGTTTAAAGTGTATTTACAAGTTAGCGAGGTGTCGGCTAGAAACACCTCCTTAAATCTGTTTTACCCTAGAGGGTAATTCTCGTGGAGGTATGTTATGTGTGTGCGTTTGTATAGTCTGATGACAAAACTGATGTAATTTTGCAAATATTTTAGTCTCAGGTTGGGGTAGATGCATGTTCTTTTCAAGTGTGAACTATCACATGACAAATATTTATTATAATAATGGCCTCATGTATATGAAATGTGTACCCTGAGGAGAAACACACACAAACATGCAGTCTTTACTTCCTTAAAGTAAGTCCTCATGTCAATGGTGAAATAGTTACGTCTTCCTTTTATTAAAGTTTTACTCTGGCATATTTATTGATAAATGTTCCTGTGGCATGGTATTCAAAGTTAACATCGCTAAGATAGTTAAACAGTGGTTGAACTGCCTTCCTTCCGTAAACATCCATTGTCTCCACGTGAAATTGAAATATGATTTTGATCATAATGTTCTAGTAAACAGCATTACCAAATCGCATCTAAAGTAAATGCTCTTTCAATGGCTTTGAGTCATGGACACTGTTTTTATATCCAGTGGCAATACTAGGTATTTTCATTAAAGTCATGGTGATTCCCATAAGAATTATTTTATAGAGACAAGCATTGTATTTTACAAAACCGCCCAGGAGAAATTGTCAAAGTGATTGCACTTATATTTCCAATGTGGTCCATTTTTATCAATTCTTTTGACAATTTCCTCTGGAACTGAAGGTAAAAAACAGTAAAACAGTATCTGTTGAATTGGCTGAAAACTGTTTTTATTATTTTGACTTTTTAAATTAATAGTAATGACTAAATAAAACATTTCCTAAAGATTCTGGGAAAATGTGTCAGTATAATCATTATTAGCTTTAATTAGAATAAGGAATTTTTTAAAGCTTAATAGATGAGCTCTCTATATCTTTAAAGTATTCCTTTTAGTTATTCACATAGATTTATTTGGTGGTCATAATAAGATAATTTTAAAAATACCAGTCATGTAAACTGATCTTCTAAGGTTTTTACAAGTAATTTGGCAGAGAGGAGATTTGGTAAAGAATTGTAGACACATGGGCCATTTATTGAGGACTAAAGAACAGGTGACATATATTCTTGACTAGTTGCTCTGGTGGGCAATTCCTGAGAAATAGTTGTGTGGCCCTAACCCAGGGGTGGGCAAACTTTTTGACTCGAAGGCCACAATGGGTACTTAAACTGGTCTGGAGGGCTGGAACAAAAGCATGGATGGAGTGTTTGTGTGAACTAATATAAATTTAAAGTAAACATCATTACATAAAAGGGTATGGTCTTT
>NW_006293349.1:1731342-1735262 GCF_000327345.1 Myotis davidii
GCGGGCCTAACCGGTTTGGCTCAGTGGATAGAGTGTCAGCCTGCGGACTGAAGGGTCCCAGGTTCGATTTCGGTCAAGGGCATGTATCTTGGTTGTGGGCACATAACCAGTAGGGAGTGTGCAGGAGGCAGCTGATTGATGTTTCTAACTCTCTACCCCTCTGCCTTCCTCTCCGTAAAAAATCAAAAAAATATTTTAAAAAGAAAAAGAAATAGTTGTGTGATGCCGTCGTCTCAAATGCAAACTAGGCTTTTGTTACAGTAGATTGCGGAGATACCAGGACATCTATTTATTGATTTAGAGCATTTTTTCAAAGTTAAGTTGTCTGTACTAAGTCCTATTTTCCACAATTTGTAAAATCCTATTGACTCTTTTCATCCATCATCATATATGCCGTTATGTTGAAAGCGTACGTTGTGATCAGTGACAATAGCTTTCATAAAACTAGAGGACTGGAGTTTATGTCCTGCTTTTGCCACTAACCAGATGTTGAATATCAATACTAATAAAATGCTAATTAGACTGGACATCTTCCGGACGTCATTTCCAGACAAAGCCATGGTGGCGGGGGCTGAGGCAGAGGTGGTTACAGGCATTCAGGCCAGCAGGGGAGGGCAGTTAGGGGCGACCAGGCTGGCAGAGGAGGACAGTTAGGGGTGACCAGGCTGGCAGGCAAAGTGGTTAGGGGCGATCAGGCAGGTGAGCGGTTAGGAGGCAGCGGTCCCAGATTGCGTGAGGGATGTCCGACGGCCAGGTTAGGCCCGATCCCTGCAGTCAGACATCCCCCAAGGGGTCCTGGAATGGAGAGGGCGAATGGCCCGTATCACCTTTGGCCCCACTTCTCCTGTTTTGAGGCTGCTTCTGTCATCCATTTTTCCTATTTCTTTGATTTAAACCCATCACCTGGCCTTTCCTTTTATGAATGGAGGTGGAGTACGCCCAGGCAACACTTCTAATCCATGCAAGTTAAAAAAATAACTAAACGTTTCTTTCTTAACATTCTCTCCTCACTTGCCAGAATTGACAGATATGAGGAATCATTACTACATAATAGGCGAATTAGGTTTTTTGATAAAAGAGAGAACATATTATTTACCAGACTTTTTTTTGCTTTGGCAAACTGTGTACTATACTCAAGAGTTCAACACCATAATTGATTTAAAAATATATTTTTATTCATTTCAGAGTGGAAGGGAGGGGGAAAGAGACAGAACCATCAATGATGAGCAACCCAGGCATGTGCCCTGAGCAGGAATCCAATGGTGACCTCCTGGCTCATAGCTCGACTCCCAGCCACTGAGTAACACCGGCCGGGCCCAAATGGATTTTCATGGTCAAAATCGGAGCTGGGAGGCGAAGAGCTTCTCCATCCTGGGAGCTTCGCTAGAGCTCCTTGGCTGTGGGACGGACACAGAGGCTCTAGAGCCAGCCACACGCTGTCCTCATGCACACCTGTCACCATCTGGATAGAACTGTATTGACACAACAGTCTGACAAGTCCCGAACACGTGGAATTTGAGAGTGTTTTACTATAGGAATAGATAGGTACTAATTTTCTAAAGGATTTGAGGAAAAAGAGGCAAGAAAGCAATGATGAAATAAAGGAGATATTAATATACCTTCTTTAGAGTTTAAAATTTCTGGGGGAACAAGAAAAGGCAAAAACAAAATAGAACAAAACCACCAAACCAGTATTATAGGAAATGCTGAAAGGTATCCTTTAAGAAGAGGAAGAAGAAGAAAAAGGTAAAGATACAAATTATGAACAACAAACATGCATCTATCAACAAGTGAATCTAAGAATCAAGTGAATAAATAATCTGGTGATCATAATAGAATCAGGGACATAGAAAGGGAATGGACTGACTATTCTTGGGGGGGGAAAGGGGTGTGGGAGATGCGGGAAGAGACTGGACAAAAATCGCGCACCTATGGATGAGGACAGTGGGTGGGGAGTGAGGGCGGATGGTGGGGCGGGAACTGGGAGGAGGGGAGTTATGGGGGGGAAAAAAGAGGAACAAATGTAATAATCTGAACAATAAAGATTTAATTATAAAAAAAACAAACAAACCAAATTTTGGGGAAATTAGCAATAACTGTGAGGGAACTGAATTTAGGATTACCTGTATTAAGTATTCCGCATAGTATTATTTTATTATTTCATTTCATCATCCTTTATTATGATGATATTATCCCCGTATAGTTTAGAAAATGGTTACTTGCAGAAATTAACCTCCTCAAAGTCACAGAGTTAGTACTTCTGGAATCAAGATTCAAAGATCTGTTATGTGGCTAAGAAATCCCACTCAGCCATTATATATGAATCTCAGGCTGTATGCGTGATACTACATGTGAGCTACACAAATTGTAGGGAATGCTTTGAAATGGTTAAGGCAATAGGAGTATCTTGAGCTACAAAATGCTTTTAAAAAAAAAGATAGATCATCTATCACCATTTTCTCTTTGAGAGCTTTTAGCGTATCTTAAAATAGCAATAAAGTTAAGGATACTTCCTGGGGATTAAGGGCTGGGTAGCATGAAAGCCCCAATGCTTTCGACAACTTCTCTTAATCAGCGGTAAGTCCTCAGGAAACAGCTTGTATCCTCATCTTCATTGTTTAACTGGAAGCTCCTTTCTTGAGTGTAATCTACTCCCTCCTTCGGCTTTTGTTAAGTGTTAATATCGAGGCCGCAGGAATAACTAATCTTTCTCTGTGACTTAATATCCGTGCATTCCTCCCACTCCCAAGCACACCTTCCCCGGGGAAAATGACGGAACCCTAAAGTACATGGTAAAATGCCTCTTCAATGTAAACCCCGACAATAGGAGTTTGTGACAATGGTATTTACAGCCAGATGTGGCTTATAGGCACCTCCCTCGGCCTGTGAAGGCATCGTGGCCCAGTGTGCACGGACACTGTTAATCTCCTAGTCATCTCGACCTTGCCCCTCTTCCCGCGTGTAATTCCATTCCCGGCTGTGCCAGCTGAAAAGCAGGAGCGCGGCCAGGCCCCTTTACCCACGGGAGACACAAACCCTGCGGCCACGAGCGATGAGCCTCAGGAGCACTGACTCGTGTCCCGCGCAGGACGGGCATCCTGTTTTGAAACGACAGACGCCCAGCAGCCATGGCCCCGCGGCGGAGTTCTCTCTCCTGCTTCAACAAGTGAGCGCCAGGGCTCCCTGCACAGCGTGGCCCCGGGGAGGTGTCCACGTGGGAAGCCGCAGGGCGTTTCACTGCATCGTGGGTACCGTGCATTTCATTGCATCATGTTTGTTGCACAGCCGGCTGCGGGCAGGGGGAGGGGGGGTGGCCAGAGAGTGCACTGGGCTCAGGCGCTCTGCCCTGATGTCCTCCCTGCATCCTTATGGCCGAAATGGAGGCGAAAATAAAGACCGGTGACCTTTACCTGCTCCCTGGTGACCCGCTGTCACAGGAGGCACACAGGCCACTTGGTGGACATTTCCCGAGCCTCCAGCCACCAGCTCCTGTGGGAACCACACGGCCTGTGTCCCAGGAGGAGGGGCCGCCTCCTGGCCCATCAGTAAGAACATGGCCGCTAGGTCCAGGCTGGCCCCTGGGCAGCGAGGGAGGGGACCCTTCCGAGTGTTGGTGGCGTGGAGGGTTACTCCCAGGAGCTGCCTGTTACACGTGCTCTTAAAGAAAAAGAAAGAAAAGCAGGTTGCCGGCCTCCGGGGGCCTGGGAGGAGATAGCGAGGCGCGGAGCTCAGGAAACGGGAGGGGGTGCATCCTGGGAGTGTGTCCGTCCGTCCGTCCGCGGGAGCGGCGGCCTCTGTCGGGCGGGCCGGCCAGGCCCTCCTCGCAGGCTTCCTCCCATTCATGCTGAGTGGGCACGGCTGGGGCGGCCCCCAGGCTGCGGCTCCCCTTCGAGGAAAGTGTGTCCTCACCCGTTTCCTGC
>NW_006293349.1:1735618-1736875 GCF_000327345.1 Myotis davidii
GGGGTGCTGGGCCGGGTGGGTGCTGGGCCGGGTGGGTGCTGGGCTGAGCGGGTGCTGGGCTGAGCACAGACATGGAGCCGCTAGGGAAGGTGCCAGCTCCCAAGTCAGGCCGAGCGCTCTCTTGAAATGGGTCTCTGGGCTCCCCCTGGACAGGCCACAGCACCCTGAGGCGCTGTATTTGAAGATGATTGAGCAGAGCTGGGGTCCCCCTCTTTATTCTTCCCCTTGCCTTCCTGCTGCCCAGCGGCCTGCGCCGCGCAGTTGGGCTGATGGCTGCGAGCCGCGGGCACGGGCAGCTTGTGCACCGTCCGGCGCCCTGTGCGCTCGGGGCTCCCCCTGCGTGTTAGGGCCGAGACGGAGGTAGGAAGTGAACAACGGGAGCCTTTACATGCTCCCTGGTGACCTGCTGTCGGAGGGAGTCGCACAGGCGACTTGGGGGGCATTTTTCAAACCTCAGCCACCGGCTCCTGCGGGAAGCCACCCCGTCATGTGTCCCAGGAGGAGGGATGCCTGCTGTTTCCATCAGCAAGAAAATGGCCTTCACGGCCAGGTGGCCCCGGGCCTGCGGCCGCTGCACATGGTGGCGTCCGTGCCTCCTGTGCAGCATCACACGGAGCATGACGCGACGGAAGACGCCCTTTCCGCGTCCACAGCGGGTGCGGCTCCCTCTCCTGAACGTCCCATGTTCCTTGTCACCTGCGGCTGGTGCTGCAGAGGCCGCATGTTCATGCGCCTTTTTGGAAACAGGAAAAAATCCTCCTTCCCGACTCATTTATTTATTCCGCGTTGAGTGACGTAGAATGATCACTTACGCAAAAGCACCAGAGAAAGAGAAATGCACTTATGGGCAGGTCTCCAACTATTTTTTAAAAAAGTTAAACAGGAGGACACAAACGAATGAGCACTTAATAGAAGTAGTTGCATATGTTTTCCTTCTGCCCAGAGCTCTGTTTTCTTTTATGTTTCAGGGAGAGGATTTTGTTTAAAAAGCCATTTGTCATGTCTCTTGCTCCCTTTCTTTGTAAAATGGAAATGCTCCCGGCACGCAGTTGTCTTGGGTGACCCGCTCTGGAGGGACCCCAGCAGCTTTGACTCGCCCACTGTGCCCCTTCCTGGCGGGTCTAAGCCCAGGGAGACCGGTATCAGCCCACTGTCCGCCCCTTCCTGGCGGGTCTCAGCCCAGGGAGACTGGTCACAGCCCACCGTCTGCCCCTTCCTGGCGGGTCTCAGCCCAGGGAGACCGGTCACAGCCCACTG
>NW_006293349.1:1755417-1764817 GCF_000327345.1 Myotis davidii
GGCCTCTCCCGGCCTCTCACCTGCACCCCAGCCCGAGCCCCAGCCAGAGCCAGAGCCGGAGGGCAGGCCAGGCCCGGGCACGCCCCCAAGTGGAATTTTACCCCAAGTTTCCAAGCGCACAGCCATGCCCGACGCCCCAGTGGGTGCTGGGTCGGGTGGGTGCTGGGCTGAGGGGGTGCTGGGCTGGGTGGGTGCTGGGCTGAAGGGGTGCTGGGCTGGGTGGGTGCTGGGCTGGGTGGGTGCTGGGCCAGGTGGGTGCTGGGCTGAGCGGGTGCTGGAGCGGGTGGGTGCTAGACTGAGGGGGTGCTGGGCCAGGTGCACAAAATCCTCTCCCTCACTTTTTGTACTAGGCTTGTTATTGGAACATTGCATGTAAGTGTATTTTATCTTGAAAATTGAGACATACTTCCCATACAACTGGGCACATTGTTGCTTAAAGAAATCCGATGATTATTCCTTTAGGAAAGAAGGCTTTTGAAATGAATTTTAAATAACTTTAGTTTGGTTGGAGGAGGGATGCCTGCTGTTTCCATCAGCAAGAAAATGGCCTTCACGGCCAGGTGGCCCCGGGCCTGCGGCCGCTGCACATGGTGGCGTCCGTGCCTCCTGTGCAGCATCACACGGAGCATGACGCGACGGAAGACGCCCTTTCCGCATCCACAGCGGGTGCGGCTCCCTCTCCTGAACGTCCCATGTTCCTTGTCACCTGCGGCTGGTGCTGCAGAGGCCGCATGTTCATGCGCCTTTTTGGAAACAGGAAAAAATCCTCCTTCCCGACTCATTTATTTATTCCGCGTTGAGTGACGTAGAATGATCACTTACGCAAAAGCACCAGAGAAAGAGAAATGCACTTATGGGCAGGTCTCCAACTATTTTTTAAAAAAGTTAAACAGGAGGACACAAACGAATGAGCACTTAATAGAAGTAGTTGCATATGTTTTCCTTCTGCCCAGAGCTCTGTTTTCTTTTATGTTTCAGGGAGAGGATTTTGTTTAAAAAGCCATTTGTCATGTCTCTTGCTCCCTTTCTTTGTAAAATGGAAATGCTCCCGGCACGCAGTTGTCTTGGGTGACCCGCTCTGGAGGGACCCCAGCAGCTTTGACTCGCCCACTGTGCCCCTTCCTGGCGGGTCTAAGCCCAGGGAGACCGGTATCAGCCCACTGTCCGCCCCTTCCTGGCGGGTCTCAGCCCAGGGAGACTGGTCACAGCCCACCGTCTGCCCCTTCCTGGCGGGTC
Source organism: Myotis davidii (assembly GCF_000327345.1). Classification (NCBI taxonomy): domain Eukaryota; kingdom Metazoa; phylum Chordata; class Mammalia; order Chiroptera; family Vespertilionidae; genus Myotis; species Myotis davidii. The sequence goes on from NW_006293349.1 coordinate 1,756,654, forward strand.
TCAGCCTAGGGAGACCGGTCACAGCCCACCGTCCGCCCCTTCCTGGCGGGTCTCAGCCCAGGGAGACCGGTCACAGCCCACTGCTGCCGGCCACCGTCAGGCAGGGCGAGGTCCCTGGTGTTCGCTGTGCTGTTCAGGGTACTTCCCGGCCTCGCTGAGAGCTTTCTCACAGTTGGCCAGGCCAGCACGTGAACCCACAGGAACAGACACCCTCACAGACAAAGGACATGAAAGCAGGCCCCAGACATGGCCCATCAGCAAAACACGGGGAATTAGGAAAGGGGAGAGAGAGGGAGACGGAGGGAGAGAGGGAACTTCTTTGGAAAGATTGGGATGGCTCTACTGTAGACACAATGTTGATCCATTCTCTGCCCCCCAAAGTAATGCAAATGTTCCATTAGACAAGGGAGCGCGAATGCGATCACATGGGGAGAGAACGTGGTGTGCGGGTCTGAAGGGGCGCCGTGAGGAGGGAGGGGGTGGGAGGTGGCGGCGGATGCTGGCGAAGGCGTCCTGTGAAGCGAGCGGAGGGCTGAGCAGCAGGACGGGCAGAGCCCCTGGGTCCTGGGGAAAACAGTGCTTCCTGAGCTGGTGTGTCTGAAAGTGAGCTGAGACCTGGAGCTCCCTGCAGGGCACGTGGCTCCCCAGCCCCAGCCTAACCGACGCTATCGCGCCTTCCCCAGCAGCAGGTGCGCACCTCGCCAACGGGCTGCTCGCGCGTCCTGCGGTCAGAGTCAGCCCCACAGGCTCAGCTGACGCGTCTACTTCCTGTCACTGTGTTCCACGGCCAGGAGCTCCATTTGGAGACTAGGGTACATATACATATACACATATATACACATGTACACATATATACATATATACACATATACACATACACATACACACACATATTTATCGTTCACCAATTTCAGAACGTCCTGTAACAGCACATTCGAGCTTCGGCTGTTGGAATATGTCCGGTTTCCTTTGGGAGGAGTAGTTCCAGCTCTTGGGTTGTGGATTTTGTTTCTGGCGTTGAAGTTCCGCTTCAGGGAAGTAAGAGGTTCCACTTAGTGTCAGCGTGAATGCGATCCCCGTTGGCTCACGGATCAAACTCCCGCTCGGTCCTCAGTGACTCCCAGGCTGGCTCTCCCGGAGGTCACATGCCCCCTCGCTTGGTGCGGGCGCCGGTGCAGCACTCAGGTTCCCCACGAAGCTGACTGGCTCCACGCGGAGGAATCAGCTGTCCTGTCTGTGCAGCTGCCGCGGCCTGGCTCACTCTGGTGGCAGGAACCACCTTGTAAAGGTCGCCCAGAGCCAGTGAGGCCATTCAGCTGGCGCCCAGGCATTCTGTCCCTCCGTGACCTATCCCATGGCTACCCGGCGCTGGATTCTCGAAATCCAGTATCTATTCAGGCATAGTATCACATGCGGGGCCGTGGGGGTGGTATTTCCTTTTGGCTTCAACACAATAGAGGAAAAGTCTATTATATATATAATTATATATATTTGTATATAAAATTGATTTCAGAGAGGAAGGGAGAGAGAGAAACATCAACGATGTGAGAGAATCATGGATTGGCTGCCTCCTGCACGTCCCCACACTGGGGACCAAGCCTGCAACCCGGGCCTGTGCCCTTGACTGGAATCAAACCCAGGACCCTTCAGTCCGCAGACTGACGCTCTACCCACTGAGCAAAACCGGCCAGGGCAGTCCTTGGTTTTCATGGCCCTGAATATATTCTAAGAGGTCCCTCTAACCAGGTCAGCCTTTTGTCACCCCCCAGCCCCCACCCATTGGGAGCACATGTAGCCCGGCTCAGTCACTGCTGGCAGCCCAATCAGATCTGAAATGTTTACAGAGTTATTGGCTGCGACCGTCTTCAGTGAGACACTCAGGCGGTAGTGGAGCTGAAAGTGCTCTGGCCCTGAAGGCCAGCCGCCATGGGAGTGAGACAGGAGCTGCTGTTCCTAATGCGAAGCCGACACGAAGGGTGTGAGCCCCCGGCAGACGCCCAGGCTGGCCCCTGGGGGCGGCATTGCCTTCCTGATTTCTGTTTCTAAATGTATTTCTTATTGTTGATAGTATTACAGATGTCTCCCCTTCCCCCGCCCCCTCCCCCAGGCCTTCACCCCCTTTTGCCCGTGTCCATGGGCCGTGCACATAAGTATGTAAGTTCTGTGGCTTCTCCCTTCTCGTCCCCCAGCCCCACACTCATCAGACCCCACATATGAGTGAGATCAAGTTCTAGTCTTTTAGTTTCTTGGCCTGACGCAGCGAGAGCTGCAGGGGACGGAGGAAGCCCCGGCCTCTCCTTGGCCGCAGCACCTGCAGGTCCCCGGTTCGCAGAAGGGGACCCCACCTCCAGCACCCCCTCCGCGAGTCCCCCTGTGGGAGCGCTGGCCTTCCCCCGAGCCAGCCGGCAGGATGTGCTCGCGGCCTCGCTTCCTCCCTCCCCACAGCTGCGCGGACATCTGGCCAACGCGCCTGTGACAGCTTTATGGCTTCTGGGACACCTCAGGGCAGCTCTGCCGGCGCGGCTTCCTGGGGTGACCTGATGCTCAGTGCCAGGCCTCTGGGCGGGGGGCTCAGGGCTCAGACCCCCTGCCCCCCACACAGGACCCCCACGAGCTGCTGGCATCCCCGGAGCTGGTCCCAGAGGAGAACTCTGAGCAAGGAAGGCCGCCACCCCCACCCCTGGGGCTGGGCCAGGCCTGGGCAGGGGCGCCCCCCCATGCTGGGGGTGGAGGGGGGGCACACGTGGTGCCCGTTCCTGAGAGGAAAGATGTGTCATGATGTCGGTGCTGGTTTTCTGCTACACGGACGGCTCTCTCTGGATCACAGCCTTTGATGGACCCGAGAGCTGAGCTGCTCTGACCTCAGAGGAAGCTCAGTGGTTACATAACCACCAGCCGGTGCGTGTCATTCCCTCCAGCACAAGGCGAAGCCCCTTATCCAACGGCAGTGTGCTGCGGAGGGAACGCAAAGGACAAACCTTCTATGTGCAGGGAAATGAGGGACTCGTATCCACGTGCCTAGCATCAAGGGGTCCTCACGCTGCCCGGGTGCCACGGGACAGCCATCGCCGGCACGTTTCTTCCCGGGATGAGCGGCATAAGCAGTTTCCCCGTGAAGCCGTGTGTTTGGCGTGAGTCTGGCATGACTCCTGGGGCCGCTGCAAGTCGCCTCTGCAGAGCTGATACAGGAGAGGCTGGCGGCGGGGACACGTGGGGCGACCCCTCCCCCGAGGCTGGCACGGCGGGGACACGTGGGGTGATCCCCCCAGAGGCTGGTGGTGGCGGGGACACGTGGGGTGATCCCCTCCAGAGGCTAGTGGTGGTGGGGACACGTGGGGTGATCCCCCCGACAGAGGCTGGCCCGGCGGGGACACGTGGGGTGATCCCCCCAGAGGCTGGTGGTGGCGGGGACACGTGGGGTGATCCCCTCCAGAGGCTAGTGGTGGTGGGGACACGTGGGGTGATCCCCCCGACAGAGGCTGGCCCGGCGGGGACACGTGGGGTGATCCCCCCCACAGAGGCTGGCGCGGCGGGGACACGTGGGGCGACCCCCCCCAGAGGCTGGTGGTTGCGGGGACACGTGGGGTGATCACCCCCCTCCCCCGGGAAAGGCTGGCGCTCTGAAGGGTGGAGGGTAAGGCTGGGAGCTATCTGCACTGGACGCACTGAAACATTTCACTTTGCCAGCCGGTGTGGCTCAGTGATTGGTGTCGACCTAGGCACCAGGAGGGCACAGTGTCGTTCCCGGTCAGGGCATAGGCCCAGGTTGCAGGCTCCATCCCCAGTGTGGGGTGTGCAGGGGGCTCTCTCTCATCATGGATGTTTCCATCTCTTCCTTGCTCTCTGAAATCAGTAAAAATATATTAAAAAAACTACGTTTCACTTAATTCCTGGCATCCCTAGGGCAGGCAGGTGCCTTTACCTTCATAAAGAAAGTTCCAGTAAATAAGAATGGAGGCCGCAGGCAGGTTAACTATTTACACTGTTTTCAGCTCCACATACTTATTTCATTATTAACTCATGCGGTACATCGGGGCCATGGACTGGAGAGTGAGAGGATGCAAACATAGCCACCCCTGGAAGCCAGATGAAGCTCCAAACTCGCCTCCTGGGAAGCGTATGACGCCGTGTGAACACGCCCCTGAGCAGCCATGGCCGCATCCTCCCGACGTCAGTGGGTCAGTGTCCCGGGAGATCTGCCCAGCCGCTTAAGGCCCTTCACCATGTCTGCCGCGTGGTCCGCATCAGCGAATGAGTCCAGTCCAGGGCCAGGGCGTTGCTGTGAGTGAGTCCTCTGCTCCTGCAGCCCATAGACCAGTGATGGCGAACCTATGACACGCGTGTCAGAGGTGACACACGAACTCATTTTTTGGTTGATTTTTCTTTGTTCAATGGCATTTAAATATATAAAATAAATATCAAAAATATAAGTCTTTGTTTTACTATGGTTGCAAATATCAAAAATTTCTATATGTGACACAGCACCAGAGTTAAGTTAGGGTTTTTCAAATGCTGACACGCCGAGCTCCAAAGGTTCGCCATCACTGCCATATACTGACCTTCCAGCCTCTAGGGTGAAACCTGATTTCGGTATCAGGGTCATTGCTGACATCATTCCTTAAGATGAGGGCATCGGACTCAGACAAGGACCCAAACGTGTTCTGTCCCAATGCCCTTCCGCTCCCTTCAAAGTTACCTGCTGGGGGTCCAGCCCCAGCAGGTCCAGGGGTCCCCAAAGGTGTGGACGGAATCGGCGAAGAAGAAATGACATAGAAACAGCATTCAGTTGATCAGCAGCCTTGCCAGGATCTCTAACCATGATCTCCAGCCAAGTTCTGGTCAGGATCTCCAGCCAAGTTCTGTGTCCATGTTCTCTTGCTAGGTTCTCCAGCCAGGTTCTGTCCAGGTTCTTTTGCCAGGTTCAGTCACCAGGTTCTAGTCAGGTTCTCTTGCCATGTTCTATCCAGGTTCTGTAGCCAGGTTCTGGCTCTAGTTTCTTCAGCCATGTTCTGTCTCTAGGTTCTGTCTCTAGGTTCTGTGTCCTGTTGTCTTACTTCAGGGGAAAATCCCTACCTGGGGAAACAACCTTTCTCGGAGAGGTGACCTTGGTTAAAACACATAGTGCCAAGAAGGTGACCAAACATATTAAGAACAGTATGCCATATATGCCAGGTCCCTTGAAACAGCAAGGATGGACCGGCTCCCGGCAAATAGCGGCACCCAGGTAAACAGTTCTCTGAAAAGATAAAACCCAGCACGTGTGGCATTTGTGATCTTCGTGGTGCAGGTCCTCCAGAACCGCTGATAGTTAGCTACGACAGCGCCTGCTGGCTGGTAGAGTCATCTCTGGAAAGCCAGCAGTGCCCGGTGATGCCCTCGCTGTGTCAGGAGGCTCAGGGGGGCCGTTCCCTCCGAGCCAGAGGCCTGCTCCCTGGAGCGGGACCTGCCGGTGCTCACCTCACTCCTGCTTCCACTCCACTGGCTCGAAAGTCACCAGGCCTGCGGCCAGCGGATGGACGGGCTAGAAAAGACGCCCGTCTTCGGTTTCGCTGATTCTGTATCCAGCTGAACCCTGGGCTTGGTCCTCATGGACGAAGGGCAGAAAGGCGTTGGCGAGGAAGAGCAGATTTCGCCACAGACACGCGTTGAAAAAAGTAGTGCTGTAACATTATGGCCATGGCTGTGAGGGTGACAAGAATGACCACGATAAGAAAGTCTATGTGCGTTAATACGTGGGCGCTGTTAATCCGAAGAGCTTTCCACTTCCACGAACAATGGCAGGAGCAAGGTCCCAGGCGACTCATTGATAACAGGCCATGGACAATGCCCGGCCGGCCTGAAGCAGGGACTGGACAGAGGGCACCGAGACAGTTCAGACGTGAAATGTGACCCTTGTACGGATCCATTACATCACACAGTCTCTTCACACGGTGACCTGATGGCCTTTTTAAGACGTTATTAAAAGTCACACAGGAATAGAATGGATTAAGGAAGATGTTGAACTCTGAGAAGTCTTTCCCTCTCCACAGCTGTCTATTATGAAAATAAAACAACGGCATTTGAGAATTTTATATCCCTAAGAGTTCAGAGCAAAGAATGAGCGATCCATGTGAAGCTGTCTGTAAATTACAGTTGGACGGCTCAGCGGGGTTTGTTTATAAAGAAAAATAAACACAGGTGTCCATGGCAACCAGTGTGTTTCACACAAGATTCTAGAGTTCGTATTGGAAGCATCTTTATATGATGCTCTTCAGACCCACAAATCAAAATATCATTTCTGTGCTAATCAGCGATAATGCTCCCCACTTCCTACATCCCAACCTACTGGTCCTCCTCACGCACTTCAGACGGAAACTATAACCCGAAGCTGTGGCTGCACTGTCCTTCCTGAGAGGCTGTCACATGATTCCCAATCACATCTGATCTTTGTTAATTGATGTCTTTCAATGTCCCCCCCACCCTGCTTTATTGAGGTATAATTGACAAATAAAAATTATATACATTGAAGATGTACAGTGTAATGATTTGGTATATGTATACATTATAGATGGTTGCCACGATGAAGTTAATTGACATTTTCATCATCTGACATTGTTGCCTTTTTTATTTTTTATTTTGGTGTGGTAAGAACCAAAGATCGACTCTCTTAGCCGATGTCAAGTGTATAATACAACATTACTAACTGCAGTCACCATGCCGAATGGGCGAGCTGCCAGAACTTACTCACTGTACAGCTCTGTTTCAGTTCTTTATTAGTATTTAGAAAATACCATTTTTAGAAAATTCTTTATCTCTTTTAGACATTTTCTATCATATATTTTTACTTGTTAAATGAATTAAAGCAACATTTGAGCGGCATTAATTTCCCGGTGTTTATCTCTGCCGCCATCTTAGTTTCTCCCGCCTTTTTTATTTTTTATTTTGGTGTGGTAAGAACCAAAGATCGACTCTCTTAGCCGATGTCAAGTGTATAATACAACATTACTAACTGCAGTCACCATGCCGAATGGGCGAGCTGCCAGAACTTACTCACTGTACAGCTCTGTTTCAGTTCTTTATTAGTAATTAGAAAATACCATTTTTAGAAAATTCTTTATCTCTTTTAGACATTTTCTATCATATATTTTTACTTGTCAAATGAATTAAAGCAAAAAACAAGTCTTGATCCTAATATAAAGGGTTGGTCCTAGAAAAAATTTTATGTAGCTAAATCTGTGTTTTGTGTACGAACTTTCTGCACTCTTCGTTGTTTTATCACCGTAAGCCTGTTCGTTCTCCACTCTGGGCCATCGAAGTCTTGTGGGCACCCTTTCCCTTTAAACGTTTTTCATGCTGCTCCATTCTATCGAGTGCCAGATGTTATATATGGAATATGTTAGATGTGCCCTAACCGGTCTGGCTCAGTGGATAGAGCATCAGTCTGCAGACTGAAGAGTCCCAGGTCCGATTCCTAACCCTACTGTTCCAGGAAGGGCACCTCCCTTTTATGCTGTGACTAGGGGTGTTTGGTATATGCCCCATACATGGAGTTGTCTTGTGCCAAGAGCCTGACATCCTGGGGTGAGAAAGCCCTGTTCCGGGACTCTCCTTTGTCCTGTATTGGCCCCTCTTACCCTTGTGTCAAGAGGGACCCTCTTCTTACAATCCAATTGCCCATAGCTGTTGCCTGAGCTCTCTGTTCATGCTGAGGTTGAAGCCTCATGGTGGCTGGTACCATGGATCTGTCTCTCACCCAATAGCGTGAGCTGGGCCCTCCCTGGAGAAGAAACCTGGGTTCCCCAAGATATGTGATCAATGCCGGTGCCCCGCCAGTAGGCAAGGGGATCCCAAGGCAGTTGCTGGGCATGGAGGCCAGAGGGACATAGGCTACCAAGGAGACAGAGCTGAACCTCACATCACCCTACCTGGCCCAGAGATGGCTGGTAGTCAAAGACGGGTGAGGTGGGGCAACCTAAGACAGGCACAGTCGGGGGCCAGTAGGAGAAAACTTGGGGTTCAACAAAGGTGGGGCACAGACCCCCCTCCCCAGTGGTGCAGGGGCTTGAACACTCGCCCCTTCTGAGGAAGGTCTCCTGTCCCCATGGCTGCTTCCCGCTTCCCACGCCCAGCTCAGATCAGGACCCAGGTAAAGACAGAGACTGGCTGACAGCAGCTGCCCTCTCAC
>NW_006293349.1:1765586-1770088 GCF_000327345.1 Myotis davidii
GGACACAGAACTTGGCTGGAGATTGTGGCTAGAGATCCTGGCAAGGCTGCTGATCAACTGAATGCTGTCTCCGTGTAATTCCTTCTTCGCCGACTCCGTCCACACCTTTGGGGACCCCTGGACCTGCTGGGGTTGGACCCCGGCAGTCAAGGGCATGTACCTTGGTTGTGGGCACATCCCCAGTAGGGAGTGTGCAGGAGGCAGCTGAATTGATGTTTCTCTCTCATCGATGTTTCTAACTCTCTATCCCTCTCCCTCTCTGTAAAAAATCAATAAAATATATTTAAAAAAAGAGAAAAATGTTAGAAGTGATGTGATTTCTTAGATCACATTACCCTTCTCTAGAGAGTCTTTTTCTCCTGCTTCTGGTGAGTGGTTCTAGCACAGCTGGCCCAGCTTCCCCCAGTGAGACTCCGCTGAGTCAAGGTGGTCTTGCATCTTTGAGAGAGCCGCCTCTGTGTAGCTCACATGCGCTCCTAGGATGCACTGCTTGGGGAACGCGCACTCGACACTCAGGGTCTATCACAGGATCCCTCTATCTTGGTTGATTCTGGGACCTCATTTTGGTATGAAATTTCCAAAAGTCCTTTCCCCCCAGCTTCTCAGCCTGTGAGAGTTCTGTTCCCTGGCTGCCCTGGAGAGAGTGAAGCCCTTTGAGGCCCTCCCGTCTCTGCACTCCTCTCAGCCTGTAATTGTGGTTCTATTGCACCCAGGCTTTTGACAACCGGGGAAGAAGGCTCGTTTGCTCTGCTCTGGATTCTACATCCGGTTTCTAGGGTCCCGGCTGACTGTCAGAGCTAAGCCTAGAGTTCATGTAGGCCCGTGGTTCGTTCCCAGAGATGCAGTGTTTAAAACCCGTCACGTGCTCCCCGTGTTTCCCTTCCTGGCTCGTTGTCCAAATCTCACCATGTTAGGACGGGGGCCAGCTCTGACCTCTTCACGTACTATTCTCACCCCACGTTTTATGGTCGACCTCCATGTTCTATGGTCACTGTTGCCATCCAAAGCCAAGCTGTTGAAATTCTAACAATACACAAATAACTTCGTTCTCTCGCAAGCATCTCTTCTAATTGGAACACAGAGCTGTGCAGATACAGGTGCCTAGCTATAATAATAATCTATAATAATAAAAGCGTGATATGCTAATTAGACCGGATGACCTTCCGGACAAAGCCGGCACTGTGAGGGAAGCCCTGATCCCGGAAGCCCAGGTCCTGGGTGCCAGAGGGAAGCCTGTGGCAGCAGCCTGGGGAAGGAAGGCCTACTCGTGCACAGATTTCGTGCATCGGGCCTCTAGTAGTTTTATAAAAGTCAACTGCCTGGGAGGCACTGCACGCTCCCAATATGTGGGTGGTTTTCCCTTGAGTAAAGGACCTCACACTAGCCTGGCCGGTGTGGCTCAGTGGTTGAGTGTCGACCTATGAACCAGGAGGCCACAGTTCCATTCCCCATCAGGGCACATGCCTGGGTTGTAGGCTCAATCCCCAGTGTGGGGTGTGCAGGAGGCAGCTGATCAATGATTCTCTCTCGTCATTGATGTTTCTCTCTCTCTCCCTCTTCCTTCCCCCTGAAACCCATAAAAACATATTTAAAAGAAAAAGGACGTCACCCTTGTTGCTAACCTGAGTAATCTGTCCTCCAACAGTGCTGGGATGAGCGGGGACTGCAGAGCTGCTGGACCCTCAGGACCGCCTGGAGGTAGGTGGCGCTGCCCAGCGGGAGTTCAGAACCTGCGTCTCTTCTGGGCCCAGGTAAGCCTCTCTCCGATGGCGCTCTGTTCGTGTGGCTCTCGGGCGCAGCGTGTTTGTTGGCCTGTCCGTTCGGGGCCGGAGGCTCCAGCTTCCCACAGCGAGCTTTCCTGGCCACTGCATTTGGGTGGCTGGCCTGTGGGAGGTCCTGACAGGTCTGGCTGAATTCAGCAGGGTTATTTCAAGGGAACGTCCTGGGGCCCCTCAATCTAAAGAAAGCCAGATGACAGCTCCCAGGGGCTCACCAAGCCTCGAGGTAAGGCCAAACCATAAGTCCTTGGGGGGCTTGGGGACAGACATTGAGATAAGAAACAACGGCACATCAGAATCTCGGGGGGCACAAGTCAGACTATTCACAGCTATTAGGGTGTCCGCCGTAACCAAGGAATCGCCTCTTAAACAAGTGATAGATCCATTGCCAATGAGAACTTTGGAAGTCAAAGCTGCAAAACTTGTGGGCACTTGTGAAGCTCTAGCACTCCCATGCTAGGGCGCAGGGTTACAGATGGGTTAGAGCAGCACTACGCCCCCCACTGACAGCAAGAACGTGTCCGTGCAGTGAGGCGCTGTCAGATACCCCCACACCCCTGGCCAGCAGCGCAACCCCTCTTTGCTAACGAGGCACAGCTACAGAAATGCGAGCCTCGAGTGGTCATGAGGTGAGCATGCCACCTTCCAGAACACCAGCCAATCTGACATCTAAGAACCGTGGTCCTGGAGGCTGTGGATAGCCACAGAAAATGGCCAAGCGTGACTACGTTGGCCTGGAATGACAATGGCCAGAGTGGAGAAAGGCCTAATTAGACAGGAGCGTTCGTTTACAAAGTACACTGGAAAGCAGGGTTCCCGAGTGAAACAAGCAATGGAGGTGGGGGGGGGGTGGGTGGGGGTGGGGTGGTATCCGCTTCAATTAGCGTGCAGAGGCCTCCGGAGGCTGCAAGTTTCCAAAATAGCTTCACCGAAAGGTTCCGTAAAAAGGCGAATGAGGAAAGAAGGACTCAGAGGTACCTGGATACGCTGGGCAGGAGTGTGGGCTGCGCTCCACTTGTGGCAGGGGTCCCCCCAAATTTGCCAGCCCTTGGGGGAATTGTCTAAGTCTTTCATTCTTTTGGCTATTTTAAAAATTAAACATATTGGGGGGACATGGTTGATAGGATCCTATAGGTCTCAGGGGTGGGTTTCTATGTGACAAGATCTGTATGTTGCACCGCGTGCCCACCACCCAGAGTCACACCATGTTCTGTCTCCAGATATGAGGCCCCCATCTCCCCCAACCCCTTCCCTCTGGCAACCACCGCCCGCCTGTTGGTGTTCACCAGTTTCAGTTGTCTATCCCGCATGTGGGCATCGGATGGCTCTTAGCTTTTCCTGACTGACCTCTTTCACTTAGCATACTCTCAGAGTCCATCTGTGTTGTTGCAAATGCTGCTATTTCATCCCTTCTTGTGGCTGAGCAGTACTCCATTGTGTTATGCGCCGCATCTTCGTTACCCGGTCCTCTATCGCAGGGCACTTGGGCCGTTTCCATGTCTTGGCCACTGCGAGTAACGCTGTAGCGAACACAGGAGTGTGTGTGTCATTGCAGATACACGAGGTAGAGGTTTTCGGTGGACGCCCCGGAGAGGGCCTGCTGGGTGCATGGTGGCTCTGTTCTTCTTCCCGAGGACTCGACAGGCTGCGCCCACAGCGCTGTGCACCTGAGTTCCACCAGCAGTGAACGCGGCCCCCTCCCCGCGGCCTCTGGTGGGTAGTGGCCACTCTGACCGGCGGGAGGCGGGATCTCATTGAGGTTCTGACGGGCATTTCCTTAACGGACGATTGTTGAGTCACCACGATCCATACCTTGAAAGAAGGTGCCTTCGTGGTTCCTTTTTATGCCTGGAGACCAGGATGGTGAGGTTTCCTATGAACGCGACCAGGGAGAGGTCCCTCTGCTCTTTTCTCAGGAAGTGAGTGGGCTCTAGGTGAACTAGGAGGAGAAGGAACACACTATCAATGGAAATCCTGGGACTGAGAGGAGCGGGCCAGCGTGGTGGGGAAGGAGGTGGAAGCACAGACAGACGGAGGGGCAGCAGAAGGAGCGGGGCCGCAGCCCGGTGGAGCCATGGCCGAGTGAGCACCTGGCTGACCCGTCCACACGCCCCACGGGGCTGACCCGTCCACACGCCCCTCGGGGCTCACCAGTCCACACGCCCCGTGGGGCTGACCCATCCACACACACCCAGCTGGGCTCTCCACCCCCTGTCCCCGGGAGGACCCAAGGGTCACAGGGCAGCTCGGGTCTCCGCATTACCAGGTGGGCTGTCGCCAGCAGGTGTGTCCCGCCCTCAGTAGTCTCCATCCCAGGCTCACGCGGCTTCACAGAGGCAGCCCCCCTGCGTCACTTTCACATCTGTCTTGGGTTGGAGACATGAGTAGCCATCTCCCCAGAGGAAAGGACTGTGTGCACATGGACTGCTCATGGGAGGAAGGGACTGTGTGCACACGGACTGCTCATGGGAGGAAGGCACTGTGTGCACACGGGCTGCTCATGGGAGGAAGGGACTGTGTGCACACGGGCTGCTCATGGGAGGAAGGGACTGTGTGCACACGGACTGCTCATGGGAGGAAGGGACTGTGTGCACACGGACTGCTCAGAGCGCCGTGGCGTTTGTCGCTCAGAACCTGGTGCCCAGGGCTGGTCTGAGCTTGAGAAGGTTCACTCGGGGCCTGTTTCCCTCCGGCGCGTCTCGGGCATCAGAAACTGGAGTGTAA
>NW_006293349.1:1770109-1786991 GCF_000327345.1 Myotis davidii
CCCCCCGCGCTCTCCCTGTGCTCGGTGGCAGGAAAGGAGGGTGGGTTGGCGCGATGTTACCCAGGTTTGCCCAGGCCGCTCTCTGCCATCATAAACTCCGGCTAATCGCTTGCCCTTCCCCTTGAACTCGGTGCCTCTGGTCACGTATTTTTAGGGTCTGACTAACAGGAAGGCAATCAGTCCGCTTCTCCGCTCCCCAGCCCGCGCTCGGTTCACATTTCCTCTCCTACACCCGTCTCCTAGGCAACACTGCCAACAAAGGAAAAGCTGTCCTTTTCACAAAGTTACAATAAAAAATTAAGATAAAAATTGAGGCATAAAGGTGGGTCCTCCTTTCAGATGCTTATGTAACTGGAAGGAAAACAGGCATCTCCCGCTCCAATCTGACGTTCACACGCCGCCTGCCTCCCGGGGCCCCGCTGGGGAGGCTGAGCCCACAGGCCTGCGGGCCGGGGCGTGCACCCCACAGTCAGCCTGGGGTTCGGGCGCTTCTCCATCGCAGCTTCTTATCTCGCTCCGTGTGCAGCCCTGTGCTGTCAGCGTAGAATCGTCGCACCAGCTCAAAGGAAACAGAGCCACTCATTCCCGTCGACTGTCCCTCAGAAGTCTCTTCCAGGGAAATTCCAAGTTAGAAAAAAAACCCCTGTATGATTTTTCAAATCATGATCTTAATGTGCTTGCGATGATTTATTTCTCAGTTCCTGAATATTCGCTGAAAAATTTTTGGTTCAACTCAAGAAATTCCTATGATAATTACAAAGGAAAGAAAGGATTCCTACCCAGAGTGGCTCAGTGGATAGAGCGTCGGCCTGCAGACCAATGGGTTCTGGGTTCGATTCCGGTCAAGGGCACATACCTCCATTGCAGGCTCCTCCCCAGCCCCGGGCACCAGTCAGGGTGTGCGCAGGAGGCCACCAATCCATGTGTTTCTCTCACGGCGATGTTTCTCTCTCTGTGTCTCCCCCTGCCTTCCACTCGCTCTGAAAATCAATGGGAAAATATTCTCAGGTGAGGATTGAAAAACAAGACAAGGAGACCAGTGAAGCCTGGTGAGTGGGTCTCGGTTCTGGCCGAGCCATCGGCAGACGGGCCCGTAGGCCTAGTTTGAGGCCGGGGTGTTGGCGTTGGGGTGGCAGCCAGGGCGCCTGGAGCCGTCCGCACGGGCTCCTGCCATCTGTGCTCAGATGACACCGTGTTTCCCAACACGCTGGGAGCTGTTCTCTGACCTCCATGCACGGTTAGAAGCTTTCAGCCGTTTCAGATCAAAGCTGACAAAAGCCAGTCAGGAACACACGGAGGCCGGGGTGGCCCTTTGACAATAGGACCCTGGTCCCTGTATCTTAGGGCTTAACAAGTTTGTTTTCCAGGATAAAACTAACGAAATCCAAAGACCACACGACCAGTTAGCCATTTCCTATCAGAAACTGTGAACAACCACCGCGATGAGTGTATCATTTCATCACACCCGCTTCTCCACCTCCCAGCCCCTCCTCCATGTCCAGGCGGCAGCTCACTCCTCGCCCAGCCCTGAGGGGGCCTCTCCAGGGCCCCCTGGGGAACCACGTCACGAATGCGTCGCTGTCTGTAGTCCGACCACGTTTTACTCAACCTGACGCCGCCAGGCGGCCCTCAGACGATGTTCATGTACCCCCCTTCCAAGCACAAGCTCCCGCTTCACCCTGGGTGGACGCGCTGGAGGCGACTGCGCTTTAATGAGCATCTATTGTGTGGCAGGCTCTGTGCAAGGCGGTCGTACACGTTTCTAATGAGCTTTATGTATCTAGTCTTTTTTTCCAGTAAACATGCAGGAATATGAAAACTAGAGAAGGTAAAATCATTTGCCAAAAAGACAACGCTATCGAATGGTGACCCTGGGATTGAAATACAAATCTCCCCCCAAACCAGGGACTTCTACTACTACAGGGTGATCGGCAGAGTGAGACGGTCCCTGGGGGCAGAACAAGTGGAAGTGGCCTTATTTCATGCTCCAAATATTGTGACATTAATTCTTGGTAAATCATTAGAGGGCAGTCGTTTCGTTTATTATTAGTAACTAACTCGTAAGACGACCTCTGGCTGGTGTGACCGACAGGACAGCAGGTATTGGAAAACAGTAACTCACTCTGTTGGAAGATAGTGAACGTGTGGCACTTTTTGGGTCTCCAGGAGATCTTTTTAAGTTCAAGCACGTGGAAACGAGAAAATCAAAGGTTATTTTCGGTTGTTTTAAATGTTCTTTTGTGCGGTACGAGCAGTTTGCGTGAGCGCCAGCCTCTTGGCCAAGTTTCGCGTGTAGGATGCAGGGTGTTGCTGACTGAGCTACAGCGCCGCCCCCGGGGCAGCGGGACGGGGGTCCTCTCGCTAAACGGAGACTTTCTGCCTGGACAAAGGCTTTCTCCTCGTCCCCGTCCCTGGCAACCGCCACGCCATGCTTGGATATTGTGAATGTGACTAGTTTTGAACTCACTTTTAAAACTTCACCCAAGTTGCAAGTAAAAGCAATATTAAGCAATATTAAATATTTTTTAAAGCAATATTGAAACATTTTGGAATACTATGAAGACTAGCTGTTGTTTGTAGCATTCTTTTAATATAGTCAAGTAGCTCCATTTAAATGTCGTTACCACTCAGCAAGTCACGGAGAGCAAAACTCTGGCTGAAGAGGACTCCCCTAAGTTAATTCGGGGGATTCTGCACCTGTGTATGAGGGGGCGTCGTCCCAGCCTGCAGAGCGTCACAACTGCACTTGGATAAGACAGACAGACATTAGTCACTGCGGCAGGACAGGACAGGAGACCCACCACCTCGCAGGTTACTGTAGACACACGTAAAATTAGGTGGGTTACTAAATCGGGTGGAAAAATAACAGAACTGAGAGAGGTGTGGTATGTACTGTGTGTTTAATCTGTGAGCTACTTTATATGAGGAATTACTACCGCTAGAAGCTCAGGTGAAAGTAGAATTTCAGCACAGTCAATAATTTAATGATGATTACATGTTGTTGCCTTATTCATTCACCCAGACTTTCTGTGTTTTTAGCTGAGCCCGTGGTTCATCTTCAGAAGCCCCTGAGAAGTTCTTAGTTTTTATCAGTTTGTAAAAGGTATTTGTGACCCAGAAAAGGTTAAGGGGACGACATCACCTGTCCCAATCATTCTCTGCAAACCAAACACAAACCTAAAGCATCGATGTGATTATTCCCAGAGTGAGTATGAACGGAATAAGACTAAATCGAGTATTTTTCATTTTCTGGAGCGGACTTGCTGAAGTGTGCAGTGTAGGACACAAATCTGAGCTCAGAGCTACATGAAAAGAGCGTTTCCCCCGGAAGAGACCTGTGACTACCAGTCGGAGATGGCGAGCCTGTTGAAAGCGATGCCCCCCGTGGCAGCGTCCTCCCTGAGCAGGGACGCGGCCTCCCGTAGCTCATGGGTCTCTGTTTCCGCTGGCGCTCGCTTTCCCTTCCCACGGCAGTCGGGGCTGGGCTGACCCGTTCACTGGGGTTGTCTGGAAGGTACTGATGTGTGAAATTTTTGGTGACAGTTAACTAGGTAGAGATGTCCTTTATTTGATATATTATGAAAACATGCAAGTGAAATTATGATTTTTGGCATTGAGAGGTATTGGTGGTGGCCAGGTATGTTATAATATGACCAGTGAAATTTGAATTTCTGTTAAATGATGAATAATTTTTATGTTCCAAATATTGCTTGGGACTTACGCTAAAAAATTAACTGTTTATCTAAAATTACAATTTAACTGTGGATGTTACATTTCTACACGCTAAAGTCAATAACCCTTTAGGCATATTATATGCTAAAAATCATTCCAGAGGCAATAGGACATAGCTTTATTTTCCTGTTTACTTCATTAACTCTTAAAATGAGCAGTATAAAGAAGAAGTGTTCCTGAGCGTTAATATTCCCTTATCAAAACGTAAGAGTAAATGCTTTATAGCTCTCCACAACGGCAGGTTAATATATACACAATGAAGAAAAGGTCACAAGACATGGAACGTAGACATGTATCATCATGTCTGGTAAGTGAAGGCTTCAAATGTTACCTATCGTCCCTCTGGTAAAAAGATGCCCTCTAAAAGCGAGATGTCTTCCAGGATTTGAGCTGTGGGGTCAAGAAATGTTTGTAGGGAGAACGTAAAACCGACGAGTGCAGCTGGGACAGAATGGAATGGCTTTCTAGCGGTTATGTTTACGTTAGTGGCCGCAGGCCTGCCCTGATGCCTGCAGAGAGAGGGAGGGAAGCCCATTGGCCAGGAGAATGCTGGGCCCTGGCGATGGCGGAGAGAGCAGGGTGAATGGGAGGAGGCACATCTTCGCGGTGGAAAAAGGGAAAAGGAAAGGTAGGCGCGAGGAGCAGCGGGACTTAAATTAGCCAGTTGGACTGAGCAGTTCTATCTGGAAAGAAAAGAGGTGATAATTCATAGGGTTCTAGAACTAGTGAGAAAGGCAGGCGGAAGGGTGAGGCGGAAGGGAGGTATATTCATGCCGATTCCACGCGCGTTGGGTGAGATGGCAGCACGGTGAGGGATTACAGGTCGTGTGGGTGAAGACAGAGTGGGCGGAGGCGGGTTTGAGTGAGCGGTGTGATGAACTGGGTGTAGGAAAGCACTGCTAGTTGTTGGGAGCAGCTTAGTAACTACGTGAGTAGCGAGAGCATGTGATTGCCACGGTCAGCTAGTGGTTGCTGTGTGCATGGCCAGTGACACGGTTTGGTGAGCCATAGAGTAGGAGACGTTTCTGAATTGCATGCGTGGCTCACCCTCTTGCACCTTGTTTGGGTGAAAGAAGGTGTGAGAAAGTTCTTACTCATTTACATACTTATTTTTTGTGTAGAAGAGGAACCTTATCTTGTAATCCAAATTATTAGCCATTGACCACTTTGTTGTAAAAGTATCTCTTAGACTCATTCCTATTAAAACCTTTGTCTAAGTGCCCGGCCAGCGTGGCTCAGTGGTTGAGCGTCAACCTATGAACCAGGAGGTCAGGGTTCAATGCCCAGTCAGGGCACTGGCCCGGATTGTGGGCTCCATCCCCAGTGTGGGGCGTGCAGGAGGCAGTTGATCCATGATTCTCTCTCATCATTGATGTTTCTCTCTCTCTCCTTCTCCTTTCTTCTCTGAAATCAATAAAAAGACATTTAAAAAAGCAAACAGAAAAAACCATCTTTGTACAAGCACACCCCTAAGACATGTGCAAGAATATGTTAACTTCATGATTTGCAAATATTAGTAAAAATACTGGAAGTGAGCAGAATGAGCACTAACAATTAATTTAAAAATGATAAAATTCTCACAGAGAATCCACCCACAAAACAGACGAGCTATGTGTGTGACGCCAGACGCCCCGCCCCGTGGGCACAGGGCGCGCATCCCCTCAGCGGCCGCATTGTCTGCTGGAGGCCATGGCCTAGAGGGTCCCCGGTCCACGCAGCTCTCCCAGGGCCTGGCCCCTCCTTCCGATCTCAGACATTCTGAAGGGCCGCCCTCGCCTCTAAGCTGCCCGGCTCTGCCCAGGCCTTTGTGGCCACTGCCCGGAGCCCCGTGACCTGCTTGGTGCTGTCCTCATGGCGACGAGCGTGGATCCTGGGGGTTTCCAGGGCCACGGCTGCCCCGCGAGCTTTCCTGTCACTTCCCAGGGCCCGACGGGAGCCTCGATCAGGGGTCGTTGCTGAGAACATTTGGTTATTGAACACGTGCCTGGGAGACAGTCCACGGTCACTCTGCTCAATAGGGTACATGTCTCATGAGAATGACCAGGCCCAGCGGACCGAGGAGCGACTGGCTCATGTCCCAGGGCCGCATTGTCTGCTGGAGGCCATGGCCTAGAGGGTCCCCAGTCCACGCGGTGTCCCAGGGCCTCCCGGGTCGGGGTCACTCCCCCAAGCGCTTGCTCTCTGACGCCAGCTGCTCCTTGTGATGGGAGGCGGCGACCAGGCCTCGCTCCAGCCCGAGTGCAGAGAACCCCCGTCTCCCCACGTCCTCTGGAGAGAAGTGTTTAACGATATTCCCTCATGGTTACAAATGCTCTTTCCGGGGAGAAAGTCCGGCTCGGGCCTCACACGGTCAGCATCTGTGTGAGAGTCCAGTGTCCAGCTGGGCTTCGTGTTGTGATGACCTGCCCATTCCTGGTTCCACCCTGGACCCAACGCTCGCTCTACGTTTCCCGCATTTGCTCTTGTGTGGGATCCACCAGTGGATAAAGACATGGCAGTTTCAACCTCTTTCAACGGCAGAGTTCAGTGGGGGTCACACCCGGTGATAAACCCACTTGGGGAATAAAACTGTGAAAAACATGCCACAAACTTGTTTCAGGCAAATGCCATTTATTTACTTATTTATTTAACCTCCCCTGATGATATGCTTATTAATTTTCAGAGAGAGGATGGGAGAACGCGTGAGAGAGAGAGGAGAGAAAGAAACATTGATGTGAGAGAGAAGCATCCATGCTTGCCTCCCGTAGGCATCCAATCAGGATCCACCCCCAGCATTTTGGTGTACGGATGACACTCCACCAACCCAGCCACCCTGCCAGGGCCAGTTAATGCTCTGAAAAGTGAGAACTTCCCCACTGAGCTCCGCGGGTCCGTGTTGGACCCTGTTGAGGGGAGGGTGAGAGAGCCTGGCCTGTGAGCAGGGACTCTGCACCCCAAGTCTCTCAGCCACACGGTCCTGCTTTGTCCCATTTGCCAAGGAAAGACCCTGGGTGACATCGCTCTCCTGGGCGCCGCAGCTCGGGGTTCTGAGACGGGCCTCTTCCTGCTTCCTGACTGGGGCTCCAGGGGGTACAGGCAACAGCCTATCGAAGGCTGTCCCCGTGGGTAGGACACTGTCAGCGCTAATCAGTAATTCACTGAATAAATGATAGAGCACTTTGGGCCCGGCCGGTGAGGCTCAGGGGTTGAGCATGGACCTGTGGAACCAGGAACCAGGAGGTCACGGTTTGATTCCCGCTCAGGGCACATGCCCAGGTCACAGGCTGGATCCCCAATAGGGGGCGTGCAGGAGGCAGCCAGTCCAAGATTCTCTCTCTCATCATTGATGTTTCTCTCCCTCTGAGAAGTTCTGAAATCAATTAAATATATCTATATCTATATCTATCTATCTATCTATCTATCTAGCTATCTATCTATCTATCTATCTATCTATCTATATTAAAAAAGAGTCCTTGGAAAGGGAATCAGTATGAGCTATGCCTCTGTCTTTGAACTGTCTTCTGCTTCGAATTCCTCTCCCAGTCCGTCACTGGCAGGCTCTGCTTCGCTTTTGTTGCAGATCAAATGTCACTTCCTCTCTGTGGCCCTCATGACCGCCTGTCCCCGGAAAGTAGTGGGAAATCCTTACAGAGGCTCAGTTTATCGCCTGAGAAATAGGATTTAAAACTCCTCCAGGAGATTAATTGGGGAAAAGTTACGGTGTGACCCTGTCCGTCATAAACACGTTATTCTGACATAATGAGCTTGACAGTGTCCGGGCGGAATTGAACGTTCAGATGTCATGGGTTGAATGGATTAAAGAGTGTTCCCATTTGGGGATTAAGCAATGATTGCAGATGTTGCGCTTACTGCTTGTAATATGGGCTGATTCGAGAGACTTAAATACCGAAAGCATTTGATTGATTATTAAATACTGTAAAAATGCGAAAAATAATTGGCTCAATTATTTTGGGTCAAACGTAGCACTCACAGGAAATGTTAATATGTCAGCTAACACTCTATTAAAGTAATCATTTACCCTGTAAAGCTGGGGCAGTCACTGCAGTAGAGTTAGATCCTCCGGGCTGCGACCTTCCTTGTTTTTGATGATACTGGCAGTTTTGAGGAGTGATGGCAAGAAATGCTGTGGAATATTCTCTCCACTTGGATTTGTCCAATGTTTTCCTCATAGTGAGACTGTGACTGTGGGTTCTTGGGGAAATGGCCACTCTGCTGAAATGCCATTTCCCAGTGATCGGGTTTGCGTTCTGTTCATCAGGATGGGGCCCCACTCCAGTGCTCTGAAATTAAGCTGGACAGGTTGTCGATAGAAATTTCCTTTTTTCTTTCCTTTCTTTTGTCATTTTCTTCTGGTTGGAAAATTTTTGTTTATAAATCCTATTTGTTTAACATCTGTCTGCCTCCCAACAAAAACAGGAGGTCAGACCCACGAAAGCAGCGATCTGGCTACCTTGCCCATCACCCTATTTTTAGTCTCAAAGAGCACAGGGCGTCCAGCAGGAGCGTGGGAGCGGGGTGGACATTTGCTGAGTGAGTGAATGAGGAGTGAATGTGTTTGTGTGTGGGTAGCTGAATCCCCCCTCAGCTCCGGGGGAATGCGGTGGCTAATATATTGAGTATCATATTAAAGCAAGACCTCTGCATTTACGGGTGTAATGTCAAGAACAAGTCACCCTTTGGGCTGTAAACTAATATAAACCAACTAGGGGCGCGGTGCACAGATTCGTGCACTGGTGGGGTCCCTCAGCCTGGCCTGTGCCCTCTCGCAGACCGGGACCCCTGGGGGATGTTGGACTGCCACTTTTGGCCTGATCCCCACAGGGCCGAAAGCAGCAGTCCGACATCCCCTGAGGGATGTAGTGGTACAGGAAGTGGCAGCTGGCTGGGGAGGAGCCCGAGCCTGGGCTGGTCACTGTGCCGCTCCTGCTCATCCGGGCCCCACTGCACCTGCTGCTGCCACTCGCTCGGTTGTGCAGGGGAAGTGTCTGCAGGTAAGGCTTGCTCCGCTGCAGCAGCGCTCGCCAGCCGTCAGCACAGTGTCTGGTCTGGTGCCCCCTGTGGGAGCACACTGACCACCAGGGGGCAGCTCCAGCATTGAGCATCTGCCCCTTGGTGGTCAGTGCGCATCATAGCTATCAGTCGGTCGTCCAGTCGTCCTGCCTTTCAGTCGCTTAGGCTTTTATATATACTGGTATAGGTAGATAGACGTTGCGATTAGCCATCTAGTGGGGTGCCCTAATTTACAAGGTGGTCTTAGATGGGAGGATTCTCTAAATCAAGTCAAGCAGATCCGAGTTTACTGAGAGCCAGTCCTGGCGATCACTGTCTGTCCTCTGGGAGGTGCAGCAAGTCAGTATCTAATGAGAACAATGAAAGCAGAGGGAATGTGACACTAGAAATTAGCTGCTAAGAGGCTAAGGTTTGAAAAGCAAAAATGAGAAGGTGAGCCTGGCTGGTGTGGCTCAGTGGTTGAGTGTCAACCTATGAACCAGGAGGTCACGGTCTGATTCCTGGTCAGGGAACATGCCTGGGTTGTGGGCTCGATCCCCACAAGAGGCATGTAGGAGGCAGCCAATCCATGATTCTCTCTCATCACTGAAGTTTCTATCTCTTTCTCTCTCCCTTCCTCTCTGAAATCAATACAAATATATTTTTTAAAAATGAGAAGGTGAAAATTAGGAATAGCAGGGGGATGCCACTCCTTACAACACGAGAAGCAGCAGGAAAATGTGTCGCCTGTAGCCCGTGATCACTGGGCCCCTGGGCCCCCTGGTGCTGAGGTGCCTGTGGGGGTTCCCGCTGGCCTGTCGCTGCTCCAGCTTCCAGGGCAGCCACTCCCCGGCTGTGTGAGCTGGAGAGATGGCCTCTTCTCTCCTCCCACCTTCCAATCCCTGTCTGTGCCTTCAGGGACGAGTGGCTGACAGGTGGTCATGTCTGCAAAGGGCGTCCAGGCAATGCAGTGACAGCTTCCCAGACCAGCAGTAGAGAGAGGGCAAGGCCGAGGGATGCCAAAGAGGAGTGACTGAACTCTAACTGAGGTTTTATGCCGTCAAATGGTCAGTAAGCTGTCACTGAGGAACTATCATGAAGAAGAAATACTCTGAGTGGGGCCATTTGTACAAAGATTGTGAGAGTGACAGAGGCATTTGTACAAAGATTGTGAGTGTGACGGAGCCATTTGTACAAAGATTGTGAGTGTGACGGAGCCATTTGTACAAAGATTGTGAGAGTGACGGAGCCATTTGTACAAAGATTGTGAGTGTGACGGAGCCATTTGTACAAAGATTGTGAGAGTGACGGAGCCATTTGTACAAAGATTGTGAGAGTGACGGAGCCATTTGTACAAAGATTGTGAGAGTGACGGAGCCATTTGTACAAAGATTGTGAGAGTGATGGAGCCATTTGTACAAAGATTGTGAGTGTGACGGAGCCATTTGTACAAAGATTGTGAGAGTGATGGAGCCATTTGTACAAAGCTGGAGTAAGGTCCTGTCACTATTAAGGAGTTTCTTGTAAATGTCTTGATTATGAGAAAAGAATGTGGGTGTTTCCCAGTGATCTCTGAGCTTCTACCCCGGCCGCGGACGCAGGCCGTTGGTTAAACACAAGCATTCAGCATTCCCAGGTCAGTCCCGCTTTCTAGTGGAAAATCCAGTTTTATAAATCAAGAATCCAAAGCTGGCATCTAATAGAAAATGTATTTTTAGATTAGTTATTTTTTTAAATAGGCTGTTATTGATTTGAGAGGGAGGGGGGAGAGAGAGAGAAAGAGAGCGAGAGAGAGAGAGAGAGAGAGAGAGAGAGAGAAACATAAATGATGAGAGAGAATCTTTGATTGTCTGCCTCCTGCACGCCCCACATTGGGATTCGAGCCCACAACCTGGGCATCTGCCCTGACCGGGAATGGAACTGTGACCTCCGGGTTCATAGGTCGACGCTCAACCACGGAGCCACGCCCACCCAGCTGTGGCAGCATTGTGTAAGGCCCCAGTTGACATTTGATTGTTCATCAACTGAGAGATCAATTGTGACAGATAAGGCCTTTCTCCAGGGCCCCACCCAGAGCTGCTGCTGCTGCCTGTGGAGAGGTTTCCTCCGCAGATTTCCCACGGCCTTGGCGGGCTCGGGAGCCCCAGGGATGAGACACTGCTTCCTGTCATTACGGGAAGCGTTGCTAAGTCGGGGTGTCTATACTTACCCTGACATTTTGCTTCAGAAAGATAGGAGGAAGGGAAACAACCGAGATGTTGGCAGATGGTTTCTGCGTGATGATGAGACGTTCAACTGAAAAAATGGTGAGTCCCAGAGGAATAGCCAGAGTGAAAATAGAATAGTTAGGCGGCCACCATTGATCCTCCGCATCTCTGGGCAATTTCTTAAATAGCAAAATTTCTAATTTTATTTTTTAGAAATATATTTTTATTGATTTCAGAGAGGAAGGGAGAGAGAGAGGAAACATCAATGATGAGAGAGAATCATGGATCGGCTGCCTCCTGCACTGCCCAATTGGGGATCCTGGGCATGTGCCCTGACCGGGAATTGAACCGGGTTCCTGGTTCATAGGTCAATGCTCAACCACTGAGCCACGCCAGCTGGGCAGAAATTTCTAATTTTATTTTAAATGCTATCATTAATAATAATGCTTTTACTACATTGTCACAAAAATATGAGCGTAAACAGTCACTATGGCTTTCTATGAATCAGGCAGAGGCTCCTTCCGTCAGCGAACACTCCTGGTTTCAGCCACATCTGTGAAAGGCCCGGAGAGGTCAGGCAAGCGTGCAAACTGGTGTAAGAGCAAAGTCAAGCGTCCCCCTACTTGAATTCTTCCCTGTTGGCCCCAAATAGACACAGAAACACGTCGTGGCTGCAGGGAGAGCTTCTGCACAGAATCTGCAAACCCAGGGCCGAGTCTCCGTGTGCTTGGTCAGCACATGTCAACGCCGTCAGCTCACCGCGTCCTGTGCAGGCGGCCACTCGGGGTTGGTCTGGGGGTTTCCAAAGAATCACTAGTAACAACAGCAACACCCATTGGGGAGTGACAGACACGTTCCTCATAAAGGGCGAATGGAATTAGAGATGACATTTTAACTAGAAAGTCAGCTCATACATCTTATTTTTATGGCAACATGAAGTAACACTTTAGTTTCACCATAATTACTAGACATAAGTGCTAAAAGGAGATAATTGTGTATTTAAACGGATGTTTGCTTACTTAAGCTCTCAGTCAAGAGTTTATCCTCTGTGGTAAAAAAAAAGAAAGAAAAAGAATTAGGTCTGCAATAAGGATAAGGCCAGGTTTTCTTGAACACAACGGAGAGCAATTATAATAAAATATAAGTCATTTTAAGGAAACAAAATGGATAGAAATGTATGAATACAAAATAAAATTTCTTATTGGAAGGACCACTTATGCTCAAAAACTTATCTTTTAACTTCTCCTACGTTATGTGATCACACAGAAATGGTAAAATAAAACTTAAATCGCGAAAGCATTAAGACAGACACGTGATTCTTACTTAACTCAAGAACCAGCGGGGATCCCTCAGCCATCGGTGCGACGCATTTGCCTGGAGATGCGTTCCCTGATGAATCTGAAACCACGAAAATATCACAGAATGTCGTGTATGAGCTGTGTTTCCCTTACAACACACGGGGGTGTGTTTCAACCCCTTCCTATGCTGGAGTTCCTCTCTGCGTGGACTGCCCTTCATTGTGCCACGGCTGTGTCTGTGGGGTACCAAGCATCCCGCTAAGAATCAAGTCCCACTCATTACGATCCCCCGACTCCCCTCACAGCCCCCACACCTGCGGGAGGCCTTCTCGGCCTTTGCTCGGGGCCTCATCTTGTTTCTCTCATCGCATGGACCACATCGCGTTGAGGGATGTGCTCATCCTCGGTCAGCCCCTCCCCTCCCACCATCCAGCCACGGATCAGAACACGACTGCTTCCTCTCAGAATCCCTGGCACCAGGCACGTCCCTGGCAAACACGCCCGAGAAGCGGTCCCGGAGCAAATGAACGAGCAACAGGAAAGCAGCGCCTGCTCCTCGGCTCTGGCGTTCCAAGGCGCGGCGGTCGGCCAGAGACGCGGGGATGTATTTCCATAGACACTGTCCGAGAGGACGCACGTGTCAGTAGACACTACACGGGATCGGAGGAGTCCTTTGCCAGGCTCTGGGGGTGCATGCTCTTGCCTCCGCCTCTTCCCACCACGTCAGGAACTGGATTCTGCAGGAGAGGAGGGATTGGTCCACTGGCCGGTGCGACAGCCTGAACCCGTACGTACTTCAACTTAAAAACAAGTTTAGCCTGGCCAGTGTGGCTCAGCGGTTAAGCATCGACCAGGAGGTCACAGGTTTGATTCCCAGGTCTGGCCACAGGCCCAGGTTGCAGCTCTATCCTCAATGGGGGGCGTGCAGGAGGCAGCCGGTCCAGGATTCTCTCTCATCGTTGATGTTTCTTTCTCTCCCTCTCCGTTCCTCTCTGAAATCAATACAAATGTATAAACAGCAACAACCCAAGTGCACAGTCTTTCACTGTAGATGAATATTCCTTCCATATCCATCCATTAGAGTCAAATTGACACGGTTCTGTTTTCCATGGGGCTAATGTGCGGCATGGACATTTCCCAACCTCGTTACACTTGACCGACAGCCCCTGGCTGCCGCCTGTTCCCTTTGGCAGGCGCAGGGCCCGCCTGCCTTCCCCGCAGCTGCTTCCCCGTGGCTCCCGCGGGACGTTCCTCCCACAGCACATCCAGTCCCGCTGGGCACGGTGTCTCAGCGCCGTTTCAGCGCTGGGTTGGGGGCCACGGCAGAGTCCGGGCAGCTTCCTGGCGGGGGGCAAGGGGAGAAACCCCTGTGGCCTTGTCCCCTCTGTCCACGGCTACCACCCACTCCAGGACATTATCTCATTGCATGTTGATTCTTAGACGATAGTAGGTGGATTAATAAGACCCTTAAAGGCAACGGAAATCAAAACCTCCTGTTCCCTTTGCTGTGGCAGCGGGGAGTCCAGTCCGGACTCTGAGCCCGAGACAAAGAAACTGCCCTCCTGCGCCCTTTCTCCCGTCCACCCTCCCGGCTGCCCAGGCCCAGGTCTCCTCGCCTTTGTCTTCTGTTCCCTCTTTACCCCTCATCTCATTGTGAGGTGCAGCCCCATGAAGAGTGTAGGAAACAGACACATTCATTTTGAAGAATAATTATAAATAGACACCCCTGAGACCCCCCAGGTCAGTAACAACCGCCATGCGTCCTGGGAACGGGGGGCGGGGGGGCCTCTCTGCAGCCACGGCCTTATTCCTTCTGAAGGTTACCCGCTAGCGCAGTGTCTTAATAATAATTTTGTGATTTTTATCTTTTAGTTTTACTACCTTAAATAGATACACAAAATATGGCTTCCTTTGACCTATTTTTCTATTTTATACACATAAAATCCTAGTGTGTGCATTGCCTCGTCACCCCTATGATGTGTGTGCCCCGCCAGCTGGTCTGATCGGCTTGCATTCGTTCATTTTGTTGCTGCGCATTTCAGCTCCTCACCAGCTGAAAACGACCGTAACGGTCCTCTAACTGGGCTCCTCTTACTTCTCTCTCTGTGTTGAGGACAGAAATGAATTCCACAGGGAACACAAGACACAAAGCTAGTGCGGCAGGTTGGACGGTGGCCCCTCAAAAGACACGTCTCCCCAGCACGTGTGACGTGGGCTCCTTGGGAAGAGCCGTGGCGGATGTGACGGAGGGAAGGCTCCGGGCTGAGGTCGTCCTGGTGGCGTGGGCTTGGAATCCAACAGTGAATGTTTTTATAAGAAAAGAGAGGAAAGTGCAGACACGGGAAAAGGCCTGTGAGGATGGAGGATGGAGCAGAGACTGGAGTGGGAGCACCCAGCACCCCCGAGCGAGGAAGGAGTCTGTTCTGGAAGCTTCCCGGGAAGCCCAGCGGGGGCACGGCTTTGACTTTGTGCTTTTGGTCCCAGAGCTACGAGAGAGCGCATCTCCGCGAGTGTCAGTCACCGGCTTTGTTTCGGAGCCAGGGGGAAGCCACAGAACCGTTCCTATCGCTGCTGCAACACATTCCCCAAACCCAGTGGCTGGAAGAGCTCACGTGTATGAGCGCACCGCTCTGGAGTCGGAAGTCTGAAGTGCTTCTCACTCGCTAACACCCAGGCCTCGGCCGGCCTGCGTCCCTTCTGGTTTCTAGGGGGATCCTTCCCGGTGGCCCCCAGCGTCCAGGGGTTGCCCCCAGCGCCGTGGCTTGTGGCCCCTTCTGTCTTGAAAGCCAACAATGGCCAGTGGAGTCGTCCTCACCGAGAAAGGGGAGGTGACACAGTGCAGAATTAGCAGACGATACGACAATGGAAATGTTACCAAGCAGATCAGTCCACAGAAAGAAACACGTGAGCCTGGGACTGTGGACACTGGCTGGGACAAAAAAAACTGCTGAAGCCCTGTCCTACTACAGGGTAGCTGCCGCCTGTGGTTAAAGTCTCCATCGTCCCCACTAATTCCGTCCATGAACAGTGACCTTGAAAAAACCCAAATCTTGTAAAATTGCTTGAAAATGAATCCAAGAAAATGTACTTGCATACAATTTGTATGACTTCTCTAAGTCTTCAATTCATACTTTCCCTGTTTCAAGTAATTATTTCAATGTGTTTTATTCAAATATGGGTACTAGCCATGCTTTTGTGATTTAACTCAATTTGGTTCTTCATGAATTTCTTGTTTTTAAAGAAATAGAAACCCCACACATTCTGGATTTAATCATCACAGGCTGCATCGTTATTACATAAGGATAGGGCTAACTAGTGAACGTTTTACCTGTTTAGGGCTAATTAGTGAACAGTTTACCTGTTTTTTCTTTTTTTTTGGCCTTTGAGACATGAAACAAAAACTAAAGAATGCACGATAAAGTTTAATTTGAAATTTTAAACTACGAAAAGCATATAGGACGGTGATGGGTGTGAGCAGGGGTAATGGGCTCCCCAGAATCCTTGTGAAAGAATCCCAGAGCACGCGCGATCATCAACGTGTCACTGAACGCACCCTCTTCAGCCGTGTTTCCTTTTGATAAAAGAAACGTGAGCAAGGAGGCAGTGAGCACAGAAGTTGTCTCCCTAACACATTTACACACATGAGACACGTTGTCATATGTTATCTTACGGAATTCTCAAAGCAGCTCTGTAATGGACAGCGGATATGATCCTAATTTTATAAAAAAGAAAGTTGGACCAAAGATATCCTAGATCTCAGGGCCATGTTTTCGTGTGTGTGAATCCCCACCTGAGGATATTTTCCCATTGGTTCTCAGAGAGAGTGGGAGGGAAGAGACATATCAATGTGAGCCTGGAACGTGCCCTTGACCGGAATCGAACCCGGGACCCTTCAGTCCACAGGCCGATGCTCTAACCACTGAGAAAAACCGGCCAGGGCCAGGGACATGTCTTTGACTCTTTGCATTCTGTGGTCTTATATGCTACTAGAGGCCTGGTGCATGAATTTGTGCACGGGTAGGGAGTTCCTTGGCCTGGGCGGTGATTGGGGCCGATTGGGGCCGATGAGGGCCAGCCGGCCTGGGGGAGGGACTGTGCCAGGTTGGCAGTCCGTGGGAGGTTGGCTGTGGGAGTGCACTCTTGTGTTGAATGTCTGCCCCCTGTTGTTCAGAGCATGTCATAGCTATCGTCCGGTCCTCCGGTTGTAACAGTCACTTAGGCTTTTATATATATAGATAATGCTTAAAACTTTAAACTACAAATAAGTATATAAGATAGTAATTGAATTCAGATACTGACTTTGTAGGTTTGAGACCTGAAAATGTTTGAAAAAGGATGTATCAGAATTAATGCAGGAAAAATGTCCACTAAAATTTTCTCCTTCTGGATATTCCAGGGCAGTACGAAATCAGATCTCTTGAGCTCTAGCTTGTTTTTGTCCTTGTTTTGCTACATTTGAAGGCTCTCTTACACTCTAGAGCAGCCGTGGGCAAACTACGGCCCATGGGCCGGATCTGGCCCGTTCGGCTGTTCTCTCCGGCCCGCGGAGCCGAAAGAGCGGAGGGTTCTCTTGCTCTCCCCTCCGCTCCTTCACCAGCAGCAGTGTTCACATGGCAACGTCGGGAAACACGGCCGCAGCTCCTTCTTCTGAGTCCA
>NW_006293349.1:1787075-1787699 GCF_000327345.1 Myotis davidii
TTGCTAATATTATGTTCAGGATTTTTCCATCTATATTCATAAGAAAAAATGATCGTTAGTTTTATTTTCATTTGATGTGTTTGTATGACTTTGGCATGCTGGTCTCCTAGAATGAGTTATAAAGTATTCTCCCCTCTTCCATTTTTTTTTTTTAAGAAGATTTTGAGAAGGATTGCTGTTCTACTTTAAATATTTGCGCCTGACGTGGTGCCAAGGGGACTGACCTCCTAATCTCTCTGTGGCTCTCCTGCATCCGGAGGGCCTCACGGGCGGACGCAGGGAGAGTGTGGGTGTGGCTCTGACAGTAATGGAAAGACGCTCCTGAGACGCTACAGAAACCTGATGGCAAGAGACCTGTAACAGCTCCGCTGAGCCACACAGGTCTGAGTGTTTCACATGGCCCACGAATTTGCGGCCAGAAGTTTTAATTGGTTCTACAGCTCTTACGCAACGCACGCATTTGCTGAATCGTTTACACACCACTTTCTATACATATTGATTCTCTTTTGTTTTTGAAATTCTCACCCAAGAATATGTGTTTTTATTGACTTTGAGAGAGAGAGAGAGAGAGACATCAATATGAAAGTGAAACATTGCTCGGCTGCCTCCTGCATGCCCTCTACT
>NW_006293349.1:1787772-1788365 GCF_000327345.1 Myotis davidii
TGGTGCGTGGTGGCGCTCCCACCCGCTGCGCCACCAACCAGAGCCGTAGCGACTCGCTTTATGTTATGAAATTTCAATCCTGTGTGGTTACAGGATTAGAAAAATGAAAGCTCTAGTCCAATAACTTGGAGAAAGTATTATAAATAAACAGTATTATCCTGTTTTTAAAAACAGATGATTTTTTAAATAAAAGTTTTAAATAGCAGAAGTAATTATGGGTAGTGGTTAAAAAGCTGTTATTTGTCATTTCAGCTTTAGTCACATAGACTTTCTTTATGTGAAGCTATGGAGGCTCCTAATACTTTCGGTTAGTTTCCTTCCAACGTGAATGATCCACATATTCCTTGTGTAGGTTATTGATCTTTCCACTTTAAGAAATCTAGCGATTTCTTTTATCCGCTTTTTGCAAGCTTTTTTGGAAAGCCTTCTCCTTTTCATTGTCTTCTTCATCTTAGCCTTGCCTTTTTCTTCTTCTTCTTCTTTTAAAATATGTTTTTATTGATTTCAGGGAGAGGGAGAGAGGGATAGAAACATCAATGATGAGAGAGAATCATGGATCAGCTGACTCCTGCACGACCACTACTGGGGATTGA
>NW_006293349.1:1791838-1792438 GCF_000327345.1 Myotis davidii
AGCCCCTACCCAGCCGTGGGCAAACTATGGCCTGCGGGCCAGATCCGGCCCGTTCGGCTGTTCTATCCAGCCCGCGGAGGCGAAAGAGCGGGGGGTTCTCTTGCTCTCCCCTCCGCTCCTTCACCAGCAGCAGTGTTCACATGGCAACGTCGGGAAACACGGCCGCAGCTCCTTCTGAGTCCAGTTTAAGAACCCATTGTGGCCGTCGAGTCAAAAAGTTTGCCCACGGCTGCTCTAGAGTCTGAGGAAAACTATGTCTGAGATCAGAGGGAGATGGTTCTTTATATTGAACCAAGTAAGCCCCTGAGAAGCAAGTGATTTGACAATTGAGTCCCTTGGCACCATATTCAGGAACCAGGAGCTGCAAAAAGATGCCTGTGATGGAACCAATGAGAGTCAGAGTGACAGAGGTGCAGGAGCGGCTGCTCCGAAGACCCCAGGCCTCCGGGGTGGAGACAGAGGAGGTGCGTCCCTGGTTCTTCGCCGCCTGACGTGGTGCCAAGGGGACTGACCTCCTAATCTCTCTGTGGCTCTCCTGCATCCGGAGGGCCTCGGGCGACGCAGGGAGAGCGTGGGTGTGGCTCTGACAGTAATAATGGA
>NW_006293349.1:1792599-1803965 GCF_000327345.1 Myotis davidii
GGACAACTCCTGCATTGAGCATCTGCCCCCTGGTGGTCAGTGTGTGTCATAGTGACTAGTCATTCCCAGTGGTTCTGCTGTCAGGGTCAATTGGCATATTACCCTTTTATTATATAGGATTTTAGAGAGAGAGAGAGAAGAGGAAGAGAGAGAGCGAGAGAGAGAGAGAGAGAGAGAGATGAGAGCAAAACATAGATCGGTTACCTCCTGTGTGCACCCTGACTGGGGTTTGAACCCACAACCTGGGAATGTGCCCGACCGGAAATTGAACCCACCACACTTTGGTGCGTGGGATGGCGCTCCCACCCGCTGCGCCACCAACCAGAGCCGTAGCGACTCGCTTTATGTTATGAAATTTCAATCCTGTGTGGTTACAGGATTAGAAAAATGAAAGCTCTAGTCCAATAACTTGGAGAAAGTATTAAATTTAAACAGTATTATCCTGTTTTTAAAAACAGATGATTTTTTAAATAAAAGTTTTAAATAGCAGAAGTAATTATGGGTAGTGGTTAAAAAGCTGTTATTTGTCATTTCAGCTTTAGTCACATAGACTTTCTTTATGTGAAGCTATGGAGGCTCCTAATACTTTCGGTTAGTTTCCTTCCAACGTGAATGATCCACATATTCCTTGTGTAGGTTATTGATCTTTCCACTTTAAGAAATCTAGCGATTTCTTTTATCCGCTTTTTGCAAGCTTTTTTGGAAAGCCTTCTCCTTTTCATTGTCTTCTTCATCTTAGCCTTGCCTTTTTCTTCTTCTTCTTCTTTTAAAATATGTTTTTATTGATTTCAGGGAGAGGGAGAGAGGGATAGAAACATCAATGATGAGAGAGAATCATGGATCAGCTGCCTCCTGCACGCCCCCTACTGGGGATTGAGCCCACAACAGGGGCACGTGCCCTGACAGCGAATGGAACCGTGACCTCCTGGTTCATGGGTCAACAGACCTGGCGGGCAACCGTGACTTTTCCTTTTTCTCCACAAAACCGTTCAGCTGTTTGGAGTTCAGATCAGTTTCTATGTATGGAGTACTCACTGATGATTCAAGGTTAATGTAATTCAACAGTATTTGTGTGCTCATTATGTAATTTATTCCCTAATTGTATCCAGATTAGCACCGTTTTATCCATCTTGCACAATACGATGACTCCTGTACCCGTACATCTTCTCTCTCAAATAAGATTAGGAGTAATTACAAGTCGGGGATTAAATTAAGTGCATACCACACGTAGACAGATCTTGTGTGGTTTTCATACTGGCAAACGCGCTGGACATGTCATGGAACATTTATCTGGTCCTGCCAGTGGGTCGCTGTCCATTCTGTGCGTTTGATGCGTTTCTGAATCACATTAAGAAGGTACTTTGGTAGGAAATGTATTTAGGAGGCAGCTTCGCTCCAAGCTGCTTCTCAAGCATGTGAAAGGTGGGGAAGGATTTTGCCGAGACACAGCAGAGCTTTCCCAGGGGTCAGGGCCAGGAGGCTGGGAGGGGAGCGGGGTGCGGGGGTGGGGTGGGGAGAGCAGCTCCATTACCTGAGGCAGGTGGCGAAGACTGCACTCAGGAGACATTGCTCGCAGACACGGGGATGTGTGGTGGTGGGTGGGGTGGCGGGGGGCGTCTGGCCCAGCGTCTCCGGGCTCAGTGTCCACGCGGAGACACACAACCATCGGCTACGACTGGACGCAGGCCTCTCGAGGATCCACGGAGGCCGAGGCTGGAGAAGGCGCTGTCTGTTTGCGTCTGGAAGGTCCAGGCATTGTCTCTCTCCTCGCCTTGCACAGGCATGACGTGGGTCCCTCGTGCGTGTGCCTGGCAGCTGGTCCGAGCAAGGGGTGTGGGGCTCCACCAGGAGGGACAGTTCTCATGGGAAAGGGAAGCATCACCGGGCAGGGACAGCAGATCAACCTGGCGATCCTGCGTCTCCATGGCGTCTCACTCTGCGCCTGGAGCAGGACGCCCCGAGCGGACACTCACGTGGGGTTTGGAGTCAGTGTAAGACGCCTCTGTTCCCGGGTTCTCCCACGCACACAGACAGCCTGGGGCACTTGTATTTACTTCGCTGTGTAGCAGCATCTACGCCAAGGTCACTGGAGAAACATGGGATCTGAGGGGAGAGATCTGAGGACAGAGTGTCACTGTGTCAGGCCCACCGGCCTGGCCTGGGTGCCGTGCCCTGCAGTGTGGTCAGTGTGGTCAGTGTGCCTCCCCTCCTGGCCCAGCGGCGCCCCACCCCCAGGGCTGGCATCGGGCTGGGCCGGCAGAGCCACCAGGGTGGAGTCGGGGTGACTCCCTCGAGAGGAGCCACTGTGCTCTCCCGGGACGAAAGCGGGTGAAATTCTGGGCTGGGAACAATGGAGGAGACCAAGCAGAGACTTAGGAGAGCAGGTCCCTGCGGACAGAGGAGCGAATGGTGTTTCAGCTCAGATGGCGGGGGGGTTGGGGGGGCGAGGAAGAAGGGGGGGGAAGAAGGCGATGAGGGATGGGGCACAGGCCCGGGTTGTGGACTTGATCCCCCGTGGGGGACGTGCAGGAGGCAGCTGATCCATGATTCCCTCTCATCATGGATGTTTCTCTCTCCCTCTCCCTTCCCTTTCTCTCTCTCTGAAATAAACCCTGCAGCCCAGCCCGGGGCCCAGTGACTGAACAGGGACTGGCAAGCAGGTGTGTGTAGCTGAGGCAACAGGCCCCGCCCTGTGTCCAGGCACTGGCACCAGGTGACTATCCTCCTTCTGGGTGCAGGCTGGGGAGCTGCAAGGAAAGCTGTGTTCTCTGGGTCACTTAAGACAAGGGTGGGCCCGGCCAGCATGGCTCAGTGGCTGGGCATTGACCTAGGAACCAGGAGCCACAGTTCACGCCCCGGTCAGGGCACACGCCCGGGTTGTGGGCTCATCCCCAGTGGGGGGCGTGCAGGAGGCAGCCGGTCCATGATTCTCTCTCATCATGGATGTTTCTCTCTTTCTCTCTCTCCCTCTCCCGCCTTCTCTGAAAGCAGTAACAATATATTAAATACAGACGAGGGTGTGGGCAGCACTTTCTAATGAGAGGCAGGTGCAGAGGCTGCGATGCCATCGGAGGCGCCGGGAGAAGTGAGAGCGGGAGGGGACCCGCTCAGAGTGAAGGCTTCTAAGGTTTATTCTATGCGGTGGCGTCCCCTCCAAGTCCAGAAACCCAGGGGCCTCTATTGTTGCTCGTTGCCTTGAGGGCCGGGCTGGCTTCCTCCCATAAAGTGCCCGTTTTCCGTGGGCCATTCTGCTGCTCAGACTTCTTCCTGCGGCGCCTTCTGTGTCTTTCTCATTGAACTCGCTTATCTTCCCTCACATTTGTTTCCTGGCGATAGAGCAGGGCTCGGGCCCCTGTCTCCAGTGGCCGCATTCTTCTTCTTTCCCTGGAGCGGCGGCGAGGGGGCTGGGGGTGTGGGAGGCGGAGAAAAAGTGTGACCCTATTTCTAGAGAGAGAGGGGGTGTGAGTGGCAGGGGTGGGGTTACTCAGTAGGCCTTTATCTGTTGTCACTCTCCTTCCTGCAGATTCGGTGATGGCATTTCTGATAACATTGGCAAGAATTTAAGAGACAAGATTTTTGCCACGTTTTTGGTGCACGATTCAGTAAGTTACTGGTTCAAGTTCTGCCAGCGATTTTCACCCCGCGGGCCACAGGGATTTTTAGAACAGGCAATGCTGACTCTTTAGTCAGGGGCTCTGACCTCTTTCCCCTTAGATGGTCAGATTACAAAAATGACAACAGCCTGCACTACAATGGCCATCTGGTGTGAAGGAATCAAAATTACACCTGTTTTTTGCCTGCGTGGCGTGGCTCAGTGATTGAGTGTCGACCTATGAACCAGGAGGTCACAGTTAGATTCCCGGTCGGGGCACAGGCCTGGGTTGTGGGCTCGATCCCCAGTGTGGGGTGTGCCAGAGGCAGCCCATCAATGTTTCTCATCACTGATGTTTCTATCTCTCCCTCTCCCTTCCTAGCTCTCTAAAATAACCAATAAAAAAATCTTAAAATATAAAATAAAAATTATACCTTCTTTTTTGTTAGATCAGCAAAGTGTAATCTAGTTTTTGGTGTGCTGCATGATGTTAGTAATTGGCTTATGTGTGCCACGAGATGAAAAAGTTGAAAATCGCCGTTATTCTACAACTTTAAAAAGTTATGGCGGGGGTGGGGGGGCACAGCTCTCAGTAAAGTGCGAAAGACTCGGAGACCTTAAGTTCAATGCCAGACAGGAGCCCGCGGCGTGTGAAAAGGGGAGCGTCGCTCTGTGACGTGCAGAAGGAAACCTGAACACTGACACTGTTTTCATTGAGTCTTTCCGAGACTCGAAGGCCAACCCCACGAAAATTCTACTGGAAACCGGCCAGACTGGAGTTGGAGTCTTGGGAAAACATAAACGAACATGAAAACAATGTCAGTGTTCAAGTTTCATTTGAAAACGCTGAGGACATGTCAGTTCCTCCCCAGTCGCGGGCCTGCCTGCTTGACCACCGGGTGACTGCTGGCAGAGGGCACCAGGCCACGTCCTGCAGGCGCGGGTCCTCACGGAGCAGCCCTGCCTCTCCTCCGACGAGCAAGGCCGAAGCGAGGCCTGTGTCTATACGGCCACGGCCACGTCCACGTCCCTTCATATTCCCTGAGGACACGTCCCAGGGAGCGGCCCAGAGGCAGAGGCCACAGATGCGGACTCTGATGCACGTGTATTTGCAAGGCCAGTCTCTACTCCTCCTCTCCTGCCCCCGCCCCCCCCCAAAAGCAAGCAGGGTGGCAAAGAGCCAGGGGGAGGAGAGCAGCTGCTCATTTTCCTACAAGGAGCAGTCCCGCCCTACACTGTGCCCTGCGGGCAGTGAGCGGTGCCTGTCACACAGCTAGGTGACGGGGTTGCAGAAGCTGTCCCTTGAGTTCCCACTGGGCACAGCCACACGCACCCAGGCACTGGCCGCGCCCCAGGAAGGCTGCCTGGGACACCTCTTACCAAGATGACTCCCCAGAATCCAGCGGTAACACGTCTTCACGACCCTAGAGAGGGGAATGTGCAACTGTAAAAAGCAGGGACCTGAAAGCTTGCGTCTGGTGTGAGTGGTGAGGATGAAGGCCAAGTGCGTTTCTGGGGGAAGGACTCGGGTGCACCCCCTCCTGAGCGGCCAGGTGTCTGCACGGGCCCCTCTGGGGCTCAGCCCAGGGTCGCGCTGTTCTTCAGAAAATTCCGTGTTGTCACCGCCACTTGCAGCAATTAGGAACAGTCATACCATTCCGGGGGTATTCCTTTCTAGAGAAGCTGTCATAATTTTCAAAGGGAGGCATATCCTGTGATGGTGCACTCTCCAGGCCTCCACGGGAAATAGCGTTATTCCCAGGAAGCACCGTCCTTCCTACATGGAGTATTTCTGGCCTCACATGTACAAAGTTAGTGTCATGCAAATATCGATTTCCATGTTCTGGGCTGTGGAATGGAGCCCTTCTCTACAAGAGCCCATTTCCTCATCACCGGTTCCCAGTTAAGCAGAGTGTGTTGGGTCATGAATGCTAAAATATCACTTTCTCCCCGTGAGAACTGGGGGGAAGGGCAGCAGGGGACACCCGCTTTCGCAGGGTGTCATCGCAGAACCTAAAATTACAACACATTTGTCATCTTTCCTAATATTTTATGAGCATTTTTTAGTGTCCTTTTCACATGCCTATAGGAGAAATATTTATGTATGAATTCTGTACCCCAAAATAAAAGCTATAAATTCCACATAAAATGAATACTGGGCATAATAAATTTTGTTTCTTTCAAGATAAAGTCATGACAGTTATGTATGAAATTTACCCAAAGATAAAGAACAGTTTTCTAACCTCAAAAAGAAAAACATGTGTGAAAGGTAGCATGTTTAGTTACATGGCATTTCAATTTATAATTTAAAATCAAGTAAATAATGACAGCTAAAATGTAAAGTGATGTGAGACAGAACAATGTCATATAAGATTTTACAAACGGGAGACTAGCAGGGCCTGTCCCTCAAGTCTTAAACAAACACTTCTGAGTTCTCCAAGAGCAAACACAACATTTAAATATATATATTGATTTTAGAGAGGAAAGGAGAGGGAGATAGAAACATCAATGATGAGAGAGAATCATTGATCGGCTGCCTCCTGCATGCCTCCCACTGGGAATTGAGCCTGCAACTCGGGCGTGTGTCCTGACCAGGAATCAAACCATGATCTCCTCAACCATTGGGCCACACTGGCTGGGCGCAAACACAATTTTTAATGTTCTCAGTTGGATGAAGAGGCATCCCTATTTAGTTTTCTTATCACCATGGAAATTGGATCAGAGGTTAAAATTAAGGGGTCAACTATTTTTCTTTGTCATGTGGAATAGAATGAATATTGAACATCAGGCTCAAGTATCCAGTCTGATACTGTATTAGATGCATGATCATGCCATGTCACATGTTTGTTGTTAATCCCCACCTGAGGATATTTCCCCATTGATTTTTAGAGAGAGTGGAAGGGAGGGGAAGAGACACAGAGAGAAACATCATCTGAGAGAGACAAATCGATTGGTTGCACCCTGACTAGGACCAGGGATCGAGCCTGCAACCAAGGTATGAGCCCTTGACCAGAATTGAACCCAGAGCCCTTCAATCCGCAGGCTAGCACTTTATCCATTGAGCCAAACCGGCTAGGGCAGCACAAGTCACTTTTAACCTTTAAGTTCCAGTTTTGTTATATGCAGACTGATACTAATGGTGCCTACACTGCCATGAAACGAAGTTTGAGTTGTGAGAGGACTTTGTACTTAGTAATAATATGCAGAAGTAAATAAATTCTTATTCCATAAATGCCCGAGTTATTGTAAATGCATCGCTTTTTGTAAACCATTAACGAGACCATGTTGCTTATGCATGATGTGTGGAGAAAACAAATGTTGACCAAGCTGTTTCAAAGCGTAGAAAATGTGAAAATCATGGTTGTTGAGAATCATGCAATGCTGTTTGTTTATAAGAAGGGAAGCTCCGTTCACTTTATGAACATCTTTAACCAATTTGCTTCTAGGACAGCAAGGGGTGCTGGGACTTGTTTAACCCGGAGAATATGTGAAAACCCTGCCCCTGATGCCTTTTCCCTTCGACTTTCCTGGGGTAGAAACAGTGTCCGAGCAGGGTTTGTGGTAACGAGTCCAGGCTGTGCTTCTTGAAAACGTATCCAATCAGGAGAGATGATCCAAACCTTCTATTCCAGCACGTCCTTTAATAAGGACAGAATAAACGTGATGATAACATGAGATTTGATTTCTATTACTTGGGCGTGTAAGTTAGAGCTCTTGTCATTAGGCACAGATTTCCCTGTGGAAGGAGCTGCCTGTTAGTTCCTTAAACACGCCCTGTGCCTGTTTTCTTCTCTTCATCTCAAAGAATTATCTTCTGATGTTGATTTATCTTTTGAAGAACATCTTCAATCCAACTTTCTTCTGAATTCCTGGGACCAGGGTCCCTCTTATTGGCGTCTTGAATTCTCACTCTCCAGCTAAAAATGTTTTGTGAGGGTTCTCATCCCACGTAAACTCTCCCATGTGCACGTTTACTCTTAACTCAGCCTCTTACGAGTCTGCAGTCACTTGTTTCTACTTCCTCGCCACTCACACACATCTTCTCTTTGGCTTTTACCACCCCTGCGCTACTGGAACCTGTGCCTGCAGGGTCACATGCTTTACCTTCAGTTTCCATCCTCTGACTTAATAATTTTTAAAAAATATATTTTTACTGATTTCAGAGAGGAAGAAGAGGGGGAGAGAGAGACAGGAGCACCAATGATGAGAATCATGGATTGGCTGCCTCCTGCACATCCCACACTGGGGATGGAGCCCGCAACCCGGGCCTGTGGCCTCCTGGTGTATAGGTCGATGCTCAACCACTGGGCCACACCAGCTAGGCCATCCTCTGAAGACTTAGCAGCAGCTGTCACTGTTAGCTGTTTGATATAAGGGTGTGGCTTGATGGTAGTTAATGACTAGATCCCTGACATGCATGAATCCTGCTTTGCCAGTTGCCTCTCTCTTGGTATCATTAAAAAACATTTGTTTAAGTAGAGTTGGTATCAATCTTATACTGATTCTATTAGTTTCAGGTATACAATATCGTGATTTGATATTTTCATATCTTATAATGTGATCATCCCAATAGTTCTAATCATATGTCACAATGTAAAGTTATCATAATATTATTGACTATATTTCCCTGCCCCTTTTCACCTATTTCCCCATCCCCTCCCTTCTGGTAACCATACTTTTTGTCTGTATCTATAAATCTGTTTTTGTTTTATTATGTTTGTTTTGTCTTTTTTTTTTTTTTTTAGATTCTACCTGTAAGTGAAACCATATGGTATTTGTTTTCTCTGCCTAACTTATTTCACTTAGCACAATACCCTCTAAATCTACCCATGTTGTAGCAAATGGCAAGATTTCATTCTTTTTATGGCTGAGTAACAGTCCATTGTGTAAATATAACGCATCTTCTTTACCCACTCATTTATCAGTGGGTACCTCGGTTGCATGTTTTAGCTATCGTAAGTAATTCTGCAATGAACTTGGGGTGCATATATCTTTTCAGATTAGTGTTTTCATTTTCTTTGGATAAATACCAAAGAAAATAAAATATCGGTTATATTGCATACATATATTTTTTAATTTTTTGAGGGAATCTCCATAATGTTTTTCCCTAGGGTCTGCACCAGTTTGCAGTCCCACCCACAGTCCACAAGGGTTTCATTTTCTCCATGTTGTTTGTTGACTTTTTTGATAATAGCCATTCTGACTGGTACGAGGTGGTATCTCACTATGGTTTTGATTTGCATTTCCCTGATAATTAGCGATGAGCTCCCTCGAGCCAGGGATACAAAAGCAAAAAGAAACAAAAGACACTACATCCGATTAAAGAGCTTCTGACAGCAGGAAGGAAACTTCAGCAAAACAAAACGGCGCCTGGTGAATGGGAGAGAACATTCACCCAGATAAGTTCCGGAGGGTTTGCTATTCAAAGTGGATACGAAACCCCATGACAAAAAGTGCACAACCCAACTTAAAAATGGGCACAGGACATAAAAAATCCATCTCCAAAGAAGACAGACATTCGGCCAATAGACATGTGCGAAGATGCTCACCACCACTCATCAACAGAAAATGCCAATTGATGTCATCTTCTCCTTAGAATAATAGTGAGTGCGAAACAAATTATTACTTTATTTTTAGTTAAACTAGTGCCAATGAACCCCACCTCTAAGCACGTGTAGAAATAGATCATTATATACCCCAACCCCAAAGCCTGTAATCACCTCTTCTTACCACTCCAAACTCAATAGGAAAAGTGGGAAAAAAAAATCCCCTGAAACACAAAAATATTAAAGTTCTCAAAATGAAACCTTCCTTTGGATAAATTTCCAAAGTCACTAATGCCTCTTGTTCTCCTCCTCCATGTGGTCTTACTTTGTGCATTTCAGGACGATGTCCCCTTAGAGGTCTGGGTGGTCTGCATTCCCTCTGCAGCATTTGCGACATGGGTCACATTCACTGGAACGGGTGTCGCCTTTCAGCACAGCCACACTTGATCCACTCAGTCCCTTTTCCCACATTTCCAAGATTTCAAGGATAGCCATGCTAAAAAAAAAAATATAGGCCCACGCTGCATAAATTCAGAATGCACCAAAGATCATTTAGCAACATGTGATCTAGACTCCAGTTGCATTTTACCAACAAAAACCAATGTGCTCAGAGCCCAGGGACCATGCCATTCGGGCCCCTTATTGCTTTACTCAGCTGTAGACCGCAGCTGAGGGTCAGAGGTATTTGGAAAGAGTAACGAACAGGAGACACAGAGAACATGAAAAAACAAACAAACTGTGCAAGCTTCTTGGATTTTGCCTCTTACCTACTAGTAAGTCCACAAGCCATGATTTGTGGATTTGAACTACAGTGGGTGACGTCTCCCTGATGGAAGACGTCGTGGGCGCTCTCAGCTTCAGGTGAACTCCGTAGGGAGTTCCCACACCCAGGGACTTGGTGGGAAGTCCAATGAGGAGTAACATGACCTCCTGCGGAGTCTTTTTTCTTTGAGTTCTCATTGCCTGGGTCCTGATTAATTTTCATTATAACCAACCCTTTCCATCATCTTCTATTTTCTTTTCCTTCAGTTGTGGGGCCTCATTCTCAGAGAAAAGTGCCATTCCTCCCATCACAGATAAATACAGAAGAAAAAGGAAACCAGCAAGAAGCCATCGGAAGCAAATCAATTTTGGTTTCTAAGCTTGTGTCTTTCACCAATTTATGTCACTATGAAGAGAGCAGGGAGGGTCCACCACTGACTTCATAACTTGCTTTAAGCACTTCAATCAACCATGTACTACGTGTGAAAAAAACATCTATTTGAACAATTTTCTAGGTAGGCATCCTTGGACTGTTTC
The DNA here is from genome assembly GCF_000327345.1 of Myotis davidii. Classification (NCBI taxonomy): domain Eukaryota; kingdom Metazoa; phylum Chordata; class Mammalia; order Chiroptera; family Vespertilionidae; genus Myotis; species Myotis davidii. Next base: position 1,803,037 of record NW_006293349.1, read on the forward strand.
AGAATATGCAATCTGTGATTCCTCCTGGATCTCGGACATCTACGTCTCATACTCCTCCCTCCTATACTGACGTTGGAGAAAATCTCAAACCATTGTTCTGGAAAGAGATGCCCAGCTGTGGTGACTTGGCAGTGGTGGTTCTCAGGTGACGCACCCCGGAACCAGAGAGGAGGGAGCATGAACAAAAAACCCTCAGGCCTGGGTCGGAAGGACAGCTGCGCCGACATGTTGAATCATCAGAATTCAGACATTTCTTATAAACATGCCCAAGCCCCTTTCTTCCTGCTGTTAGCCACATGCTTCTGCGGAGCAGGACCGAGCTGGTTCCCGAGAACGGGAGTCACTGCAAAGGTCTTCTGCGCGTCCACAGACCATGACACAAGCTGCCAAAGCTGCTATGTAAATATTAAAAAGTGGAATTTTTTAGCTTATCGAACACGTACATTCTTATTTTTCTGTTTTTGAAATTGCTTTAAACATCTGAGCCACTTCACGTGCACAGAACAGTAGAAGAAACAACGAAACGAAACAAATGATGCAACCCAGTGAGTAAGACGTGGCCTCCGGAGACGAAGTGCGTGGGTTCAGGCCCAGGTCAGCCTTTGTTCGCGGGCAGCTTCTGACACTGGCCGAGCCCCCCTGCCCCAGTATTTATGCTGTGAAATCGACAGAATGTGCTAGTTTTCTTACAGGTTGTTATGAGAATAGATTAAAGGGACTTCATGGCATTAGTGAGACTTTAATAAATAGCTGTTTATTATACACTAGAGGCCCGGTGCACAAAAATTTGTGCACTGGGGGGAAGGAGGGGTCCCTCAGACAGGCCTGTGCCCTCTCGAAGTCTGGGACCCCTCGGGAGATAACGCCCTGCTGGCTTAGGCCTGCTCCCGGGTGGCAGAGGGCAGGCCCAATCCCTAGGTGCAGCCCCT
>NW_006293349.1:1804577-1814076 GCF_000327345.1 Myotis davidii
TCTTTCTTTTTTTTTTTTATTCTGGGCCAGCTTTAGCTCTGAGGCCTCGGCTGCTGAAAGCAGGTTTCTGGCCTTTGTTTACCATCTGTATTTGACACAATGTTGCGGTCCGGCTGGCTGAAGCCCCGCTGAGTAAAGCAGGTTTCTGGTTTTTTTTTAGCTTCTATATTTGCAACATAGTTACTTAGAGTTGCAGCTGAGAGGCCGGCAAGTCAGACGGGGAACGTTGGTTTCCTCTGTCACTGAAGCAAGCAAGCCTCCCTGTTCGCATCAGCTGCCTGGCTGCCGGCCAGCTGCCTGGCTGCCGGCCGCCATCTTGGCTGCCAGTTAATTTGCATATCTTGGCCCTACTCTGTGAGTGACAGGGGGATTAGCCAATGGGAAGGGTAGCGGAGTGACACTAATTACCATGTTTCTCTTTTATTAGTGTAGATAATATTCAGTTTTGTCAAATCTTTATATTTGGCCATACTTGCTTTATAGATTTATACATCGCTGTATCATTTTTTAAAGAATTCAATATGATATGTATTTCAAGGTTCTTCATTTTTCCCTTTTTTTCCCCTACTGTATATATAAAAGGCTAAGTGACTGTCCCACCAGTGACCGGCCAGTAGGTATGATGCGCACTGACCACCAGGGGGCAGACTCTCAGTGCAGGAGCTGCCGAGCTGTAGTGACTTGGCAGTGGTGGTCCTCGGGTGACGCACCCCGGAACCAGAGAGGAGAGAGCCTGATTCTGGAGTGTGTCACCCAAGAACCACCCTCTCACAATCCGGGACCCCTTGGGGGATGTTGGAGAGCCGGTTTCAGTCTGATCCCCTCAGGCCAGACCGAGGGACCCCACATGCTGGAAGGACTCTGCTCACTCTGCAGACGCCCTTTGAGCCATGGCACCGCCCCAGGTGTGGCTGGCTGGGGAGGGACTGCGGGAGGAGGCTCCAGGGTGTGTCCTGCCCATGTTGCCCAGTCCCTCCCAGCCAGCCACCTTCTAATTAATTTTCTTTCAATGTGCACGAATCCATGCACTGGGGCACACGTATATTTATAAAACTACAAATACTACATATATTGTTTTATATACTAAGTTAAAAATTTCACACTTAGTGCCAATTTCAATAAATCAGAGTGCTAATATTTCCAAATGTGTGTTGTTTAAATCGCCTTTAAAAAGAGCAATTGTGCAATTAAACCTTCTAGTGAACAAAAGTCCAGCCTTTTATAATGTAACAGAATACAAAATCAGACAAATAAATAGCCTTACATTCCTGTTCAGAGAATGTCATATCATTCATCTGTTAAAATATATCCCTCAGTTATAAAGCGATTACCCTCTAAACACAAGGGTATTGCAAATAACGATGTTGGCTCTTAAAACGAAAGCATTTGTTTGTAATCTGGGTTCTTCACAAAATGAAAGATGGACTTGGGCTGAGAGGTGCCCCTGAGAAGCTGATGAGGAACTGAATATTGCTACCGTAAAGAAGGATGAGTGAAATGCTATCATAATCGCAGGGACGACTGAGAGGGGGCGGAGGGGGAGCCATGGGGAGGAGAAGAGGGAGAGGGAGAGGAGACACAGCTGCAGTGAGACTACCCAGAGACATGGGATCCTAGCGCTGTTTGAGAAGGCGGGCGAGGGACCCCAGGGGCGTCGGAAAACAGGGCCTGAATGGCCATCAGTGTGACTTGGTGGACCCCTACGGCTTCTTGTTCTTGTTTGAGAATGTGCTCTGTGTCCATTCATCAAAGGCGTGCGATAGCCTTTCATCGTAACAGCATCGCCTTTTCAAACCCAGCTCCCGTGGGCTCTGTTATGAACGGCCTCTTCATCAGACACGCATGGTTTTATGTTTCTGCTCACAAGGTGTCCTTATGTAACTCGCCTTGCATTTCACTGACTCTACTTGGCCACAATCATGTTAATAGACAGAAAATAGTTGCCTAATAAGGGCTTATGAATCAGACAGTGAGATCTTACAGCCAACAAAGGCACTTATTTTTTCAATGAACCCTTCATATTAAATAATTGTTCAGAGTTATTTTAAAATTAAATGGTAATTTTGCCTCCTTCCATGCACACCCCACCCCCCTTTTTTTCTTTCTCACATTGTTATTTTCTGAAAACTGTTTTGGACAAAGACCTATTCTAGGAAATTCAAGTGGTTAAAAAAATAAGTTAGAGGAACTATGTATTCAAGTGTGTTTTAATCTAGCGGGGTTAGACAAGCACAAAGAGAATGATACATACAGTTTAAAGATGCTAAGAATTTTACCTCAGAACAAACAAACTAGGATGAGAACACTGAGGAGAGATAGCATGTACAGGAATGACTAAGACATTAAGAAAGAAGTAAAATTTAAATAGTGCAGAAAAATGGATAGAAATTCAATCCATGGAGATGGGAGAGGAATGGGAGCTTGCGTAATAATCTTGGGGGGAATGGTCTCCCCTTGGGCTGACATAAGGAGTGTGAGGAAGAGCCGTCGGAGAGGAGAATAAAGGCAGGTCGTGGGGAACCCTGAGCACAAGAGGCTGAGTTTTAGGGGCGATGGGAACACACACGTGGAGAATTGGAGGAGCTGTTGTGCGAGTGGACAAGCTGCAGGAAACTCTGATTTGAAAACGTTTAAAATTTCCCTTGTGTTTTTCAAATTTAGAAACTTGCACAGATGTGTGTGGCTATTGAATGATGTCAAGAAGTCTGAGTCTTCTGCTCATTGTTTTGTCATTAGTTTCTAGTTTTATTGAATTGTGGTCACACATGCAATTCCGGTCTCTCGCCTTGGTTCGCATTCTCCATTGTCTCATTGAAGATTCAGTGTGCGTTCTAAATGAGTCTCAATTATTCTTCCTTGGCACCTATTTTATTTTATTAGCTAATCCTCACCCAAAAGTATATTTCCATTGATTTTTATAGAGAGTGGGAGGGGGACAGACAGAAACAGCGATGTGAGAGAGACACATGGATGGGTTGCCTCCCACAGGTGCCTCAACCAGGACTAGGGATCGAGCCTGCAACCGAGGTATCTGCCCTTTGACCGGAATAGAACCCCGGACCCTTGAGTCCACAGGCTGACACCCTATCCACTGAGCAACACCAGCCGGGGCCGTACACTTATTCTAACTGCTGCTGTCATATCCTCTACTTCAGTCTGTCCACCAAGCAGTGGAGACTCAATTTCAGATGCTACATGGATGACATCGCTCTTCCACTGATAACCATTTAATAACTGCTCATTGCTTAACTGCTTATAGGTTTAAGCCAACGTCTCTCTTTTTTTTCTTACCAATAATTCCAGTATGTTTCTGATCTGACCCATGCCTTTTTTCAGCCTTATTTCCCATGCCTCTCAGAATTTCTCATCCCAATAGTCATGAAGAAATCATTTCTTTCATTGGGTGCCTTTGTGTCTTTGAATTTGCCATTGTTTCTGCCCAAGATGTTTACTCCTCTTTGTCTGTTTTCACATCTTCAGTTCTTCCTTGATAACGCCCTGTAAGCATCCAGGGAGGATTTTTTCTGACTTCTGTAGGCCCACGTACTTAACCCTCTTCTATAAGTTTTTCATCTAACTGTCCTCATTGTGCTTTTTTGAAATATAGCAACCTGAGGCCCCTGTGTCTGTTTCATCAGATTTACGCTCTTTGATTGATTGTCTTCCCTTTCACAGGAGAGTAGGAGGCATATAACAAACATAAACTCTTTGTTGATTGGATGCATGAATACATTATCCATTTTGCAGAATAGTGCTGGGTACATAATAAAGATGATGATCAGTCGAGTGGATGAATGGGTATTATCCATGGCATATTAGGGTACCCTTTGCACATCCTTAAATAAGAAACCTATTTATGCTTTTATCTCAAATTCTTATTTAACTATAGATCATTTCTGACATTTGGCACAGTTGAATGATCACGGAAATTGGATAACTTTTATTTCTACCATTGATTTATTTTTTTATTAAAATTTTTAAAAAACAGTTATTGTTGAACTATTACATATGACCCCCTCCCCCCACATTGACCTCTCTTCCAGCCTGCCCCGCCACCCGCCCCAGGCCCTCACCACCCCATTGTCTGTGTCCTGGGTGATGCATATATGCACACAAGTCCATTGGTTGATCTCTTCCCACCCCCCACCCAAGCCCTCCTCCCCTCTGAGTCTACCATTGACTTAAATGCAGACAATGACAGTGCTTCATCTAATAATTGCATATGTCCAGCTCTTACACGTCACAGCAATGGCTACTGCTATAGTCAAGGAGGTAAAAGGTGGCCGGGCTGGGACCTAAAGAGGGTTAGTTCTAGAGAGAGTGAAGATTGGCTCATTGGTGCCACATCAAAACCATGGTGCCTACAGGTCAGACGAAGGCAGCAAAGTCTTCTGACCTACAGGCACCATGGTTTTGATGTGGCAGCAATGAACCAATCTTTGCTCTCTCTAGAACTAATTCTCTTTAGGTCAGAACTCTGTGCTGGACGGAAGGGCCTGAGGTGAGCTGGAGAGTGCGTGCACCCGAGAGAGCTCTGGAGCTGAGAGCATCAGCGATGGGGGCACAGGAGCCCCAGGCAGCGAATCTGCCCCTTCGCCCCCAGGGGCAGTGGCCAATATAATAGACTAGAGGCCCGATGCACGAAATTCGTGCAAAGGGCGCAGCCCCCACTGCCACAGTGGCTGCCTCTGCCTCGGTCCTCACAACCCCAGCTTCGTCTGGAAGCTTGTCTGGAAGGACATCTGGAAGGACGTCCGGTCTAATTAGCATATTACACTTTTATTATATAGGGTTTAAGAAAGAATGGATATAAGAGCACCATTGTTATTACCCTCGCTACACATTTTCGTCTTTGAAGCAATTCTCCGTGGACTAGGCACCCAGACACCACCCGAGAGGGATAATGCCAAGAGGGAGCCACTGGGAGCCACGCCTGCTCTCCCTCACCCAGCCAAGGAGCGCGAGGAGTCAGGTTGACAAGAGGCAGAGCGACCAAGGATTCAACCCAGCAGCAAAGGCCAAGGACAGGGTCCACGACGCAGAAGCACAAGGAGACCGATGGGCGGCCAGGCCCGGGGAGCGGACACGGGTCTCCTCTCAGGACAGGTTTTGTTGTTGTTAAGCCTCACCCGAGAGCATTTAGAGGAAATGGAAGGGAGCACGGGAGACAGAGACACTGCATTGGTTGCCTCCCACATGTGCCTCGACTGACGCTAGGAACCGAGCCTGCAACCAGGGTACGTGCTCTTGACCAGAATCCAACCCACAGCCCTTCAGTCCATGGGCGGATTAAGACCATGGGTAATGGTCTAACCCAGGGGTGGGCAAACTTTTTGACTCGAGGGCCACAATGGGCTCTTAAACTGGACCGCAGGGCCGGAACAAAAGCATGGATGGAGTGCTTGTGTGAACTAATATAAATTCAAAGTAAACATCATTACATAAAAGGGTACGGTCTTTTTTTTTTATTTTTAGTTTTATTCATTTCAAACGGGCCAGATCCGGCCCGCAGGCCATAGTTTGCCCACGGCTGGTCTGACCACTGAGCACTGGCTAGAGCCATGATAGTTTTTTAAAGGGATGGTGGGAATGGGCTATGAAGTCTTGAGTAGCATTTGTCTTGGATAAAGATGCTTTGTTGTGCCTAGAATCAGGGAAACCATGCCTGGCTACCAGATCGGTCTTTCTGGAACTCTTAAAGGGATAGCATGGCATTTAAAGTCGAGTATCACTTACTCATAACTTAGCCATCTCTAGTTGCATTGCCTTCTTCCTGTCTGGTGCACCTACGTGTTGTGTAATTTAAAGCATTGTATTAAATTTTGGTTGAAATGTCTCCCGTTTCCTCCCTCCCCATCCCCTACCAAGTTTGAATTGCTCCATGAGGGACGGGGACAGGATGGTAGAGGAGGCTCTCAAGCATGTTTTGTTCAACGAATGTGCCATTAGCACTCACACCCGTGGAGGTGGCATTTCTTAGCACCGTCGTAGCACATGGCGTTTGGCAGTTGAATTGCGGTTCACTCTTTACGCGTAGCTGAGGCGATTACGGCTGCCAGAGCAAGCTTCTGCTTTTCCTTTGCCGTGCAGAAGGGTTCTCCGAACTGGGGCCTTGATCTTTTTTTAAATTTTATTTTTCAAGTACAGTTGACCTTCAATATGACTTTATGTTGGTTTCAAGTGTGCAGCACAGTGGTGGACACTCATGTACTTGACAAAGTGGTCTCTCTGATAAGAGTCGTACCGAATGGGTACCATGCCTAGTTATTACAATATTGTTAACTATATTCCCTATGCTGTACTTCACATTCTGTGACTATTTTGTAACCACAATGTACACTTCTTAATCCCTTCACCCTTTTCTCCCAGCCCCCAAGCTGCCTCCCATCTGGTATCTACGAGCCTGTTTCTGTTTTGTTTGTTTATTTTGTTCGTTAGATTCCACATGAAAGTGACATCACATGGTATTTGTCTTTCTCTTCCTGACTTACTTCACTTAGCATAAAACCCGCTAGTCCAGTGGTTCTCAACCTTCCTCATGCCACGACCCTTTAATACAGTTCCTCATGTTGTGGTGACCCCCAGCCATAAAATCATGTTCATTGCTACTTCATAACTAACTTTGCTACTGTTATGCATGTTCATTCTACTTCATAACTGTAACTTTGCTACTGTTATGAATCGTCATGTAAATATCTGATATGCAGGATGGATTTTCATTGTTACAAATTGAACATAATTAAAGCATAGTGATTAATCACAAAAACAACATGTAATTATATGTGTGTTTTCTGATGGTCTTAGGCGACTCCTGTGAAAGGGTCGTTCGGCCCCCAAAGGGGTCGCGACCCACAGGTTGAGAACCACTGCTCTAGTCCATCCATGCTGTCCCTAATGGTAAGGTTTCATTCTTTTCATTCCATTGTATACATGTACCATATTTTTGTTGTTGTTGTTAATCCTCACCTTGAATTTTTAGGGAGAGTAGAAGAGACAGAGAGTAACATCCATGAGAGAGAAACACATCGGTGGGTTGCCTTCTGCATGCTCCCCAGTCAGGGCCTGGGCCAGGGAGGAGCCCGCACCCAAGGTACGTGCCCTTGACCAGAATCGAACCCGGGACCCTTTGGTCCGTAGGCTGACGCTCTATCTACTGAGCCACACCAGCTAGGGCCGATGTACCATATCTTTATCTGATTGTCTACTGATCTGATGATTGTCTACTGATCTGATTGCCTACTGATTGGAACCTTGTTCTTAAAGAAAGTAGGGGCGGAGGGGCTTTGTCTACCCCACAGGCCTGCTGGAAAGCTGCGCGTGCAGAGAATGTCTCCTCTCTCGGCCGTTACAGTCACATCTGCTCAAGGGCCCGATCAGCAGGCCGCTCTGAAACTCACACCTACGAGCACTTCCTTAGCGACCTTCCCTCCCCTCCCTCATCTGTCTCCTCCTCTCCCTCTTAATTTTTTTGGAGGCCCCGCAGGCGGGAGAGAAAATTTCTTGTACCAAATGCAATTGTGATCATTTCCTTTCACTCACAAATGTATTTTCCCTTGGCCTACATACAATGTAAATATTGACTTGCTATCTGAGTCACAGTCCGTGCTTTCTAGTTGTGAGTATATTTGCTTATGTTTCTCCCTTACATGTAATCAGTGTGTATTGTGCCCAGCACAGCGGCCGTCCAAATATTACTATCTGCTGCTACCAAGATCAGCATCAGTGCCGCCCAGTTAGGAGGTTTAATGACCGAGGACGGGCTTGACCCTGTCCATTGTTCGTGTGAACAGATCCAACAGCAAGCCAAGCACCACTATCACTGCTGAAAGGCTTGTCTGAAAGATTCTTTGCCACTTCAGTCCCCAAAACAAGCCTTCGTGGGCCGCTGTCTAACGTGGCATCTGTATTTAAGGGCAACCATAGCACAGCGCGGCGTCTCCCGTGCCTCTAAGGGAACTCTGTTTTGTTTTCAGCTGTTGTCATACAAAGCTCCGAGACTACTAGAAAGTAATCATTGTAGTATACGACACGGTTTGTTTCCAATAGTTTCACTTTAACCAGTCGATAATTATTTTAGTCATTATCTGGACAATGCCATGTAATTAAGATTTTCAAATGACAACCAAAATCTGCATGTTGTTTCAAAAAATAAATTTTCTATTTTAATTACAATACATTTATAGGTGTAAGCATGAAGTGTTCAAACATATCCCTACAATTTAGTAGGCAAATTAAGGAATATATATATATATATATATATTGTAAATATTTATAATTTCCACTTCTAGTATCTAAACATTGAAAAAAGTGTTTTCAACTAGAAGTAAAATATTTTATACTTGATTCCCAACTTTACTGTAGAGCATCATATGGTAAAATCACGTTTCCTTATTTCAGAAATGTATATTTAACATGGAAAGATACATTTAAATGAAAGTTAAAAATTGACCCGTGTGCCCAGCCAGTGTGGCTCAGTGGTTGAGTGTCAACCTGTGAACCAGGAGGTCCCAGTTCAATTCTCAGTTTGTGGGCTCGATCCCCAGTGGGGGGCGTGCAGGAGGCAGCTGATCAATGATTCTCTCTCATCATTGATGTTTTTTATCTCTCTCTACCTCTCTCTTCCTCTCCCAAATCAGTAAAGACATATTTTTAAAACATTGACATGAAGAAAGAACAGTATTAAGTGTTTTTTTACTCATGTCTTTCATAGAAATTTTTAATTTTTTACTGTTCGTAGGAAAAAATGGGTAAATATTGCAGATGATGCTGATGTCAGAGACAGATGCCCATTCACTGCACTGTGTATCCTTTTAAGCTTTGGCTTAGCAAGACTCCTTTGTGTTTTTTTAAAATCCAACAAACCCTTTCGCATGTGTGTCTGGACAAGAGCTGCATTCAGAGGCGCACGGTGGCCACGGAGCGCCCTCTGCGTGTGTGGCCTCGTGCGTGGGCTCCGGAGCAGCGGCCTCGCGCGTGGGCTGCCGGCTGTGCGGGCTCACGGGGGCCGTCCTCCTGGGCTGCCGAACCCAGCTCCCCCAGGTCTGAGGGGGAAGATTAGTGGCGCTCAGCGGAGAGACAGCCACCCACAGGAACCCTCCTCACACTTCATGTGGCCAAGAGAACTTTACTTAGAAAAATACAACCACAGAGGGAGAGAGCTACTGGGGAAGCAGATCAACCTGAGTCCTGTGGACTCACCTGCCAGCACAGCCTCCTGTGAGGATCGGATGGCAGAGACCAGGGGGTGCTCACCAGCCTCCACAGGCTCCTGGAGAAGTGTGTGCACACATGTGCGCGCGCATACACACACACTCACACACACACGCACTCACACACTTCCTGTCACAGTGGGAATATTGTCCTTGGGTTTGGGACCCAGTTTTATCCTATTGTTTTTGAAAGTCAGGATGTGATTCATCCTAAAAATAGTTTTCTCCACATAAAATGTCTGAATAAAAATAGTTTGTTGTTGTGGGATTCAGGAAAGTCTAAAGACCTT
>NW_006293349.1:1814832-1815580 GCF_000327345.1 Myotis davidii
TCAGCAGCCCCATAACGTTGCTGAAGAGTCGCCGGGCAGTAGGTGGAGAAATCGCTCACTGGCCTGGGAGATTAAGGACACACAGAACCTATTGGCTCTCCGATGTAATGGTTATCGACGTTAAGTGTCTTTTCTATTGACAACTGAACCTAGTTTGCTGTATTTTATGTCAGACCTTTTAATAATAATAACCTAGTCAGGTTTTAAATAGACTGATTTTATAGTTTTTAAATCTTTTGATGTATAAGAAATTTTGCTTGCTTTAAGTGAACCAACATTCCACTGGGGAACATGCCTACATGTAATATTTCTCACTGTTATTGTGTATGAGACACTTTTGTAATGATTCTTTACTTTCAGCAATTTTTAAATAGAGGAGGAAAAGAACTTTATGGCAAAAAAGCAAAGAAATTACATGAGAAATTGCTTATGTTTGCGAGTTCTTATTTTTGGGTTGCTTTACTTTTTTTGTTTTATTTTCTTATTTTTTAAGTTTGTTTTTTACCGTTGACAGTATTACAGATGTCCCCTATTTCCCCTCACTTCCCCTTCCCCCAACCTCCCCGCCCCCCACCGGCCTGCCCCACACGATTGTCTGTATCCCAGGCTGTGCATCTATGCACACAAGTTCTTTGTTAAATGAGGTTGTACTTACTTTTCCATGATCACAACAGAGGGGCTGGCCCTTTCTCTTCTGAATTCATCAATCCTGTTCCCCGAAAGTCTGAATCTGTTAGGCACTATGTCC
>NW_006293349.1:1815724-1842914 GCF_000327345.1 Myotis davidii
CAAAGCTAATGAAAACTTTGATGTCGTGAAGTTCTGAGAGTGTTGGCAATGAAGCGCATCTTACTTTTAATAACTAAGTATTCTAGTCTAGCAGTCATTTCCAATGAGGTCCAAAGTGACCACCCCTTCGGTCAACTTCAGAATCCGTTCAGGTGATTTTGAGAGAATGCTTCCCAATCCGAACAAAATACGCTGTATTCGTAGTGACGACGCAGTGCTAGAGCAACAGCACATCAGAGACCAACATTTTCAGGTCCAGCTTCTTCACCGATACTTACAACTGCTCTTTTGTTCTCCTCCGACCCCTTCACAAGGGAAGTTTTCTCTCGTTAATTCCTTTCCAGTGCAATTCAGTGTTCGAAAACAGGCAGTGGAGCACACGCTGCCATGATTAGAACTGAGCGTTTTCCCTGTCACCCTGCCTGTGCAAATGGTGATGAATATTCATGAAGTTGTGGTATGCATTCAGCTAGGGCGTTGAGCTTGACTTTAATGCAGTCACTTAAAATGACTTATAGAAGATGCCATCTTATAATTGTACCAGCTTTAATTTTACTTCCTGTCTGCTGAGCTGTAGGGACCCAGATAAAGGCTAAAGTGTTACCTGGGAGATGACGAGACCTCCGCTCTTCTTGGAGGAAAGATTTCAAACAAGCACGCATGGGGGTGGGGGGAGACCCTTTTTCTGCCCAGGGCCATTCGGATCTTTATAACATCATCGTGTTATATGCAGAGTTACCAGCTTAAACATGAGCCTGCTGTATTTGGTCAAACATTTAATTAACTCCCCGAATGCCTTGGCAGGGCCAGGCCAAAGGATTTTAAGGGCCTTATATGGCCCGAGGGCTGGACCTGCCAGCCTCTGATCAAGAGACAAAGTGCAGCAAAGTGAGAATGTATTGGCCGCAGCAAAACAATACTCAGGTCAGTGAGACAAAGAGGGACATAGAAGCATCAGGAAAGCAGTCTGGGCTGATGGCTCTTGGGGAGGCAGGGTCAGGGGGGACCCTGGGACCAGCTGCCGCTGCCCATTGCTCCCCTGGTTGCAGGTCTCCTGGGGCCCCTCAGAGGGAAGGGATTGGGGGAGGGAATGGTGTATCCCTGCTCCCCTGGGGGAGAGCCCTCACTGGCCCTTCATGCTGAGCGAATTTCTCTCTCTCAGGTAGGAATCTTGGGGAGCTCTCAGGGAAGGGTCTCAGTAGAACATCCACCAGCTCCCAGGGGTGCTCTGTCAGGGGCGTGGTCCCTACTGATTGGTCGGCGCCAGGGCAGGGGGTCACTCCTCAGGGCAGCTGGTCCTGAGGCAGCCTCGGGTCACCTGGCTGGTTTTGCTGCTTTTCTGGGCCCGGAGCTGAAGTGCAGCCGAGGCCTCGATGTTATCTCCAGGGAGGAAAGGTCGGGAGGGGGGCGTCTTAACCGCATGGCGAGGGCATGACAAGGCCTCCCTGCATGACCAGGGACATGCTCGGAGGGAGGTCACCCTGTGGCGAGGTCCTCGCTTTCCCAGCTCTGCTCCCGCTGGGCGCCGGGCCCTCTGCCCTGGGACCTTCTGCACCTGCCCCTCGTCCTTCCTCTGCTCACGGCTGTCTAACTGCCTATAACAAAAGTTTTGTTTTGGTTTTTTAACAAAAAACGATTTGAAGACTATTGGAAGTAGGCAATACCTTATGTTATAAACAATATAAATGTAAATGGGGGTGCCTTATCAGAACCCTATCTTCCTTATAAAAATCTGCATTACATTCTTGGATATTAACATATTTTAATTAATTTTGTGTTTCCTTGTGTTGAAATGTTGACATTTAGACTGAAAAGAAATATGCTTGCGTGAGGTAGAAGAACGTTCCCTGCATTTACTGAGCCATCGTGCATTTCAGGTTTTCCATTTCTTAGGTAAGCGTACCCCTACATTTTAATGGCTTAGCCTAAAAGGCACAAGTTGAAAGCTTTAACTTTACTTTTCTCTGTACTGTGGAGTGAGAGTTAATTATTTAAAGCCTGTGCAGCGCACGGGAGCTGGGAGGGAGGCGGCCAGGGTCGGGAGCTGCGAAGAGTGGGATGAGTCCAGGGCGGCGTTGATGCCCCCGAAGGCCCTCTGCGCGCTCGCGGGAAAGGCGCTCCCAGGTGGTGTGTGTGGTATCACTGTGCCTGGTATTTGTTTGGACCCCAAGTGTTAATTATGGATAAAAATCCAAATGTCAGCGAGCGTGTGTCATGGGCAGTCTAATATTTAGCAGACCCAAGTTTTAAAGAATCGTGTTACTTTTCCATGTTCTTCGTCACATTCACATAACATGTTGATTCGAAAGTTTATATCATCGCAACGCATGGACAGCACATCGATTGGTGAAGAAGTCTAGAGTTAGGCCTAAAACCGCATCTCCGCCCTCAGAGTGTGGCAGAAAGGCACACCCATTCGGGCTGACTTTACGGGGCCCTTACAGTTGTATTGATGGCGTTGCCTTTTGCATTTTCATGAGCCAAAGTGCGTCTTCCTGTCCTCCTCCTGCCTGCCTGCCTGTGGAGGGACACTCACCCCGGAATGCCCGGAGTGGACGTCCTCACAGCCTGTCCCGGCATCTCAGTGCCACATCCACAGGAGTTACCTGTGCTCTTAATTAACTGTCTGTCTTTGGCGATTGCAAAGTCTCGTCTCATGCATTTGGGTTCATAAGATATAACCGTAAACATCCACGAGTTGCCTCCGTGTCGTGTTGTGTTGGTAGGACTGGGTTGCACCCAGGACCCTGGCTCCGCGTCCTGTCTCAGTCCCTGTGACTTTCCATAGTGACCTGTTCTCTTCTCCAGGTGCCTGCGGCTTCCAGAGCCCGGGGCTGGGCCCTGAGTGTCCTTGGTCCCCGTGCACAGGCAGCACAACAGCTGGGCTATTGCAGCCCGGGCCGCAGCCCGAGCACCTCCGTGCAAATCCTGGATCTGTTTCTGCTTTGTCTCTTGGAAACTTGAGGAAAATACTTAACTATACTGTGCCTTATTTATTTATTTTTTAAAATATATTTTGATTGATTTCAGAGAGGAAGGGAGAGAGAGGGAGAGATAGAAACATCAATGATGAGAATCATTGATTGGCTGCATCCTGCCCCCCCCTCCCCCCAAGGGATCAAGCCTGCTACCCGGACTTGTGCTCTTGACTGGGAATTGAACTATGACCTCCTGGTTCTTAGGTCGATGCTCCACCACTGAGCCACACCGGCTGGCTGCTGTGCCTTCTTTTCTGCACTGATGAAAGGAAGATCCTAACATGGTACTCCCCTTCCAAGGCCCCTGTGGGGACGGGCGGAGTTAATGATGTAAATGCCGGGAAGGGAATGAGGCTGTGATGTCAGAGAACCTGTGGCGCTTACGTGGTAAAGCACTTAGAGAGCATTGAGAGATAGGACACATCAGGTAAGTATTCACCTAAATTTATCTTAGTTCACAGACGATTTTTATTGAAGAATAATGGGCGTATAACATTATACTAGTACTTGCTGCACAACGCACTGAGTCAGTATTTGCACATATTGCAAAGTGGTCTCAACAGTACGTGAAGGTAATGTCTGTTGCCCTCCCTGGTGGCAAACATTTTTTTTATAATCACAACTGTGTTTAGGTTATTGTTGACTCATTTACTTTCCAACCAAGTGAGCACACGCCGAATGGCGATGCGTGGCCATTGCCTTTGATTCTGTGACTCTCTCGGGAAGGCCTCTCCGTGTTTCCCGATCGATCGAGGGGTCTGTGACGGAGTCAGTGCTTCTCGCCATCGCGTCGGGCCGAGCGCCCGCCCGCTCTGCTGTGCTCCAGGAGTGACCTCGGGCAAGTTCAAGAAAGCTCGGTGGGCCTCAGTTCCTTCATCTGCAAAATGGATACATAATCACCGGGAAAGGGGCAGTGAAGATTGAAAAAGATATTTAGCAAACGGAGCGTCTGCCAAGCACACAGGGTCCCGCCAAGGAGGGGGTTCGCTGTCCCGATGTGCTTCCCACAGTGCACATCCTCACCCACCGCCGGGTGGGCCGCAGCTTCCTTCCTGCTCTTCCACGGCCACCCCTCTTCCCACCCAGTCAGACGGGGACGGGGTGACCTGCGCGTGCAAACCTGGTGGCACACAGGGCACTGTGTCGTGTGATAACTGAAAGTTGGCGCTCACGGCCTCTCCGCTGTGACTATCGTCACGGCTGGTCTCTGACCATCTGTTTTTCTCTAAATGTTCTCTCACTCCCTTCTCTTGTGTGACCTCAGCTCTCATCTCTCCAGACTCTTGGGCTTGACATTTTCGTCTCCCAGCCTCCTTCCCTCACTGTTTTCATAATTAAAATATTGCAAAATGTTCCAGCTCTTCTGAGGCAGTTTTCATTTCACTGGGTCCCTTCTCTCTAGCCTGGTAGGATAATTTCTGCTGGGAGCCTGAGTTACATCATGCAGTGTTCTTGCAAGTAAGTGCTCTTCATTTTGGCTAAAACCCCTGCCCCTCGCTGTAGATTCTCTTGTTCTCGAACTTCCAGGTTCATGACTGAGGACCTCAATGTCCTTAGTTCCTCCTTATCTACATGGCTTTTCTTTTTCTCTATTCAGCACACACCCATTTCTTCTTTAAATCCCGTTAAAAGTGGAATAATTTTTAAAAATTTATCTTTATTGTTGAGTTATTACAGAGCCCCCCCCCACTTTCCACCCCACTCCAGGCCCTTTTGCCACCCTTGTCTGTGTCCATAGGTACTGCATCCACATATATAAGGTCTTTGTCTAATCTCTTCCCGCACCCCTCTGACACCCCGTTCCCTCTGGGAATCGTCAGTCTGCTACATTTCCATGCCCCTGATTCTATTTCACTCACCAGTTTATTCTGTTCATCAGATTTTTTATTCGTTTGATTTTTAGATTCAATTGCTGATAGATGTGTATGTGCTGCCACTTCGTTGTCCATATTTTTTATCTTTACTTTTTCTTCTTTTTCCTCTTCTTAAAGAATACCTTTCAGCAAGGGAATAATTCCTAAGTTCATTTAACTATTCATTTTGAATAGTAAGAATATAAATATTATTGTAATTTATATTATTGAATTAATAATATTGTTTTAAAAATCGAGCAATATAAAACCCAACAGTTTTTTATTCCTTCCAGTTTAGTAAATTCTAACTTGACACATAATAATCGTTATAACATCGTTTTACCATGTCTTAGAAGCTGTTATCAAGTATAAATGTGCATAGAAATATTTACAATAATGTGAGAGCCATTGTTGCCAAGCAAAAAGAAGCTATTATTTTAATACACACGAAGAGCCACATACACAGAAGGAAACGTGTGTTTCTTTAATTTGCTGGACAAACAGTGGCTGGGAAACTATCACACAACCTGTGACTCCTTTAAAAGTGGGAGTGACCCCAACGTGCTGAGACAAGAAAGGGCAGTGGGGAGCGGGGAGGAGGGAAGGTTTAAAAACCTTATTCACACGGCATCCGTCGTCTTCGTTCATCTCACCGGTGAATGCTGCCGTGGCAGGGCCATAGCCATGTGGCATCTGAGCTGGGCGGA
The DNA here is from genome assembly GCF_000327345.1 of Myotis davidii. Classification (NCBI taxonomy): domain Eukaryota; kingdom Metazoa; phylum Chordata; class Mammalia; order Chiroptera; family Vespertilionidae; genus Myotis; species Myotis davidii. The sequence goes on from NW_006293349.1 coordinate 1,821,263, forward strand.
CCCCAGCTGTTCGGAGGAAAGCGGGTGACTTGTCCCCCGGCCAACATCCCAGCGCACCCATGTGCCCGCCGGGAGCCGGGACCGGCGCCTGGCACTGACTCGCTTCCTCGTGTTGGCTGCTCGTCAGGAAGTGGCTTAGTGACAGGAGCTGACACTCCTCTGCGAGGGGAACTGGGAGCCTGAGAGGGGAGGCGTGTGCTGTGCCCAGAACTGCTTTCCAGATCGGTGTCCCTGCGTGTCCGTTCCCTTCAGCCTGACCAGCACGTTCTAGGCATGGCGGAGAGAAAGGTCTCGGTGCCGTGGGTGCATTTGATTTTAACCTCAGGGTTTCGTTTCTGAAACACTGTCATGACCGATGTGTGATATCGAACACAAAGGATATAGGTTTTTCAATGTTTCTTCCCCGTAGTAAGTCTGATGATGATCTAGATGCCAATGACAGCTCCGGGCTCCTTACAGCAGGGCTCAGGGTCGAGTTCACAGGAACAAACCGAGCACAGGGCCTGGTGGAATGATTGACAGCTGTCGCTCTACCAGCAGGTCCAGAGTGAGCTGACGCCTGAGCAGCTAAATGACCAAGCACTGCTGTTTTCATTGCTCCTTTATCTCTTCTAAATAGTAAGAAGGAATGTGCGGCACCGTGTTTGAAAGTTAGTTATTTTCAAAATATCCTAGATTATTTTAGACTCTATCAACTTTTCTTTTTATTTTGGCCCCCAAAAGTATTCTTAACTTGCTTTGGAATTATTTCATTTCTGATCTCTCCCTCTCTCTCTCTCTTTTACTCCCCTTCTCTTTCTCTTTCCCACTCTCTCTGTCCCCCGACCCCTTTTGTGTTCTTAAACTTTTGGGTAATTATAGGCCCCTTGGAAAAGCTAATGAATGTTATTGACTCTTTCTCCTAAAAAAAAAAATGCTGCAAATTATTTCCTGTCCTGAAGCCCATTCATGGTGCGTACATTACAAGTCCTTGCTTCTTCACCTCTTATTTCTCATCTGTGAACCTACATGCATCTGAGGAGAAAGAATACCATCAGCCATAGTGTGAGGGGGCGTGGAGATCACGTTAATCGGAATTGACTTGGAAACTGCTTTTTAAGGGCTCTGTTCACAGTCCTGGGGTAAGTTTCACATTTTTATTTACACCGTCATGGAGCACAGTGAAAACGCCTGCAGTATCTTCCATAAAACGTCACTAAAGCTCCAGATTTTATTCTCTAAGGGAGGCCCAGCGATCCTTCCTTGAGGGGTATTTATGCTTTAAAACACAATTATAACATGCTTATGCTTTTCAAGCCAAATCATATTTTAAAATTATACACGAATAGACTGTAACTTGTAGACTTCGCAAGAGCAGGAGAGAGCAGACCCGTGACCGATGCTGGAGGCTGGCCGCTGAGACTAGGAGGCAGACCTGGGGTGAGAGCTGGCGTTGGTGCTGAGGAAGCCGCCACGCGTGCCTGTGAGGGTGCACACAACTTATTTTAGTGGTCATCGATTTTGTTATTCTCACCTGAGGATATTATTCCCTCATTGCTTATTAGAGAGAGTGGAGGGAGGGCGGGAGGGAGGGAGGGAGAGAGAGAGCGAGGTAAGGTGAGAGAGAGAGAGAGGGAGAGAGAGAGAAACATCGATCTGAGAGAGACACATCGATTGGTTGTCTCCTGAATGAGCCCCGACCTGAGCCAAGGATAGAACCTGCAACCCAGGAACGTACCCTTGACTGGGAATTGAACCCTTGACCCTTTGATGCCTGGCCACACTCTAACCACGGAGCAACAATGGCCAAAGGCGAGCATCACAATTTTTAGCATATAAAATGTTTAAATAGATTATTTTTAACATTTAAAATTATATTAAATTTCATAAAAACTTGGAGCCAGTATCACACTGACCACTGTGAACTGATTGTGAAAGGATTTGTGCATGAACTTTTGGCAAACGTTCCCTTATGCAGGCATCCACTCCACGTGCTGTGCAGTTATTGTGTCAGGAAGGGAGGCGCAGATGAACGACACTGTGCGGTGAAGACAGATACCAAACCAGTCACTGCTGAGGTGTAACCACTGACCTCAGACACATGACCTCACTTCTTTCAGGTCCGCGTAGGTAAACCAGGAATGGCAGTTCCTGCCTGGCAGTGTTATGCATTAGGAGAAAATGAGTTAATATAAAAGAAACTAGAAGCCCAGTGCATGAAATCTCTTGGCCCCGCGTACTCGCACATGTCCCGCCCACTGCCCCACTGGGCTCACAGCCCCACCCACCCGCACCGGTCTTTGGTCTGGTCGTTACAGCGTTAGGGTCACTGGGCTTTTATAACATAGATAGCGAAGGAAGAGCTTGGCACATGGGGCCGTCATAAATAATAATACTGACATAGTATGGAGTGTCCAGCAAAATACATCACACACAGCAGCTGTCGCACAGTCCTCCAACTGTGCATCCACATGCCCTCCCTTCTAGGGCCACGCTGGAGGTGTAATGACCGTCACTGACCTAGTTCATACACAGTCCTCCGTGCGGTCACGCTGGCCTTCCTGCTGGGGAGCAGCAGCAGCAGAGATGAGACAAGTGGGGTGACGTGACTGAGGTGGACGGTGACGGAAGCAGGTTTGGGCACGCGCCTCCTGCCTCAGAGCCCTGGGCGGCTAAGCGTTTTCTATGCCCAGCCCTTCCGCAGCGTCTCCTTCTTCTCCCTCCCTCTCCAGTTCATTCCTTTCCTGCTGTTTCCCTTCCTCGCACGCTCACTTCTTTCCTTCTGTCTCATTTGCTCCCCAGTTCAGTTCCCGGGAAGCCTCGCGCACAGGTTCACAAAGGGACCCCGTGCCGTAAAGCCCCTCTAGCGGAATCAGTGACTTTAAAAACGATATATTTTTATTGATGTCAGAGAGGAAGGGAGAGGGAGAGAGAGAGAGAGAGAAACATCAGTGATGAGAGAGAATCATGGATCGGCTGCCTCCTGCACGCCCCCCACTGGGGATTGAGCCTGCATCCCAGACATGTGCCCTGAGCAGGAATCCAAGCATGACCTCCTGGTTCATAGGTCGATACTCCACCACTGAGCCACGTGGTATCAATGACTTTTATTAGATTTATTAAGATTTTATTCATCTATCAGTTCAACTATTTTTCTGACAGATACACTGAGTTATCTCTTAACAGAAAGCAATCACTTTAAAAAATGCATCCCATGGATTGGAAAACATGATATGATTATCTGGCCCTTGTTTGTAATGTAAGTTCCAGAGCTGCCTTATCTGTTTCTTTTCACATGAAAGGGAACAATATGCAATGAATCACATGACGGGCTGTTATCTCCCTACTTAACTGGTGCTCATCCTCCCCGGGCACTTGAGGAGATTACAGAGAACAACTGTCCAAATCCTCGCGAGCTGCTTATTCCCGGAAGGAGAATAAATCCTGGAATGCCGTGGAGACCCGGAATGCTAATGAAAGCTTTCATCTATTTTGATTTAAAAAAGGGAAACGAAGAAATCATTTTCTTTTATAGCTCAGCATCTGTGTTTTAATCGTCCTCCCATTGCTTTTATTTCTCTGTCAGTAAAAAGAAATAACATTTCCCAGTGCAATGACCCGGCCTTATCCTTGGAGGAATCTAAGTGGCGTCTTCCTTAGGATTCTCGGCTCTCAGTGCCTGTGGTCAGACCTGGCAGGGTTCCTTCAGTCTGACTTACTAACCCCGCTTGGTTGCTGGTTTTCCCACATAGTGAGAGATGTGGCTCCTCTCTGAGCCTGCAGCTGCCTCCTTCCTGGAATGTTTGCGTGGACTCATCTCTTTTGGCCGAGCACACACAATGCCGGTCTCCCATACTTTTCCTCCCTCTGACCCCCCATCTGCACAAACATCACCTCTTCTTTTAACATATAAGCTGAGCTGGAATGGAATGGCTGTGTAGGTAGAGACCCTGTGTACACTGGGTCCAGGAGAAGGCGCTGATGCTAGAATTCAGAACTGGGCATCCATTTCTAGAACAGTGTGGAGGCTCACAGAGCGGCTGTGGCCACACACACTGCGGATTTCTTTTTAAAATTTATCTTCATTGTTGAAAGTATTACAGATGGCCCCTTCCTTCTTCCCTCATTGACTCCCTCTACCCTATTCCTGCCCCCCTCCCCAGGCCTTCACCCCAATATTGTCTGTGTCTCTGGGTGATGCATACATGCATACAAATTCTTTGGTTTATCTTTTCCCTGCCCCTGCCTTCCCTCTGAGGTTCGACAGTCTGTTCGATGCTTCCATGTCTCTGGATCTATTGTGTTCGTCAGTTTATTGTATTCATTAGATTCCACATAAGAGTGAGGTCATGTGGTACTTGTCTTTCTCTGACTGGCTTATTTCACTCAGCGTAATACTCTCCAGGGCCCTCCCTGCTGTCTCAAAGGGTCAGAGATCCGTCTTTTCCACTGCTGCATCGTCTTCCCTGGTGTAGACGTACCACAGCTTTTTGTCCACTCATCTGCTGATGGGCACCACCTTTTTTTCTTTCAGCTTTGGTCTGTGGTCTGTCCCTTTCTGCTAGGAAGGGCTGCTAAGTATGTAATCTACTCTGTTAACACTTACAGACATAAATCAGGAGCGACTGTTAATGAAAAATCCACACTAACAGGGAGAGGCTACGAAACACGAGAGTTTATCGCCGTACAACTTTCTCGTAATACTTTTGCCTGAGAAGAGATAGACATGCTCAGGGGCCATGAAAGACCCAGAGGCAGCCAATCTGATGTGGAGCAAGACTAACTCTCAGTTTAAATGCAAAGTCAACCTTCAGCCGTTAAATCAATTATAGACATAAAAATCCCTTCCCTAATCATCAGTTCATATCAAATTTACATAATTGGATCACAATTTCTCTCTTTTCCAGCTGGTGTGGCTCAGTAGTTGAGCATCTCCCTATGAACTAGGAGGTCATAGTTGGCTTCCTGAACAAGGCACATACCTGGATTTTGGGCTGGATCCCCAGTGTGGGGCGTGCAGGCGGCAGCCAATCCATGATTCTCTCTCATCATTGATGTTTCTCTCTCTCTCTCCCCCTCTCCCTCCCTCTCTGAAATCAATAAAAATATCTTTTTTTAAAAAATGTCTATCTTGAATGGGTTTCTGAAAAGTGTCCTGGGTGGGAATATGAGGAATAGAACGAGTTCTCTGTCGTCATGCATCTCTGGACCATGCATCGCTCCGAAGCGAGACTTCACATGCCTGGTAGACTATGGACACGTTGAGTTTTGAGGGATGAAAATATTAAAACTAGACCATGTACTCTGGTGTGGTTCTGGAACAGCATCCTGACTCCTTGCCGATTTCATTCCTTAATCCGGGGAAGCATGTGTTTCTCTTTGATAACGGGGCTGGTGGTTCCTATTGGTTTGTATTGTGATCGTTATGAGAGGGGACTAGTGGTGTAAAGTATAAATCTTCATCCAGGGGGTTTGCCACCTGAGCATGTATTTTGAACATTTGTGATCCGTAAGACCCTCTGAAGGGTGACCTGCTAACATCCATGTGAGACTTTGAGACAAGTCTAGGCGTTGAGCCGCCCATGCTTGGCTCCAAGCGACGCCGTCGTGGTCATCCACAGAGGGTAGTCCCTGGACCCGTCACATCCGGATCACCTGGGAGCTTCGTCCAAATGCAAGTTCTCCGGCTTCCCAGACAGGCTGACCCAGGAGCCCTGGGGAGGGGCTGTGCTCAGGGTCTCACAGGCTGTCCCAGGGAGGCAGACGCACATGACTTTGAGAACCTTTGCTCATCTCATCCATGTCTCTCCACATCTGTGACCCCTTTGGCTGTGTGTTGAAGCCTGTGGATCTTCTGTGAGAATAACATTCTTAAAAATCCACGATGAAATTGCCAAGGAAGCAGGCAATATTTAATTTCAGTTGTCCAAATATTAAAAAAAACGCACTTGTGATACAGTAGCACGTGGGCTTCTTTTTTAACCCACTTAACTAACAGGATCCAGGGGGGAGTCTAATAAGTATCATCGTTGTAAAATATTGGTGATCAGGAAAGTTACTTCCAGATCTGGGCCACCAGCCGTGCCACGTGACTGTGGCTGTGGTTTATGTATATCGGTGACAAAGTCCCGGATGTTACTAATGCTGTTGTGGTTTATGCCTACATTCACCATTCAAGGAGACCTTGCATTTCAGCCAGCAGTCAGTGACAATCAAATGATGAGTTTTCTTGGTGCCTAAATTCATGCATCCCTTGAATTCTCCCCCCAAGCCCCTGGGGAAAAGGAAGCCTTACCAGATGGTGATGTCAGCCCACCTAAGAGAGGCCGCTCTTGTCATGGACAAATGCGATGCATTGTAACAGCCTGGGAGGCAGGATGTGAATCAGACGCGTCGGGAAGCCACAGAATAGCCTGTTCTCCTCGGAGCACCGCGTGCCGCACACCTGGGACAGGGAGGGGGCTGACCTCGCCGTTTACTGGAAATGAGCAGCAGGGCTGCGTGTGTTCCTCTTCATCCCCAGCCCTCAGAGCCACGGCCCTGTCACCTTCTGTTAGCGTGCTTTGCGGATCCTGGCTCCACTTCATCCTTTCATTGATGCCTCTGAATGCTTCAGGTCCTCTGAGAAGCGCAGAGTTTGCAGCGATTCTCCTTCCGTCCTCACGGCTAGCCCCAGTGAGAAGCGGCTCTTCAGTGTTCATGTGAACAAGTGGAAGTCACGGAGCACAGCCGGGGCCGTGACTCCCACTCACGTCCACGGTGCCGGCCTGTGTCCCGGCCGGGGCGTCGGGCGGCAGGGAGCCCGGGGGACCTGGCCTGGCCACACGGCAAGGGCTGAGTGGGGATAAAAGTTGAAGGAAAAGAACAAAGCAAACAAAGAAAAGGGTTCTTTCCATTTCAGCCACTGATGGCAAAGGACTCCGACAGGAAATGATGAGCGTATGAGAGGGTGCGTTTGCTGTCATCCGAGACGGAAGTGGCAGGAGACTGTCCCAAACGGAACGCGTCCCTGTTGTGTGGACGGGACACTGTGAGCAGGAATTTTAAACGTGTTGTTTTAAAACATCTCCGCCTTCCTCTCTTCCCTTTGATTCCTCTCCCCTAACTCTGATTGCCCAACCGCAGTCACCGGTCTTCTGAGGGGCTTTCTTATCAGATGGTTCCTTCCATGTGGCCTCGTTGTTAGGAACCGTTCGATGCTGTTTCTACCATCCGACACGGACCTCGATGCTCAGTCTTCACTTTTATAATTTGGAAAGTGTGACACTGACATCCATTTTCAAAGACTCCATTTCATTGAATCAGGTGCTGAGTACATTTGCCCTCCTGATTCAAATACATATCTCTGCAATAGATGAGGGAAGAGGACCAACTTTTTACTGAGTGACTACTATGTGCTACGTGCTCAGCCTGCAGAGGAAGACGTAGAACACAGACAGGAAGGTGACACAGCCACCTGAGCAGGTGGAGTGGAGGGCGTTACAGCTACTCAGGCGTCAGAGGCCGCAGGGACCGCCGGCAGGAGCCACGGGCAGCTCAGTGGGGCATCGAAAACCGCTAAGGGGAGGAGTAGCAGGAACCAACCAACGGACGTGGGTGGGAGCGAGACCCCGTAATGAACTAGTTATTAACGGCAGGAAAGCAGCAACGGGAAATCCCAGCTGCACCTCCATGACTGGGCTCGGGGAAATGGCCTTTGGAAACCCAGACATGGCCTGAGGTAAGAGGAAGAGGGCAGAGCTAGGAGAAAATTGTGAAAGACAAATCGAAGTAGCAGAAATATTTAAGAAGCACATAAAATTATACGATGGAAATAGCTGGGTTTTCAGGAGGCCAGAGAAATTCTTTCTAACTGGGGTCTGAGGGAAGAGGATTTATCGGGAATTGTGAAACGACGGAAGAGTCACTTTATTACTTCACTGAAAAGGGAAGCAGAGGGTTTCACATGGTGCTTAAGTGCAGGTAGGTTATCCCAGGGTGTGGTTTCGTCTCCGTGAATCTATTAAATCACTGACACTATGTGCAGGATCTGCCTCTGGCAACCAGCACTTGGTTTTCGATGTCTATATATTTTTTCTCCTTCATGCCATCCATATGATGTATGAGGTGAATAGATTTTCTAAATATCAATTTATTCTTGCATTCCTGAAACACATTGTCTTGGTTACAAAAATATCTTTTAATACGCATTGAATTCTGTTTGCCAGTATTTTACTATAGATTCTTATCTATCAATATTCCCAAGATATTAGTTGTACTTTTTTAATGCAATGTTTGATTGTGAACTTGACATTCTTACTTCATGACAGTACGTTGGAGGGCTGGCTTCTCTAAATACGCTGGTTGTAGCTCTTGTTTCTTGTCTGATATTTTTGTCCACTTGATACTTGTTGAGGAGGCGAAGGCCCTGCCACTCTGTGTGTCATCCAGCTTCCCTGTGGCCCTCTAGCTCCCGCTGTTCACTCAAAGCAGCGGACAGTCACGGGGGCCCTGCTGCCCTTGGGCCCGTTAGCATGACGCACCCTCTTTTCTCACCTGATACCTTTTCAGGAAACCTACAGTCCCCCTGCCTGGTACTCAGGCCAGCACCATGGCTTTTCCATTCATTTCTCTGGATTTGGCTGGCACCTTCAGAGTCTCAGAATCACGCGTATATATTTTTATTGTTGATGGTATTACAGATGTCTTCCGTTTCCCCCTCTCCCCTCCTCCCAGACCCTCCCCACCCCCCGGGCCTTCACCCCCCTATTGCCCGTGTCCCTGGGACACGCATGTAAGCATAGAAGTGCTTTGGTTCATCTCTTCTCGTGAATCGTGTGTTCAGGTCTGTGTTCTGTGACCTCAAAAAGAGGGCTTCGCTTGGGATCCAACTTGAAAATCTATTAATACGGAAGTGAAGTCCTCTGCCTAGAGGGGCCAGATGTACGACAGTGAATTCTGCCAGATCATTGTTATGTCACTTTTCTTACTGTTGTTCAAAAAGACTATTTTACGATCCTCCCTCTCTTGGGGACCCACTCGAATCGGGACTTTGTTCCAGCAGCTCCACGGCCCCCGCCTTTGTCGGTGTCATGAGTGACACCCACGTTGCCCAGAACAAGGACCTGCCCAGCTGCACTTTGGCTGCGGCCCCGCAGCATGTGACACGGACGCCATCTGTTTGGAAACTTTCTTTTCCATTTGCTCCTGAGATGACACTCGCGTCTTGGTCTCCTTCCACCACTGACGCCCGCCCCGCCCCACCCTCCTTCTCCAGCTTCTGGGCCGCATCCCGCCCGAGCGGAGGCCCGAGTTCCTCCTCTCCCCGGGCGGATCCACCCAGTTTCGATGTTGCCGATGCTCAGTGTGCTGACCACGCTCATGGCCACACCTGCCTCCTGGCCTTCAGACTCATGGACTGAGCAGTCCCTCCCCCATCTCTGCATGGGTACCTGATGGAATCCCCGTCTTGCCAGGCTGGTGTGGCTCAGTGGTTGAGCATTGACCTATGAACCAGGAGGTCTTGGTTCAATTCCTGGTCAGGGTACATCCCCCGATTGTGGGCTCGATCCCCAGTGGGGGGGCGTGCAGGAGGCAGCCGGTCAATAATTCTCTCTCATTATTGATGTTTCTCTCTCTCTCTCTCCCTTCCTCTCTGAAATCAATGAAAATATATTTTAAAGAAAGAATCCAAGTCTTCTATGACTAACACTGATCTCTTGATTTCTCTACCTATTGTGTCCTGTCTCATTCTCCCCTGTTAATAAACAGTGAGTGTGACTCCATTCTCCTCAACGCTTGAGAAGACAGAACAACAAAATAAAATAAAATTGAAACCATCCTTGACTCTTACGGTTTGAGCCAATCAGAGAGCACATCCTGTTGGCTCCAGCTCCATGCACATCCAGAATCCTTTGCCTTCCCACGACCTTGGCTGGCGTGCTATTTTAAGGTGCTGACCTCATCTCTTGCTGAGACAATTGCCATGGCCACCGAGAAGTGCCCTGATCCCACCCTGTACCGCCCCCCTCCCGTTTCCACGCGGCGTCCAGCTTTGCCACCATCTAGTTGGCTCTCCACGTCAGTCGGGGTGAACCTTTCCAATCACACACGGATGTCAGATCACCGCACTCCTCCTGCCCCAAATCCTGCCCTTCCACAGGACGCAACGGACCCCCGCCTTCCCCCCCGGCTGTCGAGGCCCTGGGTGTTTGGTAACTAGTCACTCTCTGGCCTCATCTCTTTCTGTCCCTTCCTTGCCTGCACCCCACCACCTTCCGGAGGTTCCTCAAACAGTACTGCCTCGGAACCTGTGTCCTCACTGGCCATGGTGCCAGAACGCCTCCCATCCCAAACAACCTCTCAGTTTGCCAGACCGGTGTGGCTCAGTGGTTGAGCATTGACCTATGCACCAGGAGGTCACGGTTCGATTCCCGGTCAGGGCACAGGCCCGGGTTGTGGGCTCCATCCCCAGTGTGGGGGGTGCAGGAGGCAGCCATCCATGATTCTCTCTCATCATTGATGTTTCTATCTCTCCCCCTCTCCCTTCCTCTCTGAAATCAATAAAAAGCATATTTTAAAAAGAGAATAAAAATGAAAGAAAAAAATATAGGCACCCCCTTGATGCTTGAGTTGAAATGAATTGTTTGCTTGTGGGGTGTCTCCTGCTTTTGTTTGCACGGATGCGCAGCCAGAAATGGGGCATTGGTGACGCCCTCTGAGGGGGGCATGATGCGGTTCCTCTGTCACTTACGTGGAGTTCTGGTCACACGCGTGCAGGCGGGGCACACGCTCCCTGTGGGGACGAGGTGAGGTAGAGGCGACTTTCTGTCACCGTAATTATTCTGTTGGCACCCTTCGCTCCTTGCACGCTGCCAGCTGGGTAGACGTCTCTCCCTGCTGAGCATCACGCTGCCAGGCCGTGGGGACCAGCAAGGAGGGATGTTGTTCCCAGGAGGAGTGCCTCTGGGCCAGAGCCTGGGGCGTGTTGAGATGGCCTCCAACTGGAACAGAAGAAACTTTAGTTCGTGCTGGGGATCAATGATGCAGATTGGAGCCAACACTTGTAATTCCCCACCTGCCCCTGTGGGCTGTGTCGGGCATGACCTGTGCAGCTTGAAGGGCAGCTTCTGTGGATTGCAGACAAAGATGGCGCCAGGCAGAGCATTCAGTGCAGAAATGCCTGTTTGAAACGACGGTGAAAGATATTGGATTTTAAAAGATCTTTCCTCCGTTACCGAGCAGTGAATGCGACTCCGTTCTCCCCGGGGCTCGAGGAAAAGGATCCCATCGCAGCTGTGCAGTCTCTGTGGGGAGACCGCTCGATCTGCGGTGCTCCCCGTACTGTGCCTTCCACACGGGTGCGCAGACCCTGCTAATGGAAATGGGTTTGCTAATCTGCTCTGCTCCAAGGCAAGCATGTCAAACTCAAAGGCTAACACGGGCCAAAAAAACGAGGCGTGTGGCCGGCCCGTGGGCCGCAAGTTTGCCATGCTTGCTCTAAGGTACCAGCTTAGCCCGATATTGTGAATTCAGTGGCATTTGTTAATATGTAGCACATTCCGTGATATTTCCCCACATGACACATCTTCAGAGCTGGCGGTGAATATACACACAGGGTAGCGTTGGCTCCGCATTTTCAAACTTATTAATGTGAACTAGACCTCGCAGAAACGTCATTGTCTCATCCTGAATGTGGGATGGTAGGGTTATGTGAGCCCTGATATTAAAACGCTGTTTTGCATGTGCATCATCAGTAACTACAAGAGCCGGACCGGTATGGCGTCAACCTAAAAATTAGGAGGTCACAGTTCAATTCCCGGTCAGGGCACAGGCCGGGGTGCAGGCTCCATCCCCAGTGTGGGGTGTGCAGGAGGCAGCCAGTTCACGATTCTCTCTCACCACTGATATTTCTGTCTCCCTGTCCCTCTCTGAAATCAATAAAATTATATTTTAAAAAAATAACTACAGGGAATTCCCTGGGTAAAGCAGGGAGAATAGGAGAAACAGCGCCTCCTTGCCTGTTGCGTGTCTGCTGCCATAATGCAAATGTCTGAGAAAGAAATGACATTCAGAGTTTTGAAAACAGCCGTCTGAACAAATTTCCTCCCTTCCCTCTGCGTTCGGGTTTTACCTCCCTGCCCCCCTGTTTTTTTCTTTCTGCTTATGTTTCATGAGTAAAATTGGGAAAGACTTTAAAATGGTTAAAGAATGGAAAAGACGGAAAGTGTCGCTTCTGGGGCAGCCTCCTGGGCTACCTTGGTTTTGCGCTGTTTTTGGGGAGATTCTACTGCCCTGTGAGCGACAGAACGGTCACGTCACACAGACAGCTCCTCCCACGGATAGCAGGTCCCGTCCGCCCAGGGACAGGCAATGGCTCTGGCTCCCGGGTAGAGCTCTTCGCTTCCGCTGCCATCATTCCAGGAGTTCGTACCTGCCGGTGCCGGTGTGGAGTTTTCCATTCTCCTCAGATGGTAGTTACCTATTACTGGTTCCTTCATGGGGGTGAATGAAGCAAAGTATTTAATGTGTTTTCCTTTTATGTTTGTGTGAGTCACATATAAGCCCTCTTTAAAAAAGTATTTTAGCTGAAACAGGTTTGGCTCAGTGGATAGAGCGTCGGCCTGCGGACTGAAAGGTCCCAGGTTCGATTCCGGTCAAGGGCATGTACCTGGGTTGTGGGCACATCCCCAGTAGGAGATGTGCAGGAGGCAGCTGATCGATGTCTCTCTCTCATCGATGTTTCTAACTCTCTATCTCTCTCCCTTCCTCTCTGTAAAAAAATCAATAAAATATATTTTTTAAAAAAGTATTTTAAATACTTTTCCTTATTTTTTCTTTCTGCTTTTCACTACAAAATCACACAATCTCTCTATATAAAAGGCTCACGTGCAAAGTGTCCACTGGGAGTTCGACTGTGAGACTGGGAGTTCGATCGCTCACTATGATGTGCGCTGACCACCAGGGGGTGGCACGGAACAGGGTGGGTGACCAGCAGCAGCAGTGGGGCGCTGAGGGAATGAGGGAAGGAGGAGGTGGGGAAGGGGGTGGTGGGGGGACTGTGTGGTGGCAGTGTGGGGTGGTGAGGGAGGGAGGAGGTGGGGAAGGGGGTGGGGGGAGGAACTGTGTGGTGGCGGTGTGCAGGTGGTGAGGGAGGGAGGAGGTGGGGAGGCAGGGAGGCGGGGACCCTGGTCAGCCCTGATCACCAGCCAGACCTAGGGACTATGCCCTGCACAAACTTCGTGCACTGGGCCTCTAGTGTAATATAATGAAGAAAGGAGACAAATCCTTGCTCATTTTCCTCTTTATGGGCATCCTTTCCTTCTCTTTCTTTCTATCTTTCTTCCTTCCTTCCTTCCTTTCTTTCTTTCTTTCTTTCTGTCTAGGAAGAAATTTGCATACATTGTATTTTATTTGGACTTTTCTTATCAAAAAAAACCAAATTCATAACTTTTAAAAATATAATTTGTGTAGTGATTTATGGGTTTATTGAAGACTTCAAAGAGGGTAATAGAGTTATAGTGAGGGATTCTAAGAAGTATTTCACTGATTGCTGTAAGAATTATGTTTATAAATTATATTATTCAGTACCACAGTAAACATGAGTGAAAATGATCTTTAACTCATAACTTTAATATTTTCATACAATCAAAATAGAGAGATATACATTAAGTAGGCATAACATGAGTTGTTTTAATTGATCAAATATTTTGGGTATGTTTTACAGATAAAAGAAATGATGGTTTCTGTTAGCAGACTAAAACCAAGAGAAAATTAAAATAATTTCACATTTTAAAAAGCATTAAGCAATAAATACAGCACTACAGCTACCACTAAATTACAGAATGGATATTTCATGAATAAATTCAGTAGAAAATAGCTTTAGAAAAGAAATGACAGATTAGCCTTTTCAAAAAATTACAATGTGACTTTCACAAGCACTTGCAGAAAAATAGCAGTCTACATTTCAAAAGTTAGAAATTCCCAAAATCATTTTTTAGACACCAAAAAAGTTTACTCTTAAAAATACCAATTATACCTTTTCTTTATGAGTAAGATGCAAAGGTGATCTTAATTCGCCATTCAGCTTTAGAGAAGACTAATATTTAAAAATATTATCCCTAAAAAAATACAGGTACAAAATTAACACGGGTTAATGAAAACTGTACAATAGCTAAATCCTGTACATAAAGGAAATCTGATCTAAAGTTAATAAGAGCACAATAAAAAATACTTGAAAATTGTAGAATAATTCCATATAATACAAGCTGATAATGTGGCATTGTCTACTGTCATTTGTAATTCAGACTGAACCGTTTATCTAGAAGAATGCTGAAATCTGCAAACAGGGTCAGCGAAGGGTCTGGATCTGCCTTTGAATTATAAGTAGCTAAAAGTGAGTTAATTCAGAGGAATTTTTTGTGTGTAATTAAGGCAGCGGTTTGTCCAGCACAGCCCGAGTTCCTTTTCTGAGAGCTTGCTGTGAAATCCACAAACCTGAACTAACTCAATAACACCTGAACATATGTATGGGCACATTATAAAGGCATTGGCCGGACCAGGTAATGTGTTCATTCTTACTATTTAGATAATTATCCTGGAACACTTCAAATGATTTCTGAACTCACCATCTATTGACATAGAAAATGTCACATGATCAGCTAGCATTATCTTAAACACCCTCGGAAGACTAAGTCACCAGTTTAGTCCTTGTTAAGTGATTGACCCACTGTAGACACACATGACGCAGTGGTGTTTCCTCCCCCAAGTAGACTTTCACTGATTGATGCTTTTTGTTTGTCAGCTATTTCAGTAAAAAAAAAAAATAGAGAAACAGAATCCCACTTAAATGTCCCTTTGATTCATTAGCAACACTTTTCTCCATCTCAGTTTAATTATTCCTTAGACACCTGACAGCAATTCCTCCTCATGCTATATTCAAATCTTTCACTGACTTGTGTCATCATCTATCGTAACTCTCTTAAAATATTAATATATTGTATTTGATATACATTGCATTCCTATAGTTTTTAAAATAGCTTGCAACATTTCAAAAGCCATACACCTTCATATAGGATAAGTCAGGGAATTCATATTTTAGTGGGCTTAAACCCACAAGAGTAGTGAACCAGCATTTATTACAGTAGGAGTTGCTTACATTTTCTGGGTTAGAATGCAAGTTCATCGTCAACATAAAAAGAGAAATATGTCAAACATACCTACTAAGGTATGAGACACCAAGTCAATATGTTCAAGAAAACTAGGGTCTTGAGTTTGTTTTTAATAAATATCTTCTATCTTATCAATATTTCTGTTGTCAAACTTCTGATGCTGGTATCTGGTTGTCTTTAATACATTTACCAAATATAAAATTCCAGACTCTATTTTACAATAAAATCAGCCCAGACACAGTATCAGATGCTAAGATGCATACATCGCGACATCATGTATTCGAGTTGAGGCTTTAAAATAGAATGACAGAGTATTTACAAGCTCATCTTTCACAACACTGTTTTTATAAACTTCCAAGGAAATAAGAAACCTTCATTGATATTCTTGATGTAAAATACTTGCTAATTTGTCTACACAGTAGAGATGGAAGGGGCAAGTCTTTATTTACAGATACAGGGAAACCAATTACCCCCCATTCCTGTGGTCAGATAGGAAAGGAGCTGATGAGGGTTTTGTAGTATCAACCAAGATGTCTCCCTAACGACACCAAAGTAGGGCTGCCTGTCATACATACTATTTACGTATCCAGTCTCAAACATGGATATGACACAGGGTATAATGGGTGTCACCGCAAATGAGTACCCGATAGGAATTCTGCTTGCTTGGGAAGGAGAGGGTAAGCTGACAGGAACAATGAGCTCTCCATCTGGTCTATGGGAAAGGGCAAATACAGAAAAGACTAGCATACTCTCTGAACAAGAAGAATCAGCATCACCTATGAACAGGGGAATACAGTGTTTCAATAAACAAATGAAAAGCTAATTTTCCCTCCAAGGCTATAGGCCTTAAGTACGTCTTTTTAGGCAGCAGAAGTAGGCTCGTGCCCAACACGTAGACGAAATGCTACAGTTTCATTGATCTGTGAAGGCGCGCAGTGTGCTAGGACTGGCCGGTTCCAGCCACAAGAATGGGCGGTGGCCACCTTTTCCTGACGCCATGTTCAGTGATGTCAGGTTGGCAGCTTGAAACCAGCCACAGTAGGACTATGACACCACAGAAGCTGGCAAACATTACTCACCAGGGCTTCTCCCACCCGCATAGAGCTAGTTGTTAAACACTGATCAACAAGTGCCTGAAGCCCGGCTGGCGTGGCTCAGTGGTGAGCATTGACCCAGGAACCAGGAGGTCACGGCTCAATTCCCGGTCAGGACACAGGCCCGGGTTGTGGGCTCGATCCCCAGTGTGGGGCGTGCAGGAGGCAGCCCATCAATGATTCTCTCTCATCATTAATGTTTCTGTCTCTTTCTCCCTCTACCTTCCTCTCTGAAATCAATATATATATATATAAAACAAAAACCAAGTGACCGAATTCATAGGAGGGTTCTCTGTGGCAATCCAGAAGTCCACTTAATAAGGAAGTCTTCTGGTTATAAAGTCATGGATCTAAGTCCTTGAGCATAGAGTGGCACACTACGGTTGAACAGTCCTGCCCCTATGGTAAGATATAATCATTTAACTTCTCTGGCTTTAAGATGACATTCTCAATGCTTTTCCCATTTGAGTGCTCGCTGGAGAAGTCGTGGCTGTACGCCGTGCCGTCACTGATGGTCGACACCGTGTAGGACGCGCTGCGGAGGGCGTCCGAGTGCGAAAAGCTGCTTCCAAACTGGATCTTATATTGATTCCAGTTTCTTCTTAGAATTGCTTGAACCTGTCGATCAAGAGGAGACAGAAAGGACAAGAGCAGTCCACATTTTGAAATGAAGATATTGTGTAATATCCTAAGTTATATAGAAAGGCTATAAAAAAGGGCATTAATATTAGTGAATAATAATACCTTTTTCCTTTCTTTTTAAAAAATTATCTTTATTGTTGAAAGAATTGCAGATGTTCCATCTTCGTTCCCCATTGACCCCTCCACCTCCCACCCGCCCCCTCCCAGGCCCTCACCACACTATTGCCTGTGTCCACGGGTCATGATTAGAGGCATGTAAGTTCTCTGGGTAATCTCTCTCCACCCACACACCCAACCCCCCTTTTTAAACTTAATTCGAAAAATTAAATTGAGTGAACCATCTTTGTGGTAGGGAATCATTGCTCTTACCCTGCTCTTGTAGATTCCATTAATATTTTCCTTTCCATGCCTTATTTTTGAAGCTTTCATAGTGAATATGAATGCATTGTTGTAAAACAAATAGCCAATACAGACGCCATTACAAACCTGTGTGTGCAACTTTGAAGTTTATAACAAGATCTTTAGAAACAGAATGAGATGATGGATGAGAGTATAAAAGAAGAGGGACAAGAGATAAAAGAAAAAGAAATAGGAGTGCAGGGAATATAAATCATCATCATCATTATCATCACCATCTGCTTCATCATCATCATCTCCAGCAGCAACAACAACCTTTTACTGAGCGATTAGCATACGCCAGGGGATGCGCTACATTCTGGGGGGAAAAAGAGCAGGGCTCCTGTCCACATGGAGCTCACTCCCCGGGGGGAAACATCCCCAACAGATAATTGCAGATGAGATGAGGACTGAGAAAAACTAGACAGGCCATACCACGGTGACTTTGGTTTTAACTGAGCATACGACACTGGTGTGCTTTTCTTCAGACTGAGTCAGCGAGGACCAGTGACTCACCTCCCCCTCGACGCCCTGGGCCTCTCCAGGTGTCTGAGGAGAGAGGAGACGGGCTTGGGGGCCATCTGTTTCTTGTTATAAGTCTCTAAGCCACATTCCAGGGACCGGATCTGTGTCTTTTTAAAGCATGCACAGCTTTGAACAGTCTCCCCTGCCCGGCCTGGCGCGGCTCAGGGGCTGAGCATCCACCTGCAAACCAGGAGGCCACGGTTCCATTCCGGTCAGGGCACAGGCCCGGGGTTGTGGGCTCCATCCCCAGCCTGGGGTGTGCAGGAGGCAGCCCATCAACAATTCTCTCTTGTCGTGGATGTTTCTCTCTCCTCCTTCCTCTCCCTTCCTCTCTGAGATATATATATATTCTTCCTCAAGCTCCCCTATTCCTTGGCCCTTTGATTACTGCCTCAAAGAGAGTTTGAGCATCTGATTTTCATGCTAATTCAGGACCCCTCCCTGTGTTTGTTACTAAGGGACGGACTGACTGTCAGTCATTATATAGTTTCTGAGTGGAAGGAAGTAGAATGCAACTGAGTACAAAATATTCTACTGAATGTCACTAAGACACCAACAGGAAGTCATACCTTAGCTGTGAATGTAGGACTTAGAGTCTTAACAAGGAAAGCTTAACCTCTAAAAGCCGAAATGGTTTTTGAACTGTTTGCTCTTGAACTGCCCTGATTAAGATCAGCACCCTGGCTCCTATCAGCAAACAAACACACAAACACACACACCATGGACGTGAACAAGGAGCCTAATTAAAACCTATCGGCCTTTAGGCATCTGTTTGTGCGTATTATTCTCCATAAAGGTGTGATGCTTTTCATTTGCCTCATTTAATACAATTTCAAAGTTATCTGGGTCATCACAATACTTGAGAATAGTTATTCCACTTGGTTCTGGATGGACACCTTCAACAGGACGTTAAAGTGGCCACTTTTAATAAACTTTAAATAAGAAAAATTTAATAGGGAAAGGTAACAAGGAAAGTTGTCATTGGATGGGAAGATAGCCTGATGTTATTAAAGATATTAAAATGTTTTTCATTGTTTTACATGTGTGTTATATAAATAGCTAGGCCAACTGTTTAGCATATTATATTACAACTCTATATACCCCTTAGCAGCTGGTAAGGAACCAATGCTGCACTCAACCTAAATCAATGAAAAGATATTTACTAAAGCTTCACAAAGAATTCATTCTACCCAGTTCTCATTACAGAACATGGGTCCTGTTGTTCTCAACACAATTTTATTGACTTTGTAAAAATAACTGCTCTCCAGTATTGTGAGTCTTCACTGTCCAGGGCCCTGCTGACGACGGGAGTTCCTGGTTTATGCAAACAGCGCACATCTTTGCCGCATGGACGAGAGATGAGATGAGAGAATGTCACCCGAGCCCTTGTCAGGCCACGGTTATTTCACTAGTGAGAAATGCAAATGGATATTTTGCCTAAAACATAAAATACACAGCATGTGAGAGTAAAACAAGAGCAGAGATACTGAGCCAAAGCAAGCGATTCTACCTAACGGGGGGCACGAGAGGGAAACGGGTCCCCCGAGGGTGATTGTAAGAAGCGCATGATGTCGCTGGGCCCACACACCATGAGTCCGGAAGCTGCGTTTCCATGTTGTGAGCGTGTGAGAGACGGGGAGAGAGACAATAAAGGCGGATGATGGTGTTTCTAGAGGAGAATGAATCAGGCACAAGCAGGGTTACATCTTAAGAGACGAAGAGCAGGGGACAGAAGTTGCAGATGGGAGGAACTGAAAGATTTGGCAATGGCTTGGCTCACGGGTTTTTTGAGATTGAAACTTTTCACTGCCAAAGGGTTCGCAATGTGAGGACGTGGCAGAAGATCAAAGCTGCACCCCGTTTGCTTACTCAGACGGAGTGCAACTCGGTGCTGCCAGGAGTGAGCCGGTCCCTGGGCGCCTTTTCTAAATTAAAGGGCCACTTTGAGATTTCACTCCAATATGATTAATTTTCCCTGTTTTAAAATGTATTTTTGAAAATAGGCGACCTGACAAATCTAGTAAGGAATCTAGCATGTACTGAGCGTGCACCCTGGTGCTAAAACTTTATGTTCCTCGCTTCCATTCATCCTCACGGCCCCGTGTGAGGAACTCGCTGTCATTTTTCTTTAGGGTTAGAGCATTGGCCAAGGGACCCATCCAGGACCAAGTGGATCTTTGGGGTCTAAATGCATTGCCACACCTGTGCTTTCATTCTATGCTGCCTCCTATCGCCACATATTTCATCAGTGATTATGTTTTGTACCTTTTCAATTTCCCCTTTATAGAAATCACACGTGTGTCTGCCAACGCAGAGGTGCCTATTCATACTTAACACGTTCTTTGCATGTTGCCCATACCCCTCTCATCTAAGTTTAATTATAAAATCCCATGTAAGCAGCAAACGGGATTGTCTAATTCAGCTTAAGTTTTTAGTGGTACATAACTATTGCTACTTGAATGTTATTATCAGAAATGATTTATCTATTTTTCTTGATTGGGTGTTCTGTTTCTACTTCTCACTGACTTTAGAAAACAGCACCTGGCCCTCTAGAGAGAGGAATCTGGGAAGCACCACTTAGTGATATGAAAGGTCGTCTCTACTGTCGGACAGTTCTAAGTCACTATATACAGCAGATGCCTCTGTTCACAAATTAAAACATGTCAATTTTAACTTAAAACTTAAACTTGAAGTTTTACTCTTTGCTAAGAGAAAGAAGTAAAAAGCGATATCTAATTGTTTCTAAGACGCACATGATTGCCAACATTGACTTGTCTGGTGGGAACGGTTCTCTAAGGTCATGCTAACTGCTTCCATCTGTTCTCCGTCTGAAGCTCCGCGATACACTCACAGTTACTGAGTGTCCCCGGCTCGCTCAGCTGCTGCCTGGGTTTCTAAACTTGGTCGCATGTTGCCAGAACCCCCCAGCGGTTAAAATTGGTCAAGTGGATTAAACACATACAGAGCTGGGTCAATGGAGGGCAAATGACTGCGCGTCACGCCGCTCATGGGCATGAGAAATGGAGCACCAGCAGATTCTAGAACTCCCGAAACTCCTCCGTTAGCACAGACTTGGACGGAAATGTTGAAATGTCCAGGACTACATGGCTGTGTTTCAAATCACTGCACGCCAGGCTCTCGCTGTCCGCATCCACTGCAGCTCCTCCTTATATAACTGAGTCTAATTTTTAGAAGTGCTCTTGTATCTACCATAAAGCTGTTGCCAAACAACACATGCGGGCCAGGCAGGGAAAAACAAACACAACACAGAGAAAAGGGGAAAATAAAATGAGCCCATTCTCCTTCCTCTGAGAGGCTGTGCAAGTCCTGTGGGGTCCGGGAGGGGCCGGCCCGCACAGGTCAGCGTCCGGAGGAACAGGTCACTTCCAAGGGCAGGTCCCAGGCTCGGTCAATAAGAGCCCCGGACAGAGTATCTCAACGTGAGGCCGACTCTGTCCCTGGCCTTGACCTCCCCAAATGGCCTGAGAAAAGACTCCATGGTGCTCTGTCCTGAGGGAAACACTATTAGAAATAGTTGTTTCTGGGGAATTCATAATTCTGCCTCATGGGGTTTTGTTTGTCTGTATTTTTAAGAAAAAAAAATACATGGTTCCAATGAACACATCAAAGGAATACCATCAACCACCATACCTCTCCGTTAAAGAAGCAGAAGATTGTGGAGACCAGAAGACCCTGTAAAGGAAAAACAGAACAAGCTGATTCCAAGCAGAAACGATACGGTCCATGATTTAAAACCCGCTCACGGCCCCGGGTGGTCAGTGAAACCTGTGGGTACAGTCATACTACATCCTCCAGGTGCCTCCGGCCAGGGTGCGCCCACCTGGGAACCTGCCTACTGCCCAGGTG
>NW_006293349.1:1843025-1845088 GCF_000327345.1 Myotis davidii
GCGATGGGAATCCCCTCGCGTTTAAATAACCACACACAACAGTTCCCAGATTTATACGTTAGAACACGTGTTCTCTTTAGCTTCAAAATGGAACTTGAAGTTTTACTTTTAATAAATCTTTATTGTTGAAAGTATTACATAAGTTCCCCCCCCCCCCAAGCCCTCACCACCCTCCAT
Source organism: Myotis davidii (assembly GCF_000327345.1). Lineage (NCBI taxonomy): Eukaryota > Metazoa > Chordata > Mammalia > Chiroptera > Vespertilionidae > Myotis > Myotis davidii. The sequence continues at coordinate 1,843,203 of NW_006293349.1, forward strand.
CTGTGTCTGTGGGCCATGCACATACGCACATGAGTTCTTTGGTTGATCTCTCCGCCCCTCCACCCTCCCCTGCCTTCCCTCTGAGGTTTGACTGTCTGATCGATGTCTCCATGTCTCTGGCTCTATTTTTATTCATTAGTTTATGTTGTTCATTAGATTCCATAAATGAGTGAGATCAGTTGATATTTATTTTTCTCCAACTGGCTTATCTCACTTAGCATAATGCTCTCCAGGTCCCTCCATGCTGTTGCAAATGGTAAAGGTTCTTTCTTTTTTACGGCAGCATAGTATTCCATGGTGTAGATGTACCACAGTTTTCTAATCCACTCATCTGCTGATGGGCACTTGGGCTGTTTCCAGATCTTAGCTATTGTAAATTGCACTGCTATGAACCTAGGGGTACATATGTCCTTTCTGATGGGTGTTTCTGAATTCTTGGGATCTAGTCCTAGAAGTGGGATCACCAAAATCCAACACTCTTTTTTTGATAAAAACTCTCAGCAAAGTGGGAATAAAGGGCTCAAACTTGAAGTTTGATCACATGCTAAGAGAAGGAAGTGAACTATAATGTAAGCAAAAGAGAGAGAGATCTCTCATTGTTTCCAAGATGCACATGGTTCCAATGTGGACATTTGGTGGGAGAAGCGGGGTGACGGGTCTTGGTGTTGTAACTCTTAGAATATTTTCAGTGTCTGGGAATAGGTCATACTTTGTATTTCCGGAAGGTTGATTTATTAATTTAACAAGTACGTTGACTTTAAAGGATGTAAGTTTGAGAGAAGTAAAATGATGGTAGAGTGATTGTGGAGCACATTTTGTTGAGGGATAGTTTTTCTCAGTTCATTTTCTTAGACAATTTTTTTTTGAAGTTTTATTTTGGTTCAAAAACTCAAGCTTTTAAATAGTCTCAACTCAAATAGTGGAAAGACTTATTTTTAACAAGTTCTAGCTTTCATGTGTCTCTTCTGTATCAGTGTATCAGTAGGTATGTTCCAAATATATATTGTACCATAACAGCCATTTTCATCTTCTTGGTTGATCCTTTCTGTCTTTTTTTATTTTTATATTTTTGTGATAATCCTCACACCTCCTCCAAAATAGAACTGTAATCCTTTTTATCTTTAGACCAGACTGAATCCCACATGTAAACTAGTTGTTATTCAATCTACGTCATCCTAGAGATTTTTTTTAAAAAATGGCATCCACAGGGCTTTCTGTTATGTTAGTCAGTTTCTGTAATTACATATTTACTGTGAGCTAATAATTTTCCCCAAGAGAAAACATTTTTGTTGAAAGAGAGACATAAAACTTCAAAAATATAGTGTGGCTAAGTTTCCCAGGAAATGGGCAGTTCTGCTGAAACATGCTCCCGCCCCCTGAGTATCACTTTCTCTCTCTCCTATTCTGAGCCAAGTCCTAGCTTCCCTTTTATATGTTTTCTCTGCCCACTCCCGCCTCCAGGGGCCATGGCCATGAACTCTGTGCCCACTCCCGCCTCCAGGGGCCACGGCATGAACACGAGGAGCCCGGGGCTCTGGTGCTGCTAGTGTGCTCTCCTCTGTCCTGTGTCCTCCCCTGAATTCAGCACCTGCACTTGTCTTTTACAACCCGGACATTTTCCAATCACATGCCCATGTGTGATCACTATCTGCACACTTAATACAAAACATAACGGTGGCACCTCACTTCCTGTAGAAAACAGCGAACAAGTAACAGACATTGGCGGACTGAAGGCATGTGTTAGGAAAATAACAGGGCATAAAAATATCCCACTCCTCTCCTTAGTGAATTCAGTGGGACACGTGCTGCAGAAGAATCGGCTCCCTGTCATCCTGAGGGAGACGCGCCCGTGAGGAGCGAGCGGCTGCGGACCCAGGACTGTTCCT
>NW_006293349.1:1845139-1846728 GCF_000327345.1 Myotis davidii
GGCTCAGCTGTTCGTCCCCCAGCCCCCAGGCCCTTCCCAGCAGTCACGGCCGTTTTAAGGTTCTGACCAAGTAGACATGACTACCAGCCCGCAGAGAACAAGATAATGTTGCCCCTCGTCTGCTATGGATGCGGAATTGCAGAATCGTCCTATGCGAGGTCAGAAATGACAGGCCGGCAGAAATGCTGCCACTTGGATGCCCATCGCAAGGACATTGCTAAATGAGAATGCCTCTCCAGGGCGGTCAGTGTGGTTTCAAGTGTGAAACTAGAAACTAAAAGTCATCCCACTTCACTTCCTGCCAACACATCCGTTCATTCTAAATAACAATTAGAACAAGAATGTCACCTTTTGGGAGCTGTACCCGACTCTCCTCTCTCTCGGAGCAACGCGGGTGCAGAGGAGAGACCTGCTACCCATCACTCATCACGGCCGCTCATCTGCAAGCACAACGGGGTTTGCCTGCCACCTGCCCCCCTGGGGGCATGACCGGAAGGCAGGAAGTGGGGTGCCTCAGCCGGGGGTGGCGGGAGGGTGCCTAGAAGCCACTGGGGCCCCGGAACAGCTGGCGATCACTGAACTGTGCACCCCAGTGACCTCAATGTGTCTCGCTGACCCGAATTCAGTGCATCTCCCGCAGCCTCCTTAGCGCGTCTCAGAAATGCTGAGCCACTCTGCCCCACCCGCCCTGGAGGCCTCGTGACAGCGGGAGGCGGAAAGGAAGCTGGTGATGGTTGAAATCTTATTTATCAAAAACCAAACACACACACACACACACACACATTCTCAATCACACACACACACGCACACACTCACACATACCCATACTCACACACACACACTCAATCACACACTCACCCACACTCACTCACACACACACACACACTCGCAATCACACACACACACGCACACACTCACACATACCCATACTCACACACACACACTCAATCACACACTCACCCACACTCACTCACACACACACACACACTCGCAATCACACACACACACGCACACACTCACACATACCCACACTCACATACACACACTCAATCACACACACACGCACACTCAATCACACACACACTCACCCACACTCAATCACACACACACACATACACCTCATAGACACAGACAACATAGTGTCCTCAGCAGAGGGGAAGGGGTAGGGGAGGCTGAAGGGGTGCAGGGGGCATAAATGGTGATGGACAGAGACACGGCTTGGGTGGCAAGCGCACGGGACACTGTACAGATGTGGATTACAGACCTGTGCTCCTGAGACCTGTATGATTCTATTAACCAAGCCACTCCAATAAGTGCAGCTTTAAAACGCTGTGTAAAGACACGTGACCATATGGACAATAGTGAGAGCCCCTCCCTAGACCTGGGACTTGACCTGGCCGTGTGCGGTGCGGAGCCTAACGGAACAGAGACCGGTCCGGTAGAGAGACAGGCTCCCAGCTGCTCCTCGGCCCAGAAGGGGAGCAACGTTTCATGCAAAGGGTGCGGGTTCTCCCCCTTTTCACCGAGCAGCTTGGCTGGCTCCTGGATGGCCCCCCGCGCCTCCCTCTTGGGTGCCGCCGGCTTCCCAG
>NW_006293349.1:1846842-1847206 GCF_000327345.1 Myotis davidii
CGGCTGGGAGCCCGTGTCAGCCCTGCGTGTGGCCCCCTTAGAGCTCCCCACAGTCAGAGCGTCAGGCAGACATTCAGTCCAGGAGCTTCCAAAGCGTCTGTGAGCTTCTGTGAGGTTCCCAGTGCCCTGTTCCTCGCTCACTGCGATGCCTCTCATTTAACCCGACCCAGCCTGTGAGGTCTTCCTCCTTCCCCCTGACCCAGCCTGTGAGGGTCCCTCGAACAGAGACCGGTCCGGTAGAGAGACAGGCTCCCAGCTGCTCCTCGGCCCAGAAGGGGAGCAACGTTTCATGCAAAGGGTGCGGGTTCTCCCCCTTTTCACCGAGCAGCTTGGCTGGGTCCTGGATGGCCCCCCGCGCCTCCCT
>NW_006293349.1:1848676-1857723 GCF_000327345.1 Myotis davidii
CTCCCCCCTGACCCAGCCTGTGAGGGTCCTTCCCCCTGACCCAGCCTGTGAGGGTCCTTCCCCCCCTGACCCAGCCTGTGAGGGTCCTTCCCCCCCTGACCCAGCCTGTGAGGGTCCCTCCCCCCCTGACCACAGCTGAGCACACAGAGCCGCAGGGAGGAGACAAAGGAACCCGCTGAGGTCCTGGCAGCGGTGACACCAGGCTGGGATCGGGCTCTTTCAGGACAAAGAGCGCACGGTGAAGCCGCTCAGGCTGCCGCTTAACACGGCGTGTCATACGTGTCCCTCGTATGTGCATGGAGCAAGACAAGGGAAAACCCCTGCCTCTGAGATTTCCCTGCAGATCGTCTCGTCTTCTCTTCCCTGGGCTGTTTCCTGTCTCCATCCGCCCGGGGCCCAGCCTCTGTCCCTGTCTGCGGGCCCTGAGCCCGGGGCGCTCGGCTCCGGAGGCCTGGCAAAAAAAAAGCACCCTAGCAGCCCCGGCCTTCTCGCTGTGATGAGGGCTTCCCACTGGGTCCCCCGGGCCTCCCCCCCAGAAGGAGCTCCTTCCCCACCCGCCACCGCTAACGCAGCAGCAGCCCTTCCACACGCTCACTGGCCCCGAGTGGGGTCGGTGCCTGGACCTGCAGGTGCTGTGCCCCCCCCCACCCAGGCTACAGCCGGACACAGACACGCGTGAGAGCAGGGGAGCCGCTACCCACCAGCAGGGCGGCGCAGATGGGGCCGTGGATGATGTAGAGCAGGTGCGTGTCGGAGCTGATCCAGCACCTGCGGGCGGACAGAGGGAAAGGGGTGAAGGTTTTGCTTCGCTTCCTCCCCAGAGAAGCCAGGAAGGGGCGCTGCCTTACTTGTCATTGTAGTACAGGCTCCTGCCCACGGCGTGCGTGCAGGCGGGGATCAGCGGGAACCCTGTGGGCGACAAAGACACAGGCGGATAGGCAGCCTCGCCGAGGGGGCGCCTCCGTGTGGCACGGCCTGCGGGGCCCAGGGGGCCCTCCCGCACCATCACGCCGCACGGTTAGGGGTAAATGTGACGTCTGTGCTCAGGCAGTAAGCGTGCTGTCAGCTACTTCTGGTTCCCAGGTGGAGGGTGCGTGACTTTCCAACATGTGCCATTTGGTCCACGGACCCCGAGCCTAGCACCTGAACACGCTGCTGCCCACGCCCAGGCCAGAGCGCAGGCCTGCAGCCCTGTGTTTTCCGTGGGAAGGGCGTGGCCGGCCATGGGCAGGGTTTCGTGTGTGGGGACAGTGGGGACGGATTGACTGACTTCACAGAGAAAAGAGGAAGAGGAAAGAGGCTGCATGTTCCACGAGTTTGCGTGGTGTGGGCATTCTAGATCAGATCTCCAAAGAGACGTTTTAAAGGGTGACCCGAAAGCGCCAAAGCCGCGTGTGCGCCTACACAGCTGCACCGTCTGTCTATTGTCTGACTGGGTGCGTAGGGAGATGAATAGAGAAGCAGACAGACAGACAGGTAGGTAGGTAGGTAGGCAGAGAGATAACGTGCCATTTCAGTTATGTTTCTGGAAACTAGTCCTATTGAATTCATTTTCAGCATTTCGTATTCCGCATCATTCCTGTTATTCTTTTTAAATGCTAGAAGCGTATCGCTGTCTGCTTTGTGAATGACACCGTGTCAGGGGATTGTGTGGGAAAAAAGATATTTTGCACGCTCGTATTCAAGAACTGATCCCTATACTCTTAAATCAGGGTTCCTCAAACTTTTTAAACAGGGGGCCAGTTCACTGTCCCTCAGACCGTTGGAGGGCCGGACTATAGTTTTAAAAAAAACTATGAACAAATTCCTATGCACACTGCACATATCTTATTTTGAAGTAAAAAAACAAAACGGGAACAAATACAATATTTGTGTTTGCATGTGGCCCGCAGGCCGTAGTTTGAGGACCCCTGTCTTAGATAAAATGGCAATGTTGTTTTTTAAGTAAACGTTTTAAAAATGCAAGGTCAAAGCTAGCTGAGCCCAGGGTTCTTATTTTGCACATGAGGAGAGAGGAGACTCAGAGAAGTACAAACACTGGGTCCCAATTCATTGCCCTAATTCTATTACTTTAGTCCCCATGCGGCTAGCCAAGATCCATCCACACCGGAATATTAAATGGGAAGAAAAGCTGTGCCTTTGCAGTTGCCCTGGGCCCCTGCACACAGTGAGCCAGCGCTGTTTTATTCAAATATCTGACGTCACCGCCCTCAGCACAGGGTAGTCACCTGGACGTCCTTAAAACGATGCACAATGAGTATGTTCAGATGACAAAGGAGCTACACCCTCTAAAGCAAGCATGTCAAACTCAAAGGCTGACACGAGCCAAATAAACGAGGCCCGTGGCCCGCGGGCCGTGGCTTTGACACGCTTGCTCTACGGGACACATGAGGCAGGTGAGTGGGCAGCTGCGGCCTTACCCCAGCCCAGGACGTGGTACCACAGGAGGCGCTGCTTCTCGGCGAACACAGCCACCACGATGAGCGTGTGCAGGTACACGCCTTCGCAGAGCATCCAGAAGTAGTTGCAGCCCATCAGGTAGAGGTGCAGGAACTGGGACACCTTGCAGCCCACCTGGGGGGAGGGGGTGGTTGTGAGTTCACAGGGCGAGTCCCGCCGAGCTCGGTCAGACAGGAACACGGGACGCCCTTCTCGACCCAAACCGCACACGCAATCATCCAGGTTTGCACAACGCCGCCTTCATGCTCACCGAACGGCGCCTCTGGAGTCTTACCTTGACCCCAACGGGCGCGATGGTGAGCTGCACGGGGAGGTGCGTGCCCCGACTCTCCTGCCTTTAGTGGGCCTGCACGTCCCAGTGGTTTTATTGCTTCTTTTTAAATCTTTATTGTTGAAAGGATTACAATGTCCCCTTTGCCCCCATTGAACTCTCCCACCCCCCACACCAGGCCTCATCACCCTATTGTCTGTGTCCATGGGTTATGCATACATGCGTATGCTTCCAATGTGTCTTAGTTATTATGTCATTTTAAGTGTAAAAGTTTCACATGCGAAAGACTTCACACCTATTTTTGTCTTAATTATGTCTATGAACTCCTGATTGTGGTAGTCTGTTGGGAAAAACATCTTAATAATTATAAAAGCAATTCATGAGAAGTGCCAAACACTTGGGAGTCTTGTACATTACGTGCGAGCAGTGCAGATGCTCATCGAGCAGGGGGCTAAGGAGCCTAGACGCTGTCTTTCCAAACATGGGGCCCGAGGGCTTCGTGTCGGAAAAGAAGGAAAGTGCGTTCCTGCCTCTATCTGGGGGTCTCCATGTTCTCGGCTCTTACAGAGGCAGGGAGAGGAGGTTCAGGTACAGGGTGAAGAAAACAGAGCAGTAGCAGATACAGGACTCTCGTAACCAGGGAAATAAATGAAAAGCTCTCCCAGAAACACAGGGCCAATCTCCCATCAGCTCCAACCTCCAATCTGGAACTCAATAGATATTTAGTGGCAATGGCCACCATTCTTGAAATAAATATCTTTTCACTAAAAATAAAGTCAGAAATGAAATACACTGGAAAATAAATATTGGGTTCTCATAGAATAGTAATAGTAACATTTGCATATGATTTAGCTAAAATGTTTTAATGTATATTATTTTAATTAATCTTTAAAATGATTCTGAGGCTTGGATTATTATTGATCACATATCCCATAGATTAAAACTGCACTAAAAAAGTTAAATGATTTCCTGATATTCGCACAACATCAAACCACACTCTGAAGACAAGTCCTGTAATTCCAATTTTGTTTCCATGACTATACACAGTGCCTTCTGCCTCAGGACATTTATAAAACCTACTCTTTCATTCAACATATTTTCAGGTTGCATGACACTAAATTTTAAATAACATCCCTTGATGTCAAACGTAACACCATATTAGCCAAGTTCGCTCAAAGGTAAGAATGAGTTGTTCCACTTGGCTATACAGAAAAGGTAGCCTTCCGCTTCCAATTCTTATCCATATACCAGAAGTTCTCAGATACTCCTAACTGAGTTTTTAACTCCTAAGTTCATTAACCAAATTAATCCATAAACTGTTATAATAAAAACAGCTTAAAGCGTGCTTCAGGAAAATAGCTGAGCATTGGTGAAAAAAACACACAAAACGGCCAAAAAATGTTATATGTTCACACACGTCCATGCAGAAGTCCGTGCACAGGACGTCGGTCTGAGTCCCTCGCTGTGCAGCTGGGACGGGACTCTGAGCTCTGAGCTCAGAGAAACCCACTCGGCGGGAGTCAGGGGCTAATCGCCATGCGTTTCCTGTCTCCTCACCCCCTGGCTCTAGAGGGAACATACGCAGGACTAAGCCCCCTGATGCACGCAGGCAAGCAATGCAGGGGCGTGAGGGTTTTAGAAATTTCCCTGAAAATACACCAAGCAGTGTGGATTGACCCCTGAGTACAAACTCCTCCCTCCCCTGACTGCAGTAACTAGATAACTTAATCCCTAAAAACCCCACTTGCCAAATGCAGAGATACACACCCTCCAAAACTCCACATCGAGCTGTAGCAGAGATATTTGTAAACGTGGTGAAAATAGGATTTAAAAAACATGAATGCTTTTTATTTATGCAGCTATTTTAATTTAAATGTGGCTTACCTAGACGTACAGCTTACAAAAAATGTAAGTTTCCGCTTACGGCTTAAACACATGGCTTTATGTTACGACTGCCTCTGTGCTTACCGTTGTGTATCTCTCGGTAGCCGCCCTACAAACTCGCCTTCCAAAGGAATTGCAAGGAAACGTCTCATAAATGTTTGCTGACATGTGGGGACTTGGAAGAGCCCTTCAGAAATTTTGTGATGAGAAAGTTTAACATTATACAGGGGATGTAGAATTTATTTTTCTCTGTTTTTGTTAACTTTTAAAGTAGCTGGATACCAAAAATATAATTTAAATGTTCCATTTTCAAGCACTTTTTTCCCCCCTAATGACACAGTTAGTTGATTGATGTTTTAATTCTTTTGAGCAAAGGCTATATAGTCATAAACGCTGATGTCCTACCAGTAGCAGGACTCTAGCCATAAGTTGAGGAGAAGGTATGTGTAACATTTATAAATAATGGAAGCAAAAAAAGTATTCTTCCTTTTAATACTGGATCATTTTAACTTGAGGAATATTGAGATATAGGGTGTCCCCAAAAGTGTATACACACATTTTGAATAACCAAAGGCAGTGTTTATTAAAATACATTTCATTTTCCAAATTGAGCTCTCCGCTGTTAAAGTATATACACATTTTTTGGGACCTCCTGCATTTACCTCTTTATATGCTCTCTATATGTTCTCTGTATGTCAGACCTTACAATACATTACACACACGAGCACCTAATTACACGCGCAGCACATGTAGCAGGACCTCCCCACCAACCCTTCGAACCCGAGGTCACACTGGCTTTACTTACAGGATCCGTGGCCACTAAGGCCTGGTTGTTGGCCACGGCCGTGAGATGAATGATCGTGATGACAGAGTTACAAACGAAGGAGAAGAACAGGTTTTTGTGCAAAGTAATCCTTTGACAACTTAGGCTCCTAAAAGGCAAGAGAAAACAAAGTGTGATGACATCATACAATGCTCCCCCCTTTTTCATGAACAATCACTCAAATAAGACACATTCGTCGTACATAACAGCTGCTCCAAACATGGGAGAATGGTTTTCCCCCCAAGATTCACTCATGATGAAATCTTACCGAGGGGAAACCTAAAGTCTTAAAACACAGAGACCGACACGTTGCTTCAGGAGCAGGAGACAGACAGAGGGACCGGAAATGAGTCTAAACCAGGCCGCTACATAAACTTCTGTTAACCTCTCAGGATGATTAGTATTTTAATTCAGAAACTGAGATTCTCAGTGAAATTGATAAAAAGTGCCGCTAATTAGCCCGGCTGGCGTGGCTCAGTGGTTGAGCATCAACCCATGAACCAGGAGGTCAGGTTCAATTCCTGGTCAGGACACAGGCCCGGGTTGCGGGCTTGATCCCAGTGTGGGGCGTGCAGGAGGCAGCCGATCCATGATTCTCTCTCATCACTGAAGTTTCCATCTCTCTTCTTCCCCCTTCTTTCTGAAATCAATTTAAAAAAGAAGAAAAAGAAGAAAAAAAAGTGCAGCTAATTAATTTTGAAAACTTTGGATTTGTCAGATTCCCATACAGATCAGGGTCTTTTTAACCCCCTGGGGTAGCCCAGGAGGTTGTTCTGTATCTGCTCTGTGTGGTGCTGGTGGGGGGCGCGGGGTGAGTACACAGGCCAAGCATGACACAGCTAACATTATACTGAGAACAGTGAATTGACAAAAATACAAACTTAGCAACCAACGAGGTCTATTCAGCTTTCCTGAATTTCTCTCATTGGTCCAATCATAGTTAAGACATTAGGATTTTACCACCTTTACTGGAGGCCTCACGTGTAAAACAGAATAAGGGCTGGCTCGATGGGACTCCTATGGAAATGGGTTTCAGGAAAAGTTGTCCTCAATGGCAGCTGCGTTCACGTCCCCTCGACGAGACGCCCATAGTGACTGACCGTGTGCCTCCGCTCAAAGGCCGACCAGTACCGCCTCCGCTCTGAGGCTCTTATGTGAAGACTGATGGTGGGTAAAGTTTTAAAATAAAACAGTGGTTCTCAACCTGTGGGTCGCGACCCCTTTGAGGGTCGAGCGACCCTTTCACAGGGGTCGCTAGAGGCCGGAAGGCGAACAGCGTTCACAGCGCAGGTGCTGGTGCTATAGTCCCCATCGGAGGAGGCGGAGGGTGGGACAGTGAGGTCCTCCCCATGGTTGCTGGAAGGCATCTCTCTCGGAGCGTCTGTTTCTATGCCTCTCAGGCTCCTTCCCTTCTGCTGCTGCGCTCCCCGCTCCCCGTGGCTCAGCAGGGAGGGCTTAGAAAGGAGCTGCTGTGGGGGAGGGCAGGTGCAGGGGGAGGAGGGGACCCAGGAGAAGTCAATGGGGAAAAGCAGAAATATGTAATATTTTCAACAATAAAGAATTTTTTAAAAAAGCTGTGGCCGCCTCCTCTCCTCCGAAGCGGGGGTCTCAGTGCACACAGCCCCCAGAGGGCTGTCCCCCTCCTCGGTGACAAAAGGGAGTTTCCCGACACAAACAAGGCCATGCGGCGGCCACACTTTAAAACCATGGACGAAAAGCCTGTCCTCGTGAGTTATTTAACGCCAGAACCAAGCGGATGCTTAAGAGCGCTCATGAAAGCAGGGCATTCTGTGTGTTTAACACAAAATTATCCCAATAATACAGTCAACCTAAATGATTCGCCCTCTATAAACGCCAGCCACTATCCGCTTTGGAAACCCTGTGCTTGTAATGAGCTGGACCACTGCCAAGCTGTTCCCCTCCTGGTGTGAGGGCGCCCAGCGCACGGGGGCCTGTGGCCGTGGCTATGGCTGTGGGCGTGGCAGTGGGTGTGGCCATGGCTGCGGGTGTGGCTGCCGCTGTGGCCCTGGCTTCTGCCCTCTCTCCCTCCGGGTTCTGTGTGACTTCCATGCACACAGACACCCTCTGACCAATGCCTAGTGGTAGAACGCCTCCCATCTTTCCAGAAACGCATATTGTTGTCTTCTCAGCACATTCATTACCACATGTGAGCACATTTGTACCAATAAAACCTACTTGTAAAGCAAACCAAACATGCCGGTGGAACACACACTGGCTTGTTCTAATGAAACCCTAAAAGCATTCCAGATCTTTCCCATGTTAACCTACAACCAATTTCACCTACTCTGAATTTTTAAGTGTGCTTCTTCTACTCAAAATATTTTTTGAAAAATGGTTTTATAGGCTTAGAGAATATTTTACCACAAACCCTCTCTCCTGTGTCTAAAGGTTACAATCTCCCTTTCTATTCCCGCGGAGCCCACAGAATAAAAAATGTAGTTGGTGGGTCTGCATTGTGTTCATCTCATGTTCTCGCCACACAATTATTTTAGGAATTATTTCAATATGCACGTTCGACACGCGGAGTTCCAGAGGCAGTTGGCGTAAATGTGTCGACAAAGCCATTACACGTCATGTGTGATGTATGTGATGTATGTGCTGCTGTGCGTGCGGTCGTCTTGTGGGGCAATTAGAAGCAGGTGCCTGGGTCGGTGCACGTGGATCAGAGGGCTTTGAAAGCTGGCCTGAGAGGGAGCCTGGACTGTGCCACCGGCGTACAGTACGACTTGCACAAGTTACTTACAAAGCCCAGTCCTCAGTTTCTCCATCTGTCACAAGGAGGTCACATAGGGCTCCCAGGACTGGCGGAAGGTTGAGTGGGGTAGGTCGTGTCTCGCGCACAGCATACTATCCCACACACGGTGAGCACGCAGTCTTTTCTAACATAGTTACCACGTGTCTGCTTTCAATTAGCTTCTCTGGTCTTCTTTCCCCACAAATAATAAAATAGCATCAAAGCTCACCTAAGGGATACAAAACTGCCCATTCTCAGTCAGACCAGAAACCGCGAATCGCCATTTAGTTATAAAACATGAGTGGAAAACCAGATTGCAAGATATATTACAACTTTGAGGAGAAAGGAAAAGTCGTATTATTTATGTTTTGTATTTCCAATGACAAAGTTTTAATCCATTTAAATGAGTACCTAGTTTTTATACCAAACAATGGATCCTTAGGTATCTGAAGTGATTCATCATTTTATTCCCAGGAAAATGTAGTTATGCCTAAGTGGCATTTATGTTTCAACTGCTCAAGCAAAATAGATAAAATATACTTCTATCAACAGAAATATATGGTCTTTAATAACGTTACAGCTTTTAATAACAAATTTACTGTTTAAAATGAGTCCAAATTTGTTAATTCATTTGCTTTATATTTCCATTCCTGGGACTCTTTGCCATTAACCAATAATAGCAATTACATTATGGCAGAACTGGGTCTTGTTGGTGTAAATCCATTACTTCTTTGCTTTTTCAATAGATTTTTAGAGAGAGAGGAAGGGAGAGGGAGAAAGAAACATCAACGTGAAAGAGAAACATCAATAAGTTGCTTCCCATATGCACCCTGACCAGGAATCCAACCCTCAAC
>NW_006293349.1:1857752-1865469 GCF_000327345.1 Myotis davidii
AAGAGAAAGAGAAAGACAGACATGAGAGGGAGCATCCATCAGGTGCCTCCCTCACAACCTCAACCGGGGATCTAGCCCGCAACCTGGGCCTGTGCCCGGACCTGGAATCGAACCAGCAGCCTTTGGGCGCCTGGGACGATGCCCAGCCAGCGGCCAGAGTGACCATGACTTCTTGCACTGCTCTGCCCTCGCTTGAATCTGGTGCTCTAATGTGGAAAGGCAGTGCTTTCCTTATGTGATTACCGCGGATGCATTTACAGAGCTTTCCAACCGAGACTTGTGCTACGAGTAGGAATATTCCAGTCCTCACCGGCCCCGTTAGAAGGAGATGGATTTTCACCACATTGATTAACATTCATAAATTTGGAAAAAGACCTAATAAGTGTAATCTGATAAAATAATACATGGAAAAATATGGTTAGTTAAGTAATACCCAGTGTTAAGCTGGAGGAAACCATGCAACAGAACGGGAACTCTCTCAGCAGCCCGGCGCACACCACACTTCACAGGAATGAAAGGGACCAGGGGAGCTGAGGGCGCAGGGCTGGTCCGCACAGGCCTGAGAGTGTCACTCAGGGGCCACGGAGCTACTTCTGAACCCGGCCTCTCAAACCTCTGACGCGGCCAATTTGCCAGATTTAAAAAAAACACCAAACTTGTGAAAGTTCTGATTTGCCAAAACAGGGCCATCATGGCGTAATCTATAGAGTAAGATTGTTTTCTAGGTTTCAATGCAGAGTTTCTTTCAATAGTCAGCTTTCCTTAAAGTGGATTTAGAGATTGAATCATGAACAGTTTCAGGAGAAAAATGATACCGTAAAGAAGAAAACTGTAATTGTTCTAATTCCAGAGCTAAATGAAGACACTGGAAATGAGAACAAAGTTCACAATATTGATGGACTATATTCAGATAAGATCTAAGAAAAAAGGGGAGAATTTGGGTCACTTGTCCTGAAAAAAAAAATGGATAAGCATCGAAGGGTTATTTTATTACGTTAAGAAAACGTGGGCCTCCTAATTGGATGCAGCGTGTGTGTGTGTGCGCGCGCACGTGCGTGCGTGTGTGTGTGTGTGTGTGTGTGTGCACGCTGAGTTTCATTTAGGAGCTTTTCTCGACCAGCCAGAACCGATATCATTGTCGATATCGCTGTAAATATGCAACGTGGCTTTCGAATTGTTTGGTATCCGAGCCTGAAATGCCAGCAAAATGAAGATGCTGAGTGACAGAAGGCTGCCGCTCTCCTCACACAGGTCAGATGTTGCCCACGCCCTCGCCGGTGCGAGGAGACGGAGCCCGTTGAAAGAGAGAGCAAGATGGGCTACGCTCTCGGATTTTAAACAGCGATTAAAGAATAATTTATAGCTAATTCCGGTAAAGTTTATTTGTTTTCTTTTTTCGTCCAAAGGGTTCTGTTTTGTTTTTCCAAGGATCGTTATGCGCTGGAGTCATTGTCTCTCAGGACTTGGCAAGCCCCGAAGGTCTCTCTCTGGTCCCCTCCCTTTCGTTTCATCTCCCCGCTGCCTCTTCCTTTAATGGGCTGTAATATCAAACTGAAGGATATCTGGGAACGAGTGTTTCATGTCTGTTTCTAATTTAAAGCGTGGATGAGGAGTGTGCGTTCCTTCCTCTAAAGGAAACATAAGCCTCATCCCCAACCAACTCTGTGTGTGGCTCTGGTTGTGATGAGGATGGATCAATGACCCTCCATTAACAAACGGGGAAAAAGTGTCACCTGGACCGAAGGCGAGGCCAGGACGGCACAGGACGGAGAGCTGGGGTGGTTGCAGAGAGGAGCTGGTGACGGGTTTTCTGTTTCACACACAGCGATTTTATGTGAACCACCAGCTCCTCTAGGAATTAGTTGGAAGAAAACTAAATTTTTTATTGCTCTTGACATATGAACATGCTTCGTGAGCCACCCAAGCTGGCCTTGCCTAGGTGGCCGCGGCCTCCCTTTAATCCAGCCGCAGCCTCTCACGCTGTGCCGCACAGATGAGGGTTTTAGGGAGTCCTGGTGCTGGTGGAGACGGACCGACCGGACAGACGCAAGGGACTTGGCCAAGGTCACGAGAGGTCATGGGAAAGTCAGTCGTACAAATAAGCTTCCAAGCCCACTCATGTCTTCATTTCTCAAAAATTGATTAAGATTTATGGAAAGACTTATTAAAAACTCATTAAAACGTACTGCCGACTATGTGCAAAGTCCTGTGCTAGCCACGGGGTGCACACAGAAGCCAAGCAGAGGCCCCCCCGCTCCTACCACGCTAACACTGGGACTTTCTTTGCATAGCCTCCCACTAGTGGGCGGCTGTTGGTAGTGGAGAGTGGCTTGTGCTGTTTGAGTAGATGGCTCTGGGAGTAGCCATTAGAAGTGTCTTAACATCAAAGACTGTGATTCTTCAATACGATTCAAGTGCTGAATGAGCTGTATGGAATCTTGTGGGCACAAAAGTAGTTTTTATTATTCTTGACTAGCTTGCTTTCTGATATAAATATACTACTAAATTGGTTTGTAACATTTTTTGTTCATTATTTAACCACTAGAGGCCCAGCGCTTGGAATCGTGCGAGGGTGGGATCCCTAGACCTGGCCTGCGATCAGCGCCATCTTCCGCCCACTCACCAGTCCCCAGTCCCACCCCGCCACCACCCACGCGGTTCCCTGTGGTGCCCCGTTCGCCATGCTGCGATTGGAGCCTGCAGGCCGGGGGGAAGGGGGGGACTGAGAGGTGGTCCATGCACCTCACAGAGACCGGTCGCACAGTCGTTCCGGTCATTACGGTCGCTGGGCTTTTATTATATAGGATTTTTCTATATGAACATTATGACAACTTCTTTGTCCATGTGGCACCTATGAAACTAGCAACGTGCTCTTTTTCAAAGAGTCTAGTGGTACGCTATGCCTGTCAGGGCTAAATATTTATCTAGAAACCGTTTAGGGAACGAACAAGAAGGGGTGATAACCATGCCAGTCCTAGACTATGTTTTCCAAACTGGACACTGGCTTCTCGCTGCATGTGTGTCTGTCTTCCCACCACGTCTAGGATGCAGATACGAACAGTGTCTGCATTTGAAAGGTGTGAAATTGAGGCTTAGGAAACAACAGAATTGTTGCCTGCTGTGCAGCAGGTGACAGGTGAGAGGTGTTCTGTTTGGCCTGTGCCTTCACCTCCCTCCTGTAATGAAGAATGCCCACACATATAAAGATGTATTGAACACTCGGCTGGGGTCCTACTTGAGGAGGGTTTCTCGTGTTTTACCGAAAGCCCAAGGAGAGATAATAAGAAAGAAACACTCATTGGTAGCCTTGCTTCTTTTTGTTCAAATTCTCCATTTTTAAAGGACAATGAAAGTCCAATAAAATGACGAGGCCACACGGGCAGGGTGCGGATTGGAAGGAACCTGCAGAGCTCAGTTAACCACTGAGAACCCTCGTGAAACCGGGCAGCAGAGTCCAGAATCTCTGCCTCTCGCACGGTCTGCACTCCACAGTGTCTGCCTGTGGGACATCTCCCCACCTTCCACACCGGCTTCCGTGAGATCCTCGCCTCCGGGGTCTTCTAATTCTGAGAATCAGCATGAGTCCCCCTCCCCGGCCCCTGCTCCCCCACCCTGTTTTCCCAGCGCTCTCTGGAACTCTACAGTAACTTTCTTTAACCTTGTATGACTACCATATAGAGGCGATGTGAGATGATGACATAGTGAGATCTGTGCGCCCACTTGATTGCTGGAGTCTAATGATAACCTAATGGTCCAGTTTGCCCACCAGGTATTGGCAGACTCCTGTACGCCAGCTACCCTCTGCGTCGCCTTTGCTCCGTGTTTTAAACAGTATTGTGACCATTTGTAAAGAGACTGAAGCTTCTAAAAATCGGAATCAGGCTGAGTCCACGCCATCAGTTAAATGGCGATGGCAAGATGAGAGTGAATTCCACATTTTCTATCACTGCATGGCATCCCCATTGGAACTGAGTGGCACCTGAAATTGAGTCCACTCCTGCTATGCTAACTCGCCATTACAGGGCTTGCTTTTTAGGTCACGATAATGAATGAACAGTTAGCTGTCCATTCAGTATGAGCTTTAAGTATAAGCAATGTAATCACTTGAATACTTTCATTTTAATTTCATATATCAGCAAGACACTCATTGGGTTTGATTCAGCTTTGCCTCTGTAGCATGCTAGCCATCTTTTTGTTCTTAAAGCATGGATTTAGCACAGAGATACAGGTACTTACGGCAGATAGCGCTCTTGATTTTTTTAGAAATTGCTCTTGGAAAAAATAGGCCTATTAACATGTGAAACATGAGAGAAATATTTGGGGGAAAGATGGAATTTCTAGCCTCCCTTTTAAAATGAGATATGAGTCTGCAGGTTGTATCATAATGACACTAGTGAGGAAGATGCAGTGACATATAGCTCCTCACTCTTCACATAGATTCTATAGTTACTGGTGGTGATCAAAATTATGAAAACCATGTTAATGCATAAAATAATATATATGTGTTTGGGAATTTACTTTCCTATTAATTACAAAAATCACTTGTTGTCTCAAGAAACTGGAGCTGAGTTTCCGTCTCCCCCAAATAACTGTTATTTCAAGTAAAATTCAATGCATAATTTAATAATTTTAATAATGATCCCCTACATAAAAAATAAACCATACTGCATTGATATAACTATTTTTAATACTACATATTAAATGCTATTGCTATCATTCACACAAAATATCAGTTCCTATAATGTACCATGTATCCTGATATTAAAATTGACCAATAAGCTGAAAATTCAACTAAGACGGCCTATAGTATGCGACATTTTCCAAACAGCTGGAAACAGTCACATACGACTTCATTCTTATATGACTTCATTCTCATATTTCCACTAATTTTGTAAAGTTGGGATTTAAGGTAAAGTTGACATATTATATTTCAAGTTATTTCAAACATCCAATTGATTTGAAACATTATGAAACATTTCATATATTTTATCGGCACATAACATGCCAGCTACATGGCACGACATTCACCAAAGACAACTGGTAAATTTAACACTATGTTACATGTACTTACTTGAAATAAAAGAATATGCCAAGTGAGATGAGCAACGATGCAATAGACAATCCATGTCCAATTATAGCCAGGTAGAACAAATTCAGTGCCGTCTGTAATTTATAATAAAAAAGAATTGTAAGGCTTATGTCAATCCCACAATCCCACATGTGTAGAAGATCAAATTCAAAGGGATGCACTATATGTCCACAAACATGTGATCTATGGCCTTCTCATTTAGCCTGCAAACCAACAAATGCTGAACACATCTGGAATGAGGGGTATTTACGCAATTTAGCCAGTGACATCGACGTTTATCACTCGTATGTCCTTCGTATTTAAGAATTAGACGTCCTATATCAGCGGTTCTCAACCTGTGGGTCGCGACCCCTTTGGGGGTCGAACGACCCTTTCACAGGGGTCGCCTAAGACCATCGGAAAACACATATATAATTACATATTGTTTTTGTGATTAATCACTATGCTTTAGTTATGTTCAATTTGTAACAATGAAAATACATCCTGCATATCAGATATTTACATTACGATTCATAACAGTAGCAAAATTACAGTTATGAAGTAGCAACGAAAATAATTTTATGGTTGGGGGTCACCACCACATGAGGAACTGTATTAAAGGGTCGCGGCATTAGGAAGGTTGAGAACCACTGCCCTGTATTAAGTAGACGCAGGGATATTGTTATTGTCGAGGTTGTGTACCAGGTGAAACCAGCATTTTCCGTCTTGGAGGACAGGGCCAGTGTTCTCTCTCTCTGTGCACCTGAAACCAATGCTGTTTGGTGATTTTGTCTTGTTCTTTACGTGGATGTCGTAGGAGGCGTTCCTTCCCCACTGGGCTTCTGTTCTCTGAGAAGACTGAGGCGGAGACGCACCTCAAGACGTAACGTAGGATCTGCACAAATCCCTTCTAACGTCTCCTGGTCTTGACATGTTCTCTTTGGTGGTCTGTCTGTAATTCACTTATTTGTAACTGACCGTTTTATTGTGCATTTTTAAAATTTCTTCAAACTCTTCTCTGCACAAGCAAAGGGGAGATGACTTATAGTGATAAAGACAGCGGGCAGCTGTCAGGGCTGTCCTACCGCTCCTGTCCTTCCCGAGTGTTTCCCTGTGGCTGTCCATCCTTAGGAAACCCTGAGGGTGGGTTTATTGTGATCCCTGCTGATTACACGGAGGCCGAGAGAGGTCATGGCTCGCTGCAGGTCACCCAGCCGGTCGGGTGCCTGGACGGAAGTCATAGGAGGACTCAGTGTCCATCACTGGGACAACTGCCCCTTTCTCTATACACACCCCTGCAGACGGGCCAGGCACCACCGAAGCTGATTCCGTGACAGACACTGATGACCTGGACTCATGGACGGTGTGAACGGCAGGAGCGGGTGGGAGGGTCCTACTGGCCGGTCAGAAGGAGGCTTCAGCTGAGGGACAGAGGCCTGTTGTCACCGCAGGGTGGCCTTGTCCGCTTGAGCACGATCTCTCCGTGGCATTCTAGAAACCCCCGCCACCACAAAGCTTCCCTCCGTGCCCTCGTGTGTGCTCTCTGGACAGCTGGCAGCTCGGGCCTGCACGCACCGTCCCCTGCAGAGCGGCGTCCTCGGGGCCATGCAGGTTCGACGGTGTTATTCCTGCAGATCGTCTTCCTACTGCTCTTCTCCAGGGCATGGCGGACAGGCTTCCCGGAGGCCGGGTGCCGGCTCGCCTTTCTCCAACCTGCCTTTCGGTAACGCTGTGTGGCTGTGGGTGCAGATCCAATTCCCCTCACACCAGGACGACCTACCTGCAGGCGCTCGTGCGTGTTGGTGTTGCACCGGGTGTAGTCGGTCCACGTTCTGTTGCTGTCTGGGTGTCTAAACCAGTGTCCATCCTGGTCACAGATCTTCGTGACCTTTTCTTTAAGACGAAAAAGGGAAGAAGGAGAACAATCTCGTGAGCCTGAGGTTTACTGACAGGGTGTCCGGGGGAGGGCGTGCCAGCGGCTCCGTTACCTGAGGGGTCGAAGTCCTGGAAGTAGTCTGGGCAGTGCTGCACCGACTCGGTGCCCGCCAGCCCGTAGCTCCAGCACAGCCAGCCGTCCCAGGTCCGGTTGCAGTACAGGCCTGGGGTGGGGGGGAAGAGAAAGGCGGGATGACCAACTCCAGCAGGTGTCCGTGAGGACAGACTTTTAAAATATACATATACTTATTGATCTCAGAGAGGAAGGGAGAGGGAGATAGAAACATCGATGAGAGAGAAACATCCATCAGCTGCCTCCTGCACACCCCCCACTGGGGATGTGCCCGCAACCCAGGTACATGCCCCTGACCGGAATCAAACCTGGGACCCTTCAGTCCACAGGCCGATGCTCTATCCACTGAGCCAAACCGGTCAGGGCTGTCTGACTTATTTTAAAGATATTTTTTAACGGGATAAATATCTTCTAATAAGAACGTTCAAGCAGAGGTACCCAAGTACTTCTCCAAAGATAAACAAATTGCGTTGTTTACTTACCGTATTTGCCGGCGTATAAGACGATTTTTTGGCCCTGAAAAATATGCCTCCAAGTGGGGGGTCGTCTTATACGCGGGTACACTTCAGATAGACTGCCCATAGTGCTTGCCCCGTGCCATAGTGGCCTCCCGATGCCCGCCCACTTCATTCCACATACCG
>NW_006293349.1:1866128-1882003 GCF_000327345.1 Myotis davidii
CGCCCAGTCGTCTTATACGCCGGCAAATACGGTAGATATTAAAATTTTAAAAGTTGACCAATGTGAAAAAAACACACTTTTCTTCTCTTTCTCACAAGCGAGTACATTTTGACAGTTACAAATATTAATAACAAACTACTTTTAACACTTTATTTATATAAATATAAAAATATAAATAATATATAAATATATCAAATATTTCAAAACATTTTAAGATCTTTGTTTCCACTGATAGTTTAAAAATCTAGGAATAGCCGAAACCGGTTTGGCTCAGTGGATAGAGCGTCGGCTTGCGGACTGAAAGGTCCCAGGTTCGATTCCGGTCAAGGGCATGTACCTGGGTTGCGGGCACAATAAAGTCTTTTGCTTTGTTGTATTGTGAGTTTGCATTTTATATTTGAAGAAAACCATGTTGTTAAGGCTGCCAGATAAAATACAGATGTTATTTTCTATTATTATTATTATTATTATTATTTATTATTTTGCTAAGTCTGGCCGCTCCACTGGTGTTACTCACCTTTACTTCTTCAGAATTGGGGCCAACAAGGCATTTAGGAGACTCAGTAAATGCCTCAGACATGTCTGAAGACTAACAATGGGAGCGGAAGCACTTATACTTCATTAACTTTGCGACCAAATGTACTATTCAAAGCATCAGTTATAGAAAAAATCGTTAGTCATTTTATTATGCAAACTCCTATCCAGCAGCTCGTTAAAAACATAATTACATAAACTGAAGATCAACTGTCACTTATTTAATTCAAAACACATGCTTAATTGGATATTTCAAATATTTTTATACCATAATAATTGCTACTAACAATATCCCTGTTGCACATATTCTGATTAGAATTTTCTAGGAGAGAGAAATTATGTCATAAAGTGTTCTTCATAAAGTAATTAAAACTGTTCAGATACCAGAAAAATTAGCAACTAAGCCATTTTTAATAAGGGACCTACGACACCCGTCTGAAGGAATGGGGTGGTTTTCTCTTAGAAATGTGTCAGTACATTGAAAATTAAATAGTCATGTTTACCTTCAGTATGTTGAATGGGGTCTTGTATAATTTTCTGGTAACATTCATATTGAGCAGTCATAATTTTATTTCTGGTAACACTCAACTTCCTAGATTCATTATGGCTCTGTTCTGATTCTGCGATGACAGGAATCTAAGGAATTAAAAAGAAAATTTCAGAATCATGCAAGTGTCGATCCAGGCAGTGGGTTCCGGCGGGAAACAGTCAGGGCGGAGCTTGGTCAACTGATTGTGGGGGGAGTCCCTGCTAGGTCGCATCTGCCGGTTCCCACAGTGGATGTCTCCTGTGTCGTGTCCTATTTCAGGTGATGAGCAAGGCGGGTCCAGGGCAGAGTAGTCTGTGCGTGGCCGTCGAGTCCTGGGGGGTTGATCCAGGACGCGCTGTGGGTGCAGACAGGGCCGCGGGCACCCCCTGCCCCTTCCCACCTGCTCCCTGAGTGCAGGCCAGGGGGTCCGCCCCAGCCCAGCCTCCGCTGTCTTCCGTACACGAAGGTCACATGGTCCCCGGTGACCGAGGGGCGTCTGTGGCCCCGATAATACTCGGAATTGCTGTCGTTTTTATAATTCTGTTTCGATCATCAAAATCGTGACAAGCTCATTTGTGACGTTGGTAAATGGAGTTTTTATTCCGTGCACATCAATGACGCTTTTAGAGAAGGTCTGTATTTATGTTCCTCCAGTTTAGTAGGACCATGTCAAGCCTCACTTCCATTCTAATGTTTGCATGACTTTTTCTCCCTGTTTTGTAATGTAAAATCCGTATAAACCTCTCTTCAACCTTATTTCTTTTTTTAAATACAGATTTTTAAATTTTTATTGTTGATGGTATTACAGATGTTTCCAGTTCCCCCCCTTTATCCCCCTCTGCCGAGCTCTCTGTAAAAAATCAATAAAAATATATATTAAAAAGAAAATCTGAAAGTCATACATCTATAGAAGAGAAAACCATGCAGTAACCGAAAGATGATGCTGTAAAATGATATTCAATGACATTCAGATGCTCATAATCCAATGAATATAGTCAATAGAATTGGTGCTTAAGATCCCCATTAATATGCTCTCTCTATGAAGTTGCAAGAAAGCCGTGTCCATGGGCCGTGCATATATGTGTATTAGTTCTTTGGTTGATCTCTCCTCGTCCGCCCACCCCCACATTGAGGCATGTCTGTCTGCTCCACGCCCCCTGCTTCAGGTCTTATTTTGTTGGCCAATTTGTTTTGTTCATTAGATCCCACACGTGAGTGAGATCACGTGATGCTTGTCTTTCTCAGATTGGCAGCCTCATGCTCCATTCTGCGTTATTTGTGTCGACTATTTCCATAAGCACTTATTCTTCTCTTCTTTTGCCCCCTGGTTCTTGGTGTTTCTGTTTTCTCGCAGGAGGTCGAGTTCAGGGAGGTCGGACAGTCACCCTCCCGGGGTGTGGCGCCCCCGCCTCCCCATCGATGGCCACGACTGAACAGGACCGCTCCCAGCCTCTCAGTTTCCTAGTAAACACGTAGGCAGCAGGCTCGCTGCACGAGTAGAAATGGAAACGCATTACAACATCAAGAAAATGCATACTTGTTCTCCTGCTCGCAGGAAGTTTATAGAGTTGCATAGAACCAGCATCATTTTTAGCCTTACTTAAAATAAAAGCTCAATCCTAGCTGGTTTGGCTCAGTGGATAGAGTGTTGGCCTGCGGACTGAAGGGTCCCGGGTTCGATTCCGGTCAAGGGCACAGGCCTGGGTTTCTGGCGTGATCCCCAGTAGGGGGTGTGCAGGAAGCAGCTGATCAATGATTCTCTCTCACCAGTGATGTTTCCATCTCTCCTCCCTCTCCCTTCCTCTCTGAGATCAATAGCAATATAATAAAAAGTAAATAAAAGCTCAGGTTTGCACACACTGAGAAATGGTCACAGTTCCTTAAATCGCGATGATCGGTTGGTGATCCGTGAGGGACGTCTCTGCCAGCCCCGCGCTGGCATGGGCAGCTCGCGGCCACGCTCGGTGGCGGTGGGACTGAAGCCGGTCCCGTGTCCTGAGCCCTGGTCCGGTTCCCGCGATGGCATGTGAGCAGGGCAGGGTGCCCACCGCTCCTGGCCTGGGAGTGTTTTCCAGCGCTCATGCGGACAGGAATGCGGCCTTGCTTTCCTTCAGGTTCAGTTTTCTGTGTTTTTGTTGAGTTTCTTTGTTTGCGTCTTTGCGGGGTTTGCTTGGAAAACCACAGGCAAAGTATTTGCTGGCACAGGACCGGAGGAGATCATGTCCCCCAGCTTCTCATCGGAGCATGAGCTGGGAGCCTGGCCACGGTTCTAGCGGGAGACACGCCGGGCCGGGCTGGGGTGGGGACTGCACCTTCCCACGGGCATGGCTTTCTGTCTCGGGGCTCCATTGGAATCTTTGCAAGAAAAATTCCAATGAATATGGTCAGCTTTTAATGTGAGACAGAGAGAAACATAAGCAAAATATTGCTGTAAAGAAACATGAAATCTGCCCTGGCTGGTCTGGCTCAGTGGATAGAGCACTGGCCTGTGGACTGAAGGGTCCCAGGTTCGAGGCTCCGTCCCCAGTGGGGGTGGGGGGGTTAAAATGTAACCGTTTCCCAGCTCGAGTCTAGTCTTTTAAAAAAAAAGCAAAGCTTCGCCCCAGCCGGCGTCACTCAGTGGTTGAGCATCGACCTATGACCAAGGAGGTTCCCAGGTTTGATTCTCGGTCAGGGCACAGGCCCGGGCTGTGGGCTCGATCCCCAGTGTGGGGCGTGCAGGAGGCAGCTGATCAAGGATTCTCTCGCATCATTGATGTTTTTATCTCTCCCTCCCTCTCCCTTCTTCTCTGAAGTCAATAAAAATATATTTTTTAAAAAGAAACATAACATTAAATGTGTGGGGCCCATGACCATCCAGGGTAGCAGTTGCTTTTTCGTCCCCCCTGCTCCACTCTCCCCTCCCAGCCCCGCATCCCCTGCGGAGACGGCAGAGCCACTGCACACACTCGTGTACACGCCTGCCCCGCGCTGGCAGCCGGCCTGCCCGGACACGGCACAATGCTTATCTGAATGAGAGGGTGAGGACGTGAACTCAAAACCCAGCGCACGATTCCAAATTGCGTTTTAACCGACGTAAGCCAATCAGCTGGCAGAATGGGAGGAGGACCAGCAGGTTAGCATCTGCCGTCTCAGACCCCACAGGCCCGGCTGAAGCAGCTGACCTACTGCGCGCGGCGGGCTGTGAGCCACCCTGTGCTTGTTTGCAAACTGAGCAGCACTTTCCTCTGGGGTCTCACATCGATGTGTCCATGTCCTTGTCTCACTCTGACCTGTCCCCACCCAACTACGTCACCGTCCCACCGTCCTGCTCCGGGGCAAAGGCCTTGAAGTGCACACAGAAGGGAAGTACGTGGTTGCTGTGCTGACCGGGTGTACACATGTCCTTGGTTTGTGCATCGAATCATGGCACGTCCTTTCGTGGCGATGCATCTTTGTCAGCGATAGATGTCTGGGCAATTAGAAAAGCAATGATCACAGCGAGGCAGGTGTATCAGAAAAAGGACGCTCACCATGAGGAGAGGCAGGAGGTACAGGACACACAGCACACGCCTTTTCTCCATCATCGAGGCCCCAACAAAATATGTATGTGATATAAACCAAACTGCAATAGAGAATGAAAAAAATATATTTCATCAACATTTATGAAATACATATACCTGGTTCTCAGCAGAAAATTTCTTTCAAATGACAATAACTTTGCTTTAAGGACTTGAGGAATAGTCTTATGTATTACAAAGTTAAGAGCATTATGGCTTAAAATACTAATGAGCTTAATTAAATACATTTCAATTTAATTTAATTAGTATTACAAACAGGGAAGCTTCTGGCATATACATTTTTAGTAATTAGAAAACATCTTGTTTTCTTTTCCTTAACCAAAATTGGGATAAAATAATTAAAGCATCAAAGTAAACATAAAAGCACCACTTTTGACGGCATATTTACTATAAAATGTATCTTTATTTCCTATAAATATTAATCTCATTTTTAATTTTTTGAGTTTTCAATACATTAAAGGGACAAATTGCTCTTAGGCCAATTTCTTGAGAATCAACATTCATATTTCATTAAAATGGCCTTACAATTTTATAGAAATGGCCTTACAATTTTATAGAAGTTATTCTTCACAGTTGTGGTGTTTTTTTGTTTGTTTGTTTGTTTTAACCAGGGAATAAACAATTCCCTAAGTCATGGACGTTATTAAGATTTGGTTGCAGAAGATAGACATACCAAACAAAAGCATTTCTGGTCAGCATTTCTAATAGATAGAATCCTGAACAATTGAAAAATGGTCCCTAACCACCACCCTGAGCTAAGAGCACGGCAAATAGCCATCGAGTGAAAGTTTTTTTTATCTCCTTTGAAAAACAGGTTTTACACATTTATCGTCATATTTTATGATGCTACCAGGACAGTCTGTACCTCATAAAAGGCTGTCAGGGGAGGTGTCTCGGGCACCTCCCAGGGGGTAAGCATCGCACACTTCACCCCGCCGTGCTCTTAGCTCAGGGTGGTGGTTAGGAAAGTTTCATGATTTTTACTACAGGGCGAGGGTGAGAGTAAGAATGCCAGAAGCCTTGCCCACCTGCTCTGTGTACTGTTTTATCATCAGGTGCCATGGAGCGTGCCAGGAACTGGCAAATAGAATCTCTGCCACTGCTCCTTCACCGATGACTCACCTGGAAGCAGTTTAGAGAAAGTGATAGCAGTCTCCCACACAGGGCTCCTCTCCTCTCTGCTATGCTGGCCTTAATGATGAGCTGACCTTAAGAAAAATATAACCAAAAAAATTAGACACATCGTATTAATTTTAGATAGGAAAAATCATGCATGTCGTAACAGAAGGAAAACATTAATTAAGCTTTTACAATTCAGTAATTAATGAGCTGATATTTTAGCTTTTATTACATTGACATGAGAGCAATCTAATTTTCTAATACTTACATGCACAGCTGTCTCCAGACTCAAATCACATTTTCTCTTGGATCATGTTCAACACTGTCTTGAAGAACTTCTTAAATGCTAGGGTCATGACCTAAAATATTGAGTGAGATAGTAATTAATATCATTTTAATGGGCCAAAATTATTTCCATGATAAATTGAAATTTTCAAAACAAAGACCACTATGAAAATATTTTTATTAAACTATTCCAATTTTTAAAAGTCTCTTTCTCTTGCATTATATTTGAGATTTGTCACACATATATGTTGCTTTTCCATTAGATAGAGAAACATCAATTTTCATTTATCCAGGATACCAGGGATACTGAAAAATCTAACAATATTTTATCCAAGTAAACGTCAAAGAACTCTAATATGATAAGAAGATTTTAAAATTAAACTCGAGTTTAATCTTCCTTTGAATAACTTGCTTTGTCTAATCTTTGTTTGGGATGTGGTGGTGTCAGTTTCGTGGATCTCTGTTTCCCTTGCTGGTATGGTTTCTCAGAGCCAGGAGCCATTTCTTTTAAAAAAAAAACACACACACACACTTATTGATTTCAGAGAGGAAGGGAGGGAGACAGATAGAAACATCAATGATGAGAGAGAAACATTGATCGGTTGCCTCTAACATGCTCCACACTGAGGATCGAACCCACAACCCAGGCCTGTGCCCTGACCAGGAATTGAACCGTAACCTCCTGGTTCATAGGTCGATGCTCAACCACTGAGCAACACTGGCCAGGCGCCAGAAGCCATTTCTGATTGACCTTCGTATACTTTGTGACTGGCAGGTAACTTGCATTTGTTGTATAAATGAATGAAAAAATGAACTGATAAAGCACTTTAGGATTTTAAACTTAAAAACAAGAACACTAATCATAACTATTGATGGTCATTTATTTTACTAATGCTTTCATAAATGCCTTCCAGAAGGCTTTACATAGTGCTGGAATCTGTACTGACAATAGAAATTGGGGGCGGGGTGGCGGGGTTAGCAGCATGTTTAGTTTCTTACACAATAAAGTCCTGAAACTACTCAGATTTCAAGTTCTGTGGTTGGTTGGACATTGAACAAACTGTAGTTTACTATACTGACTTGAAAATCCTAGCAATTAAGCCAAGATTAAAACAGTATTTCATATTTTTCTGTAGATATTATTCTATTTGGAAACCAGATAGGTTTTTATGAAACAATTCCTTGATGAGTTACACGTGAGTAAATATTAAATTACCTTTAATAAGTGAAGGGTAAAGCCCTTCAAAAACATGTTTGGAGTTTTTCCTGAAACCAACATATTTGAAAAATATTTCACCCAACACTCGCAGTTATTTTTGTTGCTTATCTGGTGGGCTTGGAGATCAAAGTCCCAAAAGGTATCCTAGTGAAACATCCCTTGGTGTGACTACATCATTCTGGCACTTGAGATATTTTAAGAGGACGTTGTTCAACTCACAAAATATTTGTCCTTGTAAGTCATTTCACTTTCATAGCTTTCCTTCCCACGTCCCGGCGAGCTGGAGCGCGGGCCCCCCGGGGGCGAGGCTGTGCTTTGGGCTGCGTAGACGTGTAGCACCCCTAATGAAGGGGGCGGGCTGTGGGCCCCGGGCCTCAGGGGCAGCAGCGAGTGCGGGTGGCAGTCTCTCAGACACACGGGGAGCACCTGCCCATTGGACCTGGGGATCCATTCACTGGCGTCGTCTACTCTACAGAGGACCAATCCAATTTCCTCGCCAGGGACACGTGGTGGTGAGAAGTGGTTCCGGAGGAATCCCCCTTTCACCAAGAGTTCTCTAGAGCAGCAACAGATGCCTCGTGCAGGTAACGCCATGCAGATAGAGCTGAAGGTCCATTGAAATCGAGTCCCACATCGGTATAGATGTGATGGCATGGCTGCTATCAGGAGATGTATCTGAATTGTATTCCTCGGTTGAGCTCTTGGTTCTTTGCGTATTGCCTCTAAGATGTTCATTCAGCAAGTGGTTCTCTCTTTTTAATTTTATAATTTTTTTAAAATATATTTTTATTGATTTCAGAGATGAAGGGAGAGGGAGAGAGAGAGATAGACACATCAATAATAACAGAGAATCATTGATTCGCTCTGCCTCCTGCACGCCCCACACCGGGGATCGAGCCCACCAGCCAGGCATGTGCCCTGACCGGGAATCAAACCATGACCTCCTGGTTCATAGGTCGACGCTCAACCACTGAGCCACACCGGCCGGGCCAGCAAGTGCTTTTTTCTCCAGGATTCGCCTTATTCTAGATTTATCTTTCCTGAAATACATCTGATGGTAACTGCCCAGCGCAGGTGAGCAAATCATTGTAAATCTCTTTCAGATCTCGTTAACTTCTTTGTGAAATGTAGCAGCGCTTACACAGCTTTGAGAAGAGGCGAAGTATTTAGCTAGAGGTCAAGTTGGATGACTAACTCTACTGCGGGTTTCTTTTCAAGTGCGCTTAGGGTTGTTTGGTGAGAAAAGCACTTCATCGAAACTGAGAACACTCCGTTTAAACTCTTAAGTGGCTTTGTCATCACAATGGTACGAGCAGCAGTTACTGGCAATTTCTCTTTCTAACCGCTAGCTCCCTGCTTCCCACCAGAACTATTCTATGTTCACATCTCAAAATTAAACAAACTGGGAGATTTGGTGCTACTATTAGAGACAAAGTAATTTCTTTAGTGTACACATGGGATGGAGAATAGCCTTTTCCTAAATAGACGGTGCCTCTTGCCCAAAGAATCACCAGCAGAAAATAAAAGTGATTTATTTCATCACAGAAAGAACTTGGAGAAAGACTGTCTTACGATCTCAGATAACATCCTAGTCTCTCAGGTCTTTATGGAATGTTAGTCTGGTTTCATTGTTTTATGGAATGTTAGTCTGGTTTCATTGTTTTATGGAATGTTAGTCTGGTTTCATTGTTTTAAACTGTCATAGATCTCACCACGAGACACGCTTCACAATCTTAATGCTGAAATCACAAATTCTAACCAGTCCTCTTGACTTATTTCCATGTAAAAGCATGTTTTATTCTACATAAAAATTATAAACAGAAGTGACAATTATGATTTATCAAACACAAATATATAAACCCTACAAATGCATACATGCCTTGCAAGCCTGCTTCTTCCCCCCGATTTTTATTATTCTTGTGTATACTATTAATTTCCTTTTCTTTATCATGAGTCTTATTTTCAGTTGAATTGCCTAAGCCTAATACTAAAAGTATATGTTCAATCCAAGATTAAGGGGGAAAAAATACAACTTGCATCTTCCACTCCTCCATTTCCAAAATATCTTTGATTTTTGTGGGCCCGAAGCCATATCATTTCTCCATTTATTCATCCGGTCTCTATAAGGTTGGCTAAGAAGCATTCCCCACGCGCGGCTGATCTGCCATCAGGTATCCCGGCCGGCGCGGGAGCAAAGTGAGGCATTTGCTATCTGCACGCGCCTCCGTGGATGGTGTGTGACACACGCTGCAGGTCCCCTGAACCCAAACAGGACTCAGCCCGTCTCCCTCCCACGCCCCCAGCTGCCTGGCAACCGGCCCCTCCTGTCACTCGGCGCGTGTGGCAGAGACGGTGCCGCTGCCAACAGCTCCAAGTGCGCCATCCTCACCGCCTTCTACCCTGTCCTCACTCTTCTTGGCTTTTTCTTTTGTGGCAAAATTGAAGTCTTACAATTATTCTTGCGAAGAACTGTCTTTCCTTCCAGCAGAACCTTCTTAGAAAGAGATGCCCGTGTAGATTCTCATCTCCCACCCCCAGCCTGGCCCGGTGTCCCTAACACTTTCAGGATTCGAAGGGGTAAGGCAGACAGACTATAGAGGCCTCCTCTCCCTGCGGCTCTCTCACTGCCCTGAGGGCCTCAGACTCCGCACCCTTTTGTGCCCTGTCGCCTGGAGCTCGGGTTATGTTTTAGGCTCTGGAGTGAGCAGGTGCCCAGTCACTGATGCAGCAGGAACCAGTGTCCCTCAAAGTGGAACCCCACGCGCCCCGCCCTGCGCGTAGCCACCAGAACGTCCGGAGCATGTGGGGCCCCACCTGACCCTCTGAGCCCGAACCACTGGGGGAGGAGCTGGAGCCTGCACGCTCGGTGAACACAGGGAAGCTCTTGGCCTGTGAACTTGGGGAAACACAATAGGAAGACAGCACCTCCCCAGCCTCCTGACCCCCCAACACTCTTCACTCCTCTGTCTCTGGGTCCTGGCCCGTCGCAGAAAGAACTATCATGCGTAAATGAAGAAAAGTGTTGTGCAAACGCCTCCAGGCACAATGAACGCCGGGACGTGCAGGGCGAGTGGCTCAGCGGCGGTGAGAGCCGCGTGGAGCGTGGATGCCCCTCAGGCAGGAGCACAGGGCAGGAGTGGGACGCGCACCACGCCCGCGGCTCCCGCCCTGCAGAGAGGCCGCACGGAAAGTGCGTGTTGAGCAAGTTACTTACAGGATGCATTTGGTCAAGGAAGAAAGATCGTGGCCTGGATTCTACTCCCGGGAATTTAGATTCCGTTCCTCTTGACGGGCCCGGGGTGAGGTCCAGGAGATGAAGGTGGCCCTCAAGCTCACAGCCGGCGGGGAGCGGGGGTTCAGCTCTACAGCCGAGAGGAACTGATTCTGCCAACAGCCCGAGTGAGTCCGGAAGAGGCTTCCCTCCCAGAACCCCCAGAGAGAGCACAGCCTGCCAGCACCGTGGCTATGGCCTGGGGCCTTGAACACTAGACAAGCTCACGGGACTCCTGGCCCATAGAGCCGGGAGACGGTCACTGTGTGTCGTGAGCTACTGCATTTGTGGTGATTTGTTACAGCTGGACGAGAAAACGAGTACAAATCCTTAGCTATGAAAAGTTATACTTTCCCATCAAACCTAAGGGCTGATGTTCTGCTTCCCGCCTGGGCAGTCATTCCTCTGAGAGCACACTCCCCGTGGCACCCCGCGAGCCCCCCCACTGGCAGGGTTTCCTGCCCGCCCTCCCCAACTGGCTGTGAGATTGTGACAAAATGAATGCAACTTTTCGCTGCTTGGTTTACCCAACTAGGAAACAAGTAGTGACCTTGATCTTTTTTATTTTATTTTTTAATTTATCTTTATTGTTGAGTGTATTATAGATGCCCCCCCTTTTTTTGTTTTTTCCCATTGACCCCCTCCACCTGCACCCACCTCCCAGGCCTTCACCGCTCTATTGTCCGTGTCCAGGCTGTGCACATATGCACATAAGTTCCCCAGTGAGTCTGTCCCCAGCGCCACTTGCCTCTGAAACTCATAGGTCCAAGCGAGACCTTTAACCTCATCTCCTCTTGCACTCCTGGTGGGAGACAGACGCCGGAGTCAGAGAAACATGGCTTCACACGCCATTTGTTGCAACACGTAAACTCATTAAACCTACACCCTGGCCTGAAAGTGGGGGCGTGGCTCAATCAATACCGCCTAGAATTTCTATAACTTACCTCGTCGGATTGTTTTGTGTTAAATTGCCTGATAGATAGAAGCCCATTTCATAATAGATGCCTAGAAATCATTAGCGAATGCTATGATCTGTATTCATCTAGGATTCTATGGTTCGCAGCAATGATCACCTCAACTGAATGAACCAAGGAAGTCCAACATACTTGGCAGAGGTCATACAAGATGCTTAGGGCTGACCCCAAGCTAAGCACTCAGATCCTCTGACCCTAAATCTGGGCCGCTTTACCCCTATACCATATCGACCCAGAGGACTGAGTCATTTATTTAGATGATGAAGGCTTGAAAAGTACAGAATAGATTTCTATGTTGCTTATTCACTTATTTTGCATAACCATCCAGTTTTCACATTTCATTCATCTTTTATTTATCAAACACATTTATATATTTTTTCTCACACAGTTTCCTGTATTAATTCCTGCTCTTAGTAATGTTCAATTTGATGTATGTATGCATGTATGTATGTGTCTTCCATTAGGAAATGGCTTGGCAACTCCAACTTGCCATTCTGGTAAGGTACTAAGGTACCAAAAAGTCAGTATGTACCATCTCACATTCAAGCACTTCCAAATGCATTCTAAATTAAGAAATACATCCAGACATTCCATTAGTCCTCTTACCCTTTTTATTGAGCCTCTACTTTCACCAAGTTATGTAAGGAGATAGAAGGGAAGATATGTTAAGGCTTCTACCCTCAACGAAAATAGTTATCAAGAGGACAGTGCTGCTATGTTTAGGGGCTTCATTCATCATTTTCAACACAGTCCATAGGAACCATTCATGAGATTCTAGGGAGGGTGCTGTCCCCAACATTAGAGACGAGAAGTTAGTCCTGGGCCTTCCACTGCTCTGCCCGTGAGCTTGAACACATTACCTACCTTCCCTGGAGTCTCATTTGTAAAACAAGGGGGTAGGATAAGATAAAGCTAAGCCTTGGGTAAAGGTTCAAAATTTATATAAAAAGAAAAACATGGTTAGTTTAGGAACAGTTTTGTTTGGAGAATCCCAGATCCAAAGAGCCCTGAAGCCCAGTCACTGCTCCTGCTGCTGTTAGTTCTGGCTCCGGGAGGCCTTCCCAGCGCTCCCACTATCAGTTTCGTTGGAACCTGAGGCATGGAAAGTGGGCCATTTGGCGGGATGATGGTTCTTTTGTTCCATGGACTCCAGGAAAAGGCATCCAGGCCAAAAACCCCACATCTCAGTCCCACCTCTTCCTCTACTGCCTCCTCTTAGAGCTCTTCTCACTTTTGAAAGGCCATTTGGGGGAAGTCTCATTCTCCCTTCTCCGCGGCGGAATCTGGAATTAGGAAAGTGGACACACTTCTTCCCCAGCCGTGCAGACTTCTGGGAATGGAGCCTGGTCAGTTCCTCTGGGCCAAGCCCAACTCGTCGTCGTCGTCATTGTCACCGAAAGGACCCGGCGCGCCTGGGATTGGAAACTAACCATTGAATTGGAGCCACACCGGCTTTTTGTCTCTTTTGCGTGTAACAGACAGTGAGCCAGGTAACAATTTACAAATTACAGAGTCCTGGAAATTACAGGACATGTTAAAAATGACTCAACAATGCAGAAAGCCAATAAGGCAATCAACAAAATAGGTTATTCCGTTTCACTCATCAAAGCCCTAGGAATGACCTAGTATATAAAAGTACATGTGATAGTCAATTTTAAAAAGTCAATTTAAAACTCTCATTGAAACTTTCACAAAGTGTTTTATTTTTGAAGAGACCCCTGAATTCAATGGTCACTATTAAATCGCACATGCTGAGAAAATACATTGTCAATGTTGTCCTATGCCTAATGGTACAGTTTTCCTTTTCCCAGAGGTACATTGAAATAAGTAGATGGCACCCAGCTGACATGGAATAGCATGACAGAGGAGCAAGGTGTGAGACCCGCTCCAAGCAGGGGCAGCGTGTGCACTGGTTACACTTAAGAGTTAGACTTCCCGGTTTTTAACACCAACTCAGCCTCATACTTACAAGTTAAACAATCTCTGTAAAAACAGCTTTCTCCATTGCAAAGCAGCTCCTAAGCCAGAGGCTAAATGAAATCATGTACATGCGCTTCTAGACCTCAGTAAGTGTTAGCTATTACTGTTAAGTCACTTAAAATATTTAGAGATGTAGATAAGCTGACACATGTTTTAAGTTATTTGCTTCACGTTCAATAGCACTGTAAGTAACATTAACCCTCCATTCAAGGTAGGGGTCATACACATCTTGAGTGTTTTTATTCTGCAGAAATAACGATTGTTTTTATTGTCATTTGAGTTAGCTGTGAAAATGTCAAGCAAAGCAAATGGTCACAAGTGTCTTTCCAAACATGATGTCAATCAAGTTAGTACAACTGCACCTTAGTGCTGAGCTTGTATAAACTGCAGCTCCAGCACATTGTTTGCAAAAGTTATAATCAAACAGTCACAAACGACTGTCACACGCTAATCCAATTCAAATCAAGATATAAAAGCTTCCAAACTTGACTTTAATTTGGGGTTGACTTTTAGCCTCACTAACAATGGATTGGAAACAACAAAAAGAATATACTGACTCTGTGCTTGCTGGCTTATCTAATGAACATTCCAGGTTGAATAGTTGAATAACTATTAAAGAGAGATAATATTGTGATTAAATTTGGGACTTGATTTTACACTCTGAAGCACTTGCGGAAATCATTTTCCCATTGTGGGCATAATTAACCATTTTCCGGTAATTTCGGTCGCCCTCTTTATATGTGAGAGAGGCAAGTGGCCAGATCTCAGCCCAATTAGTGAAAGGTGGGAGGGAGCCGGAGGAAGAAAAAAAAGCTGTGTGCTTAACGGAGATCTAATGTGGAAAGTGTCCCCTGCTCAGAGCTAGAAACGAAAGTCATCTTTCCAGCTGTGTGGGCTCAGAGAGCGACACCTATTTCCTCTCCATCAAGTCAGGAGTCAGGTTCTCTGTGAAATCAGGTTTTCTCCCACAGACAACAACATCAGAAGAGACATCATTCTGCTGAAACTTCACATCACACAACGTGGTGGTAGCCCATCATCGAAGTTACGGCATTTTCGTTATTTGGAGCTTTCCATCTTTCTCAAAAATGTTACCCAGCACTTCCCGGCACACTCGGCATTTGGGAGGTAGGGGAGCTCACACTGCAGCTGACCCAGCGCAACTCGTCCCCCACCCCAAATGAACCTCTCTTTCCAATAGAGTCTGTTCCCTCTGGTTCAGGTGAGGCTGCCCTGGGCACTGAGGTCGGAGGGGAGGGAATCTGGTCAGACAAGCACGGTCCTCTCATGGGGGCTGGCGCTGGCATGGACACGGGGTCCAGGCTCCAGCCTCAGGACACTCCCTGGGCATTGCTGTTCGGGCATTTTCTCAGGGGAAATGTTCTCTTGCTGCAGGTCAAGTAGGGCCTGAGGGTCTGGCCACCCCTGATCCTCTCTGCCACACGGAGGACACCTTTTCTCTTAAAATATTATTTTCAATTGATGTCAGAGAGGAAGGGAGAGGGATAGAGCGTTAGAAACATGGATGAGAGAGAAACATCGATCAACTGCCTCCTACACACCTCCTACTGGGGATGTGCCCGCAACCAAGGAAACATGCCCTTAGCAGGAATCGAACCTGGGACCTTTCAGTCCACAGGCCGATGCTGTATCCACTGAGCCAAACCTGTTAGGGCGAGGACACCTATTTTTAAAGAAATGAAGCCAAGCAGAGGCCACCAGCTCAGAGCCGGGATTGGTGTATGTAAGGGAAGATTTTCTCTGAGGAGAACAGTTTTTTCTCTCTCCTTTGTCAACAGGCAAATAGCGTTCACATTGTAAAACAGAACAGAGCGACCCACCACGTGCTCGCTTACAGAGCATCCCCTGGATGGAAACTCTGAAAGGACCCTCGATGGGAGGCATTACCTCCTGGTCAGTAACAATGAAGAGTAAACGAATCGGTTTTGCACGTCTGGGACAGTTTTGATTTGTAAGGAAAAGTATGTTTCCATTGACATTTTACTTCACAACCTACTTTTAAATTCATACTGAAAAGTATTCCATTTCCTTTGAGAAATAAATTTGTTTATAAAAAAATAAACATTATGTATAGTTGAGGCTAAAGATATGGTGACATAGAAAATGTCCCTCAGGTTTAAATAGGTTCTCTTTCTTTTCCTGACAGAGGTGGGGTTTTTTTTCCTTTATTTTTACAGTCGTTCATTTTGGGTTTTTTTATAGAAGTGGAAAATTGACAATTTATATTCAAAAAGTAAATATTTTCATTCTATTTGTGACACATGGCAATTGTGTTATTATAAACAACAAGAAGCAAGAGGGAAATATTATCAAGAAAGTGGAGAGAAGTTATTGAGCTTTAGTTTATCTCTGAAAATGTACCAGGGTTAACAATCCTACATCC